>NC_081362.1:28411931-28723598 GCF_030684315.1 Stegostoma tigrinum | reverse complement strand
TTTACTGGCTTATTTCAGAGCTAAAAACAATAAACTCCAAGTCAAATAACACTGTAGTATATTGGTTAACACAAATGAGATTACTGTAGATGTGAAATCCATCAATTAACATTATTGATGCAGATTTCTGAGCAAGACCAATAGTGAGGATACAACTGCACAAACCCAGTTAGTACATTTCATCTGTGTAAAACCATAATGAACTTAAGAGAAAGAAGAGTGCAACTCAGTAATGCAACAGAAGAACTATGTGCAGCAATCAATGCTGTAAAATAGATGGGGCATTAATTAGAGCTTGAATCTGCCTTTTTTTTTATTCATTCACATGAGGTGAGCATCAAATGTTAGGCCAGCACTTGTAGCCCATCTGTAATTGCCCTAGAGAAGGTGGTGGTGAGCTGTGTTTTTAAATGCGACAGTCCATAGACCCACAATTACGTTAGGGAGGGAGTTCAGGATTTTGACTCCACAACAGTGAAAGAACATCATTAAGATTCTGAGTCAAGACGGTGAGCAGCTTGGAAGAGGACTTGCAAGTGGGGGCAGCATATTCCCATATATTTTCCACTTTTGTCCTTCTTAATGGTGGAGGATGTGAGTTTGGAAAATGTTGTCAAAGCAGCCTTGATAAGTTTTATAATACATCTTGTAAATGGTGTACATTTCTGCCACCTTGCATTTGATCATGAAAGAAGTAAATGTTTGAGGGTGTGTTGGATGTTACAGTTCTGTTCTGGGTGGTATAAAGCTTCTTAAGTGTTGAAGATGCATTATCCTGGCAACTAAAAGTTATTCCTTCACACTCCTATACGTGTCTTGTAAATGGAGAACATACTTTTAAATTACTTGCACAGAATTTCCATCCTCTGACCTGTTCTTGTAGACAATGTATTTATGTGACTGGTTTTGTTTTGTTTAAACTCAGTGGTAATTCACAGGATGTTGACAGTGGAAGATTCAGAGATAGTAATGCCACTAAAAGTCAAAGGGAGCTGACTGAATTCTCTTTTGCTGGAGGTGGGAAATGGTTTGTCATTTGTATGACCCAAATGTTACTTGACACTTATAAACTCAAGCCTGAATGTTGCTCAGACATAGTTGGATTTGGACACAGTATCTGAAGGGCCACAAATGGTGCTGAATGTTATACAATCATCAGAGAACATCTTCACCTCTGACCATATAATGGGTGAATGTGAGTGATGAAGCAGCTGAGGATGGTTTGACTAAGGACATGACTTAATTGGCTGAGTGGCAGGAAGCAGAATGTGATGGTTGAGCGATGTTTCTTGTCTGTATCCAATGTGGTCCCATGGGGATCAGTGTTGGAGCCCTTGATGTTATGGAAATGATTTAGACTTGAACATTGGAATCAAGCTCTCAGACAATAGAAAAATTGGTAGGGTGGTAAAAAGTGATGAGGATAGCATCAGACTATAAGTCTGGTCACATGATCCTATCAGTGGCAAATGAAGTTCAATCCTGATAAATATGATGTGATACCCTTGGGTAGGAGAAAAAAGGCAAAGGAGTACATGATAACAAAGTGTGGAGCTAGATGAACACAGCAGGCCAAGCACCATCTTAGGAGCACAAAAGCTGATGTTTTGGGCCTAGACCCTTCATGCAAAAAGGGGATAGGGAGAGGATTCTGAAATAAGTAGGGAGAGAGGGGGAGGTGGACCGACGATGGATAGAGGAGCAGATAGGTGGAGAGGAGAGTATAGGTGGGGAGGTAGGGAGGGGACAGGTCAGTCCGGGGAGAACGGACAGGTCAAGGGCTGGGATGAGGTTAGTAGGTAGGAAATGGAGGTGTGGTTTGAGCTGGGAGGAGAGGATAGGTGAGAGGAAGAACAGGTTAGGGAGGTCGGGACAAGCTGGGCTGGTTTTGGGATGCAGTAGGGGGAGGGAAGATTTTGAAGCTTGTGAAATTCACATTGATACTATTGGGCTGCAGGGTTCCTAAGCGGAATATGAGTTGCTGTTCCTGAAACCAAGCGGAGGCTTGGGGACCGCTTTGCAGAACACCTCCGCTCGGTTCACAATAAACAACTGCACCGCCCAGTCGTGAACCATTTTAACTCCCCCTCCCATTCCTTAGATGACATGTCCATCCTGGGCCTCCTGCAGTGTCACAATGGTGCCACCCAAAGGTTGCAACTCACATACCGCTTGGGAACCTTGCAGCCCAATGGTATCAATGTGGATTTCACAAGTTTTCACTCAGTGATCACTTCTCCCTACCTTTCAGAGAAGGTAATATGAACAAACTTGGTTAAACTGCTCTCATAATTTGTCTGTAGAAATTTACATCGCAAAATCGTTAAACGTCTGCTTGTCGAGGTTGCTACTTCCTGCCAACAGATACCATGATGGGGTAATCAGTACAAAACAGTGGCAGGCAGAATCTGAACTGTTGGCTCTTTACCCCCGAGATTTCTAAAGAGTACTGGGACACTTTGAGATAAGGAAAAGTGTTTTAAATGTAGACGTTCTTACTTTTCTAACATAATTCAAAAAACAAAGTTGCAACTTTGCTCTCCCTAAACTTGGCTTACTAATGGAAACTTTGGATTGCAAATTTACCGCTGATTCCTCATTGATTATAGCATTAAGTTAGACAGTCTTTTTATGGATGTGGAAGTTTTAGTTTTGCTGCGTCATCTTTTCCAATAACATAGTATTGATTCTGCAGAAGAACAAATAGCTCTAAAAAGTATAGTGGAGCTAACTCAGAAGGTATGGATGAAACCTACAATAAATTTGCTTAAAATAAAAATAAAATGCAGAGCTTTGATGAAAGAACATGGCAGTGAAACCAGTTGACAAGCTCTTTCAAGATAATAAAATGTGAGGCTGGATGAACACAGCAGGCCAAGCAGCATCTCAGGAGCACAAAAGCTGACGTTTCGGGCCTAGACCCTTCATCAGAGAGGGGGATGGGGGGAGGGAATCTCCCCTTCCCCCACTGCATCCCTAAACCAGCCCAGTTCATCCCCTCCCCCCACTGCACCACACAACCAGCCCAGCTCTTCCCCCCCACCCACTGCATCCCAAAACCAGTCCAACCTGTCTCTGCCTCCCTAACCGGTTCTTCCTCTCACCCATCCCTTCCTCCCACCCCAAGCCGCACCCCCAGCTACCTACTAACCTCATCCCACCTCCTTGACCTGTCCGTCTTCCCTGGACTGACCTATCCCCTCCCTACCTCCCCACCTACACCCTCTCCACCTATCTTCTTTACTCTCCATCTTCGGTCCGCCTCCCCCTCTCTCCCTATTTATTCCAGTTCCCTCCCCCCATCCCCCTCTCTGATGAAGGGTCTAGGCCCGAAACGTCAGCTTTTGTGCTCCTGAGATGCTGCTTGGCCTGCTGTGTTCATCCAGCCTCACATTTTATTATCTTGGAATCTCCAGCATCTGCAGTTCCCATTATCTCAAACTCTTTCAAAGAGGCAGCAGAGATGTGAAGAGCTTGGATGGCCTTTTTCTGAGTTCTATGATTCTATGGGCTGAATTTTGTTAACAGTGTGCTATTCCCAAAACTGAAACCAGAAACGTGTATCACTTCTGCTTTCTCTCTTTCACCTTCTCCCATACTATTATAATTAAAAATTCGAAGCAAAAACCCCATTTGGTTTAGCAGCTGGGAAGCTTTCCATTGATGAAACCCACAGCCAGCTGACACTACTGCATCTGTGGGTGGCCAGTTAGAAACCTACCAGGTCAAGTAGGGAAGCTGTGCAACACTTTCTGCCCACTCCATTTCCATTAATGGAAGACTTGAGAGCGAAAAGATATGTTCTTCAAATTTCAATTTCATCTGTGAATATTTGTTATTATGTTAGTTTCACATAATTCTTGTGTGAAAAATCATAATTCACTGAGACAATATAATGAAAACCATAGAGCTGTGGAGATCAACGGAACACAAAGCGGACCTTTGACTCATCACATCCATGTCAGTCAAAAACAACCAGCTAATTATCCTAATCCCATTCTCTAGCATTTGGCCCGTAGCTTTGTATGCCTAGACATCACAAGTGTACTCCTAAATACCTCATAAATGTTCGGAGGATTTCTGCCTCTACTACTCTTAAAGTTTCAAATTCCCAACACCCTTTGGGTGCAAAAGCTTTTCTTCACATTTCCTCTACACAATCTGCCCCTTTCTTAAATCTGTGTTCTGTGGTCATTGATCCCTTCATTAAGGGGAAATGTCTCTTCCTGTCTACCCTAACTATGCCCCTCATAATTTTATATGTCTCTGTCCTGTCCCAATCACCTCTATTCTAAGGGAAGTCTATCTGATCTTTGATCATAAATACAACTCTCCAGCCCAGGATACATTCTGGTAAATCTCCTCTATACTTTCTTTAGTGCCGTCACATCCCTCCTACAATGAATTGTAGCCCGATCCAATGCTTTATACAGTTCCAATGTAGCTTCTCACTCTCAAACTCTAGAGCTAAATGTACTGGCACGCCTCATGGTTGGCAAATATTGGTGGTTACCAAAAATTAAGAATATTTCCTTTATTGTGAAAAACAATGGTTACATATTTTTATTGTTCTCAGCATGCACTGCTTAAACCTGGTATGTTGTGAAATGAGGTAGGCCAAGTAATTAAACATTAGGGAGGAAACATTTAGGGAACAGTGATGGTATTATCTAAAGGTACAGGATTACCATGGAAATTACGATGGTAAACCCAGAGTTAAAATAATTAACTGATAAAGCACCAAAAAAAGGGGTGGAACCAAGGACATTGAAAGAAATGAGACTGGGAAATGTAGGGACACTGGCTAACTTGAACCAACCCAATTAACCAACCTCCTTATCCCCTCCTGTACCCAAAATCTCCTCTTAACTACTACATATAGCCCCCACACACTGTTTTGTTGATTTTCTTAGAAATATTTCAGGACAAGAATATAAAATGATTTCAACAGCACTTATAATTTGACCATATAATTTGAAAATTGTTAAGGGAAAAGAAAATAATATAATTGATGTTTTATTGAGAGATCATTGAAACAGCCTTGGTTAATATGGTTCCCACTAATTTATGTAAGCTATGGAACTCATAAATTTGAATATGTTACTCCTTACTGTTAATATGACATACTATATTAATAGGATAATATTTGATGATTAACGTAAGCACCTTTTCTCTTTGGGGGCAGGTGAACTGTAGGTTGTGTGACATATATATTTTAATATCATTTATTTTTGAGTTTGGATTGATGAGTTTTGAACTATTTGCATTTAGGTTTTTCTGTCTGTATGAAGGGTTTTAATAATTTATTTAAGTATTCCTGTAGCTGTGGTAATTTCTATCAAAACGTCTTGAGATAGCCTCCAAAAACTAACGAATTTTTGTTTAGATTAGGTGAGTTTCGATATAGGTGCTTCAGGCAGGATAAAGAAGGAAGTAAAAGAGGTGGAGGAGTTGCATTACTGGTCGAAGAGGATATCACAGCTGTGCTGAAGGAGGGCACTATGAAGGACTCGAGCAGTGAGGCAATATGGGCAGAGCTCAGAAATAGGAAGGGGTAACAGTGCTGGGGCTGTACTACAGACCTCCCAACAGTGGGCATGAGACAGAGGTACAAATATGTAGATAGATTATGGAAAGATGTAGGAGCAACCGGGTGGTCGTGAAGGGAGATTTTAATTTTCCCAGCATCGACTGGGATTCACTTAGTGTTAGTTTAGATAGAGCAGAATTTGTAAGGAGCATTTGTAAAGGATAAAAAGGGCAAGATTAGGGAACCATGGATGACAGGTGAAATTGTGAGACTATCAAAGAGGAAAAAGGAAACACACATAAGGTCTAGGTGACTGAAAACAGACAAAGCTTTGGAAAAATATTGGGAAAGTAGGACCACTCTGAAATGGAGAATTAAGTGGGCTAAAAGGGGTCATGAACTACCTTCAGCAGACAGGGTTAAGGAAAATCCCAAAGCCTTTTATTCGTACATAAGGAGCAAGAGGATAACTAGAGAAAGGGTTAGCCCATTCAAGGACAAAGGAGGGAAGTTATGCAAGGAATCAGAGAAAATGAGTGAGATTCTTAATGAGTACTTTGCGTCGGTATTCACTGAGGAGAGGAACATGACAGATATTGAAGTTAGGGATAGATATTTGATTAATCTAGGTCAAGTCAGCATAAGCAATGGGGAGGTGTTGGTATTCTAAAAGGCATTAGGGTGGACAAGTCCCCAGGTCCATGAGGGATCTATCCCAGGTTACTGAGGCAAGTGAAAGAGGAAATAGCTGGTGCCTTAACAGATATCTTTGCAGCAGCCTTGAGTACGGGTGAGGTCCCAGAGAACTGGAGAATCGCTAATGTTGTTCCCTTGTTTAAGAAGGGTAGCAAGGATAATCCAGATAATTATAGACCAGTGAGCTTGATGTCAGTGGTGGGGAAGCTGCTGGAGAAGATTCTGAGGGATAGGATCTATTTACATTTGGAGGAAAATGGGCTTATTAGTGATGGGCAGCATTGTTTTGTGCAGGGAAGGCCATGTCTTACCAACTTGATAGAATTCGTTGAGGAAGAGACAAAGTCGATGGATGAGGCAAGGGCTGTGGATGTCATATACATGGGCTTCAGTAGGGTGTTTGATAAGGTTTCCAATGGTAGGCTGATGGAGAAAGTGAAGTTACGTGGAGTCCAGGGTGTACCAGCTAGATGGATAGAGAACTGGCTGGGCAATAGGAGACAGAGAGTTGTAGTGGAAGGGAGTTTCTCAAAATGGAGAACTGTGACCTGTGGTGTTCGACAGGGATTCATGTTGGGACCACTGTTGTTTGTGATGCACATAAATGATCTGGAGGAAGGTATAGATGGTCTGATTAGTAAGCTTGCAGATGACATTAAGATTGGTGGAGGAGCAGATAGTGAAGGGGACTGTTGGAGAGCGCAGCAGAATATAGATAAATTGGACAGTTGGGCGGAGAAATGGCAGATGGAGTTCAATCCAGGCAAATGTGAGGTGATGCATTTTAGAAGATCCAATTCAAAAGTGAACTATACAGTCAATGGAAAAGCCCTGGGTAAAATTGATGCGCAGAGAGATCTGGGTGTTCAGGTCCCTTGTACCTTGAAGTTGGCAATGCAGCTCGATAGAGTGGTCAAGAAGGCATACAACATGCTTTCATTCATCGGACAGGGTATTGAGTACAAGAGTTGGCAGGTCATGTTACAGTTGTATAGGAATTTGGTTTGACCAGATTTGGAATACTGCATACAGTTCTGGTCGCCATATTGCCCAAAGGATGTGGATGCTTTAGAGAGGGTGCAGAGGAAGTTCACCAGGATGTTGCTTGGTATGGAAGGCGCTAGCTATGGAGAGAGGTTGAGTAGATTAGGATTATTTATGTTACAAAGACAGAGGTTGATGGGGGACCTGATTGAGGTCTACAAAATCATGAGAGGTATAAACAAGGTGGATAGCAGGACGCTTTTTCCGCAGAGTAGGGGACTCAGTTACTGGGGGTCACGATTTCAAGGTGACAGGGGGAATGTTTAAGGGAGATATGCATGGAAAGTTCTTTACACAGAGGGTGGTGGGTGCCTGGAACGCATTGCCAGCAGAGGTGGTAGAGGCGGGCACGATAGCATCATTTAAGATGTATCTAGACAGATGCATGAATGGGCAGGGAGCAGAGGGATACAGATCCTTGGAAAATAGGTGATAGGTTTAGATAGAGGATCTGGATTGGCATGGTATTGGAGGGCCGAATGACTTGTTCCAGTGCTGTAATTATTTTCATTCTTTGTTCTTGAGATCAGTCGTGATTATAGCAAATGACAGAGCAAGCAGAAAAGGCTGAATTGCCTATACTTGCTCCTGTTTATTACATTCTTTTGTGCAGGACAACCTCACTGATAGCTGCATTGGGAGTCTAAATAAGTTCCACACCTGGATGACACACTTCCATTCTCATTTCCACTGGCTTGAAATCAACAGGAAACCTGTTTCCATATCTGTAACAGATTCATCCCCGCGAAAATCTGAAGTTTAATCCATTTCTCACTGGAGGCACATCTCTGGTCCAAAACCAGACATGGCACCCATTTCTTACTTCACTGATGAAAATTCAACCTGCTGTTATTGGAATGAACTGTTAAATGGTGGCTCAGTTCATCTTTTCAAGCAGAATTCTCCTGATAGCCCACAAAAGTTTAAGTCTCAATGTAATGAAAGCAACTGATCATCTCTTTTGTAGTTGTTTTTGGGACCCTCTCCTGTCTGGAATGCCTGCCAAACTTTCAGTAGTGAATATCTTTCTAAAATACATGAATTGTTTTGGGGCATTCTGACAATGTGAAAATCTTTATATAAGTTGGTTTCACTTATCAATTTAAGACTTTGCATTAACTTTCTGCTCTTTACCCATCCCTCTATCTTTGTGTCCACGATAATTCATGTGCTGCAAATGTTGCCATTACTGACCCCTTAAGATGCCTGATCAAATGCTTTTAGAAAATTTATATAAACCACATCAACCATACCAATCATTGCTCCTTGACATTCAATAGCATTCCAAAATATAAGCATTTTGAGTGTTACCATTGAGCAGAAACTGAAGTGAACCACTTATGTAAGTACTTTGGCTACAAAATCAGATTAAAGGTTCAATGGTGAGTAATGCAATCAGAGGTGCGATGGATTACACTCCACTTATCTCAATGAATGCAGCCAAAACAACACACATAAAAACTGAAGTGTGTCCAGTACAAAGCAGCCCACTTGATTGGCACAGAATCTAACACATTCACCATTTACACCCTCCACACTGTTGCACAGCAGCAGCAGTGTGTACCATCTATAAGATGCACAATAGCAACTCACCAAGACTCCTCAAAGTATGTCTTCCAAATCCATGACCTCTAACACCTGGAAGAATTAGAGCATCAGATCCATGGGTTTAAACAAAACCTGCAAATTCCCCTTCAATTCACACATCATCCTGACTCAGATCTATATCACCATTCCTTCAGTGAAACTAGGTCAAAATTCTCAAACTCCCTCCCCCTGTGTGTAACTACATCATTTAACAGCAGCAGTTCAAGAATGCAGCTTGCTACCAGCTTCTCAAGGGTCACTAGGAATTGAAAATATGTGTTGACCCAGCTAGCAAAGCCTATATCCCCTGGATGAAGAGAAACTCAGCTTTAAATCCTATAGAACATGATTAATTTCCCATATACGCATACTTCTATAAAGTGCTCATCATATTTGGATCTGATCCTAAATTATGTCTGCATTTGCCCAGATTATTTAGGATCATCTGGGAACATTTTTTAAAATTGTTGGCCACTTGCATTGGCATGCAATAGTCAATATGATTAAAGCATTTGAGGTGGTCATTATCACAGCGAACAAGCTGATAATTATACTTTCTCAAAAGGGTGACTACACTTCAAAAATAGATAACTGGTAGTTAATTCACTGGAACACACTTTGCAACATCCCAAAGTTGTGATCGGTGCTATAGAATTGTGAGTCACTCCAAGATTCTGAGTTCAACAGAGATGTGGGTTAATTTTAATTATGTGATGTTTCACAGCTGCAGCATGTGGAAGATCCTGGATATCAGTGTGTTCTAGGATCCAGTAAGTGTTTACAGCTTGAAGACTTCTGATCAGAAGCTGGAGGCTTAACATGAACACTGCCACACATCAGGAAGGGGGAATTTTAAGTAGTTATTTTGTGTTAGGAAGCAGTCACACCCCTTAGGAGAGGGCCTTTTACAGAAAAAAGAGGAAAGTAAGGAGATTCATGGGGCAAGACTGTAGGACCCTCAGACTTTATAATTCTCCAGCAGTTTTGAAGTTCTTTCTGCTTATTTAGATGAGAATGAAGGCTGCAGGGTGGTTAAGGAAACTAACCATGGCACCATGGTACAGGAAGCCAGTCAAGCAGGGGAGCAGGATAGAATGAGGTGGTATTTAGAGATGGTATAGTGAGCGGGATAGACACTGTTCTATGCAAAAAATTGTGAGAGTTCACAGGCTATGGTGCCTATGCTAGGGTTTGGGACAAGCTTGCTCAAGACTGAACTGGAGCTTGCTGGGAGAGGGATGGATCCAGTTGTCATGTTTCATGTAGGTATCAATGACACAGGCAGGTCAAGGGGAGAGGGGTTTTGCTTATAAAGCATGAGAAACTCGGTACCAAATTGAAGAATGTGAAGCATAATAATCTCTAGACTATTACACGAGCCACATGCCAATTGGCAGAGAGCACATAAATTTGATCAAATAAATACATGGCTCAAAGATTGCCATGGGAGAAGCAGTTTCTGGTTCATAGGCACTAAAATCAGTTATGGGCAGTATTGAAGCTGTAGTGTTGGGCTGTAGCTATGTTTATAAAAGGCAAGAGGAACTAAAATAAATGTTGATCATCTAGAGAGAGTGAATGGAATGTTAATAGTAGGTAGTAATGATTATGAAATGAACAAATTCGGCCTAAAGGATATGGAAACCATTCCAATAATGGCTGAATATCAGGAGGTGATGGAGAGAGAAACTTTGTGAAATTACAACCACTAGGGGAAGATACATTGAGTAAACTGATCCAGCTGTAGCTGTAACATCCTCTGGTCCTGTTGTACTTCATTCTAGGGTCTTAAAAGTGACGGCCTATGAGGTCATAGATATAATGGTGTTAATTTCCCTGCAGTTGCTACGTTCAGTAAAGGTTGCATCATATTGGAAAGAAACAAATGTAATTCCTCTATTAAGAATGGAAGAAAGCAGGAAATGGGCAAACTATGGGCAGAATGTTACAGAGGTCTGACAAACATGGGCTATGGCGTGGTTAGTAACAGAATCAGACAACGAGTCTAACTCAGACACTCTCAAAATTGGGGGCATTTCACTCCATCTTTTCTGCTATCTGGCTAGGCTGAGGGTTTGTCAGTTCAAAGGGATTTTTGCTTGCTAAATGTAGTATTAAGCGCCCAACTTATCTCATTATTATTTAACTTTCTATCTCATCAAATGTGTCAAAATAAATAAAATTCAACAAGGAAACCAAAGCTGGTACCTGCCAAATACAGCTGGCTGCTTGCTCCAAAGGGTCTCCATGTTGCGTAAGAACAAACAGTACCTCAGGGCACCAGCTGCTGCTTGTCCATGGACATTCACATCCACCATTTACTGGCATGGTACCCTTCTAATCCAGTAGCACAGTGCCTGGAAGCACAGATTTACATTGCAGGGTATATTGGCAACTAGAGTTGAAAGTCTGTTACAGGGACACATTACACAGACAGCTTCCCAGTTCAGGGATTCGATCAGGCTGTGTCTAGGGGCTGCTCGCTTACTGCCTACCTATATGCTCACAGCATTCATGCTGTGTCTTACTTGCTATGCCAGTTAGCACAGTCACACAATTTGGTGGCTAACCTTGATGATCAGATTCCTTCAGTCAAAGGTATATACGCTTTGCTGTATTGCACTGTATTGTATCAATTTCACACTTACTCCATGTGGCAACAGCTTATGCTACAAGCATACTGCAGTGCAGAAAACAGACAACCATGCCTCAAAAGTTCTATGGGAGCAGTCATATTTAAGCCCATGTAAGTACCCAGATGGATAACATAATCCCAGCACAGTTATGCCAAGACCAACCTCCAATTCTGAAATCCAATCCTCAGGGAAGCCTTTAAGAAGTCTTCAAAACACTTCCTTTGTTCTCTTCTTGTTCAACTGATTTTCTAAAGCTGGACAAGGGAGATTTTAAAGGAGACAGTGGGGTTAAAAGGGCTTTTCTCAGGATGGCAGCCAGTGACTAGTGGTATTCCACAAAGGCCAGTGTTGGGACCACAACTATTCACTTTATATACTCATGATCTAGATAAAGGAACAGAGGGCATTCTGGCTAAGTTTGCAGATGATACAAAGGTAGTATGAGGAGGAGGGGAGGCTGCAGAAGGATTTGGACAAGTTAGGAGAGTGGGCAAAGAAGTGGCAGATGGAGTACAATGTGGAAAAGTTTGAGGTCATGCACTTTGGTAAGAAGAATAGAAGCATGGACTATTTTCTAGATAGGGAGAAAATTCAGAAATCCGAAGTGCAAAGAGAGTTGGGAGTTCTGGGCCAGGATTCTCTCAAGGTAGACTTATAGGTTCAGTCAGTAGTTAGGAAGGCAAATGCAACTTTGGCATCTATTTTGAGAGGACTTGGACATAAAAAGCAAGGATGTACTTCTGAGGGTCTGTAAGGTTCTGGTCAGGCTACATTCGGAATATTGTGTACAGTTTTGGCCCCAATATCTCAGGAAGGATGTACTGGCCCTGGGAGCAGGTTCAGAGGTGGTTCATGAGAATGATCCCAGGAATGAAAAGCTTAACATATGAGGAACATTTGAGGACTCTGGGTCTATACTTGATAGAGATTAGTAGGATGAGGGGGATCGAATTGAAACTACAGAATACTGAATGGTCTGGACAGAGAGGATGTTGGGAAGGTGTTTCCATGGTTGCAAAGACTAGGACTCAAGGGCACAGCTTTGGAGTAAAGGGAAGACCTTTTAGATTGGAGATAAGGAGAAATGTCTTTAGCCAAAGAATAGTGAATCTATGGAATTCACTGCTACAAAAGGCTGTGGAGGCCATGCCATTGAGTATATTTAAGATGAAGATAGATAGGTTCTTGATTGTCAAAGGGATTACGTGGAGAAAGCGGGAGAATGTGGTTGAGAAACTTATCAGCTACGAATTGAATGGTGGAGCAGACTCGATGGGCTGACTGGCCTAATTTCTGCTCCTATGTCTTATGGTCTATTTGCTTTGGCAGTTGGAACTCAGCCATCCTAAATACGTTACCAGCCCAGTGGAGTTTCAAATGTTCATGACCTCAATGATGCCGATATTAGCTGCTTTAAGGATGCTGATGTCAGTATGCCTCTTCTCTCAGGTGACAAAGGTATTCCTTCTTAAACAATATTGATATTACTTCTCAAGGATCCACAGGTGGCATCTTCATTTTTTATTCAGTCACTGACTAGGCCAGCATTTATTCCCCATTCATAATTGCCCAGAAAGCAATTAAAATCCAACCATATTTGTGGAGTTATAACTAGGCCAGACCTGTTGAGGACGGCAGTTTTTTTACTAAAGGACATTAAACAAACCAGATGGTTTTTTCCAATCATCAACAAGACTTTCATCGTGATATTAGGTTCTTGATTCCAGGTTTTTTTTATTGAATCCAAATTCCATCATCTTCCGTAGCAGAACTTGAACCTGGGTCCCAAGAACATTACCTGGGTTTCTGGATTAAGAGCCTAGGAGTATTATGACTAGGCCATTGCCTGCCTTTTAGACTATGTAGTCCAGGTTTTGGACACACATAGAGGAGTCCAAAGGATGACAGATTTCTACAAAAGGATCTTGGTATTGGCATATATGTCACAGAATCTCATCCTTAGGCATCTGAAGGTGGTGCTTGCAGATTGGATGTTGAATGTCCACATTAATATCAGGCCTCTATGATTGATAGTTTCCAAGATAGGAAAAGATTCAAACGGAATGAGTAGGCAATGCAGGCACCATGTAAGGTCTGGGAGACTGGAGGTGTAAGTGCAGGTGAGGGATGCTGATTCAGGCAATAGTGAGAGTGCCCGACCATGAGTCTTGCTGGGTAGTCGGTGCAGTTGCAGAGTTACGATGAGTGTGGGGGAAGAGGAGTGAACAGTGCTACACTGAACCTGGTGCAGTGGAAAAGATTGTTGGCCTTTCTCATAGTTCCGCCGGCTCTTCCTCCACATCAACCAGACCGCACTGTTTGGGCTGCCAATCACAGATCAGGCTGCTAGGGTCTGGTGTCAAGTCTACCTCCATTGGTGATTCTAGGAAAGAGGGTGTGCCTCCTTTTCATCATATCATCCACTAGGATGTCAAGGTCTCTGATGGAATATCATCGCACCATCATCTCTTTTTCCAGTCGGTTTAGCCTTTCTGTCTAAGTGCAAGCAAATTTGGAATGCCAGTGATCACCCAATTATATCAAATATGGTACCAGAGATGCTGGTCTTTGGTGGATACCTGGTGAGTGGCGAGTTGTTCCACATGGTAAAATGAAGTAGAATAAAACTTGAGGGAAGTCATAGCAGTGAGGTAGATAGTTAATGAAGCAAGTTTGATAAGATACAACAAGAAACCTCATTGGGCCTCCAGGTTAGAGACCCTCCAAAAAACCAGGCATAACTCACTTTCAGTGAAAAAATATGTAAGAAACAGTCCAATGTTTCTGAAAATTCTTTGTAGTGATCAAATAGGTCTTGTTCCTTTGACAACCTACAACCCATGAATAATCAAAGTATTTGCATGGGTTTTTTTCATGATCTCTGTGTTGAAAGTAGAGAAAGTATTTGAAATAAAGGTAGTTTTGGGTCACTTTAGTTTATAATCTTCAATTCGCTTGGAGAGTATTATCTCTTATTGTTTGAGATCAGTATGTCTTCATGGTAAGGTGCTCACTTTCTGTTTTAGTGTTGATAACTTTTAAAGGACCACCTCAAAATCCAAGTCTAGGAGGAGGATAATAAATATACTTTTTCAGTCTTCTGGAAGTATAACACCTTTTTGCTGGGATTTTCAGGACACATCAGCTATTTCCAGCACAGACTGCAGTATACACTCTTGCTTATGCCATCAGCCCCAGTAAGCAATGGGAGACTGTGAAGCAGGATGATTTTTTTGTCACATAGCCGAACTGGCTGATGTGATGCCAAGATACCAAATTTGGACCATACAGGTAACAGCACTGGATTTTTAAAGAGTGTCCTTTTATGACAGCCTGAGTAAATTGGACTTACATTCTCTGGAGTTTAATACACCTCACTGAGGTGGTGTGCTGAAAATCAAGGCCAAGCTATTCTCTGACTCATTACAAAAGTTAAAGATTTTTAAAAGTAAGCACACCTCAAATGGACCTGTCTTTTCAAATTAGGTTGACAGAAACCAAAGACCTGGTTTCCGTACTTGACAACAATTACCATTGATTGCAAGTGAATAGATTCTAGCTACAGATAAATAATTTTGACATATAACTCTCTTTATTAAAAACTCTAACCCCCTTATAAACTCACCTTACATGTCCAGATACTGTCAGGGGAAAAAAGAAAATGTGTTATAAGTGGAGAGAAAGACTTTGAATGCACTTCACTTATCCCTGTCCACTTTTGTGTTTGCAGAGCTTATTCTTGCGCTGATCATAATTTTCAATCTTGCTCCTCTAGATAATTTCACTTGTTTGCAGGAGACACAGGGCGATTGGTTTCCACTTGTATAGGGTTTTGACTTATCAATTAAAAGTCACAGCTAACAACAACTCAAAAGGAAATAAACTGGCTCTATTCAGGCTTGAGATGTTATTTTTTAATCACAGAGTAATAATAGTTGCTTCTTCTCCATACATCCAAACGTTTCTGCAAAACATTCACACACCCCAAGCTGTTGAGTTATTTGACAGTGAATCACATAGTTGTTAGCAGGCAGAAGGCCTTGACATATTCTTGCTATTGGAAACCCTTCAACCTCCTTCATGCACTAGTTTGAATTCAGGGTTAATAGCAGAAGACAGAACCTCTTTTCTATTTATTACCAGCTGCTTACACACTAAGACACAGTTCACGATTTGACCTAACCTAAATTATTATTGTTATTGTCTATTTGATATTTGTAAAAGTATCCAAACTGCTGCTAGATATTAGACCTTCTGAGATAGCAAATCTCTTCCCTCTCAATGTTGGGTGAGGTAAATAATTTTGGGATTATTATAAACCCAGGTTGAATAAAAGGACAGATTTTAATGTACTAGTTGTAAATGTTGCAGAAACATTCATATTGTAGATTCAGAAGAACAAAGGGATTGCTAGATGAGAAGTGACCACGGCCCATTTGCTTCACTCTGTTTCACCCTGCTTCATCCTGTTAGTTGTATAATATTACATTATTACTATTCATAGTAATTTAGTCAGACTAGAGCTAGACCAAAATGAAAAATGCTTGCAATTACTACAAAATCTCTAATCTTTCCTGTAGAAAATCTGTGCCTATCTTTTACAGAACTCAATGCTTGAATTCCTTCAATTGGAATTCCTCTCTGGCATGGCACTGAAATGGCCCTTCAAAGTTACAAGTAATATCCAACGCAACTGTGAGAAAGGCAAATTATTCATGCTTGTCATTCTTACACTGACTTGTATATTCAACTCATTTGACCACCCAGTGCTCTGCCAATGTTCTCCATCATTAGTCTGGTGATTGGAAATGCCACTCACCTGATTCTCTTTGTGGATACTTTGTTGTAGTCAGAGATTCACCATTGATGAGATAATGGGAACTGCAGATGCTGCAGAATCCAAGATAATAAAGTATGAAGCTGGATGAACACAGCAGGCCAAGCAGCATCTCAGGAGCACAAAAGCTGACGTTTCGGGCCTAGACCCTTCATCAGAGAGGGGGATGGGGAGAGCGTTCTGGAATAAATAGGGAGAGAGGGGGAGGCGGACCGAAGATGGAGAGAAAAGAAGATAGGTGGAGAGGAGAGTATACGTGGGGAGGTAGGGAAGGGATAGGTCAGTCCAGGGAAGATGGACAGGTCAAGGAGGTGGGATGAGGTTAGTAAGTAGGAAGTGGAGGTGCGGCTTGAGGTGGGAGGAAAGGATGGGTGAGAGGAAGAACAGGTTAGGGAAGCAGAGACAGGCTGGGCTGGTTTTGGGATGCAGTGGGGGGAGGGGATGAGCTGGGCTGGTTTTGTGATGCAGTGGGGGGAGGGGACGAACTGGGCTGGTTTTGAGATGCAGTGGGGGAAGGAGAAATTTTGAAGCTGGTGAAGTCCACATTGATACCATTGGGCAGCAGGGTTCCCAAGCGGAATATGAGTTGCTGTTCGTGCAACCTTCGGGTGGCATCATTGTGGCACGGCAGGAGGCTCATGATGGACATGTCATCTAAAGAATGGGATCACCATTGATGGCTTTGTTTGCCATTTTTGCACAATTATTTCAGGTATCACCACTATTACACATGAGTCTTTGACATTGATACCTGACCCAATGGAATATTATAGCATCGAGGCAACACTGAGCAAGAAAAACTCCTGCTAATTGCCCACTGCCAAGGTTTCTTTTCTAACATCCTCCTCAGCTGATGAATCAGCATTTCTCAAGGTCAAGCAGCAATTGGAAGAAGCATTGTGAGTAGTGAAGGCACAGAATCTACTTCAGTTGGGGGATTTCAACCTCCATCAAGTGTCTGAGATGGGGAAGTCTTTGTCAATGTAGCTACTACATTGGACCTACAGCAGACTTGATTGAATTTGATTTATTATTGTTAAATGGTGAAAAGTGTTGTTTTGCAAAATAAATCATACCTTAGAGAAATACGTCAGAGTATCAGATGGTGAGGGAAAGCCTACCTGACGATGTCTTTACTCCAAAGAAAATGTATATATTAAGTTGAAGATAGCAAGAACTGCAAGATGCTAGAAGTCAGAGTCAATACAGTGTAGAGCTGGAGGAACACAGCAGGTCCGACAACATCAGAGGAACAGGAAAGTCGACATTTTGATTTGGGACCCTTCATCAGGACTGTGGAGGGGAAAGAGAGATTAGAAATAAATAGGAGAATGGGGCTGGGCAAGGGGAGGTGGGGTGATGATAGATGGATGCAGGTAGGGAATTGCGGAGATTGGTCAATGGGAAGTGTGGGGTGGGTAGTTGAGAAGGAAAATAGATAGGTAGTGTCACGTCAAGGAGGTGGGGAAGAGAGGGAGGGCTCAACATGAGATGAGGCTGGGTGTGTGAAGAAATTTGAGGCTAATAAATCCTATGTTGAGGCCATTGGCCTGTCAGCTCCTGAGGTGGAAGAGAAGGTGTTGTTCATCCAATTTCTGTGCAGCCTCATGACAGTGGAGGAGACCCAGGATAGACATGTCACCAAGGGAGTGGGAAAGGGAGTTGAAATGGCTGGCAACTGGAAGGTGGTGTTGATTGGAGCATACAGAACACCAATACTCCATGAATCTGTTACTGAGTCTACATGTGGACTCTCCGATATAGAGGAGATCACATTGGGAGCAATGGATGCAGCAAACAAGGTTTGAAGATGTACAGGTGAATCCCAGTCAGCTACGGAATGATTGTTGGGGGCCTTGTACTGAGAAGGGAGGTATACGGGTAGCTGTAGCACTTCCTGCTGTTGCAAGGAAAGGTGCCAAGTGTGGTGGGTTTTGATGGGAAGTGTGGAAGTCACAGAGTGAGTGAGTCACAGAGAGAATGGCCCCTACAGAAAGCAGATGGGGTGGGGGGAGGGGAATATCTCATTTGTGGTGGAGTCTGATTGCAGGTATCAAAAGTGGTGGAGGATGATGCTTTAGAAACAGAGGTTGGTGGGGTGGTATGTAAGGGTGAGGAAACAAAAGGGAAGTACAGGAAAGGAAGAGAAAGAGATCTGGAGCTCCGAATGGAGTGACTTACCATGCCACCATCTTGCCGAATGCAGCAGAGATGGAGGAATTGGGAGTATGGGATCATAGTTTTGCAAGAGGGTGGGTGAGAGGAGGTGTAGTGAAGGTAGCTATGGGAGTTGGTGCATTTGAAATAGAGGTTTGTGCTGCGTTTGTTGCCAGAGATGAAGACAAAGAGGTCCATGAAGGACAGGGAGGTGTCGGACATCAAACGCATCATCCTCCATCACTTTCACCACCTACAATCAGACCCCACCACTGAAGAGGTATTCTCGTCTCCATCCCTACCTGCTTTCCATTGGGACCACTCTCTGTGTGACTCCCTCGTCCGCACCACACTCCCCACCAATCCCACCACACCCAGCATCTATTCCTGCAACCACAGAAAGTGCTACACATGCCCCAGCATTTCACCCTTGCCTCTGTTCTAAGGTCCAAATTAAGCATTCCATATCCAAAAGGGATTCACCTGTTCATCTTCTAACCTGATCTACTGCATCCATTGCTCCCGATGTGGTCTCCTCAACAGCAGAGAAACCAAGAGAACACTCAAAGACTGACTCTTGGAGCATCTACATTCTGTATTGTCTAATCAACACCATCTTCCAGTTACCAGCCATTTCAACTCACCTTCTCACTCCCTTGGTGATATGTCCATCTCAGACCTCCTCCAAAATCACAATGACACCACACGTAAATTGAAGGAACAACACCTTATAGGCTGCCTTGAAGGCTTACAGCCCAATGGCCTCAACATAGAATTCACTAGTCTCAAAGTTCTCGCTAAACCCAGCCTCATCCCATCTCCAGCCCTCCCTCCTATCTCGAGCTCCTTGCCCTGACAAAACCCAATCATCTTCCTTCTCACATATCTGCCCCACCCTTCCCATTGACCAATCTCCACAACCCCCCAATCTGCATCCACCTGAAATATCAACTTTTTTATTCCTCTGATGTTCCCTGACCTGCTGAGCTCCTTCAGCTCCATACTGTATCGTATTGATTAACTTGTTGGAAAGGATTCTAAGGCATAAGATTTACTTGAATTTGAAAAGGCAAGGACTGATTAGGGAAAGTTAATGTGGTTTTGTGCATGGGAAATCATATCTCACCACCTTGACTGAGTTTTTTAAAGAAGTGACAGAGAAGACTGATGAAGGCAGTGTGGTGGACATTGTCTGTCTATACTTCAGCCAGGCGTTCAATGGAGTTCCACATGGTAGACTGGTTAGCAAGGTTGGATCACAAGAAATGCTGTGAGAGCTAGCCATTTGGATACAAAATTGGCTCAAAATTAGGAGACAAAGAATGGTGGTGGAGGTGTTCCTTTCAGACTAGAGTTCTGTGACTGCAGTGTGCTGCAAGTATTGGTGGTGGGTCCACTGCTTTTTGTGACTCGTATAAATGATTTAATTTGGATATAGGAGGAATGGTTAGTAAGTTTGCAGATGACACCAAAATTGGTTTTGTAGCAGACAGTGAAAAAAGTTGTCTCAGAATACAGCAGGACCTTGATCAGATGGGCCAATGGTCTGAGGCATGGCAGATGGAGTTTAATTTAGATAAATATGATATGTTCTATCTTGGTAATACAAACCAGGACTGGACTTATACACTTAATGATAAGGTCCTGTGGATTGGGGAGTGTTGCTGAACAAAGAGACCTTGTGACACAGGTTCATAGATCCTTAAAGATGAAATTGCAGGTCAGTAGGGTAGTGAAGAAGGTATTTGGCACACTTGCCTTCATTAGTCAGTGCATGGAGTACAGGAATTGGGATGTCATGTTTCATCTGTACAGGACATTGACTATGCCACTTTTAGAATACTATGTTCTATTTTGCTGTCCCAGCTATAGGAGTGATATTGTTAAACTTGAAAGGATTCAGAAAAGATTTACACAGATGTTGCTGGAGTTCAAGGATTTGAGCTATAAGGAGAAGCTGAATAGAATGGGGTTATTTTCCCTACAGCACAGAGGCTGAGAGCCATGGCTAAGGTGAATAGCCAAAGTGTTTTTTTCCAGGGTAGGGGAGACCAAAACTGAAGGACATAAGTTTAAAGTGAGAGGGGAAAGGTATAAAAGGGGCCTTAGGGACAACATTTTTATTTTCATGTGGTGCATATATTGAATGAGCTGCCAGATATGAAGATAAGCTTGGTACGATGACAACATTTAAATGGCAGCTGGATGGGTTATGAATAGGGATACCTAGAGGGATATGGGCCAAAAGCTGGCAAATGGCATTAGATTAATTTAGGATATCCGGTCGGCATGGATGAGTTGGACTGAAGGGTCCCTTTCCATGCTATTTAACTCTATAACCCTATGTCACAACGAAAAAAAACAGAAGAACTGACAATTCTGGAAATCAGAAACAAAAGCAAAAGCAAATACAGAAATTGCTGGAATAAGCTAAACCTCGAGTAGTTGGTACACTCTTAGAGCCATCGTCAAAAGCTACCGTTTTCCTCCCAAGCTGTCTGAGGACAATAATTTTTGCTAGGCCTGCTCAATTCTCCCCTGGAAATCTGCAAGCATCTGCAAGTACATGACATTTGGAATATAAAGATGCAGCAGGTAAAAAAATGTCACGTTCCCACTTCCATGACAACTGGATCCCTATTTACTTGCTAATTGCACATTGTTCTCCATTTGTTGCAATTTAGTTTCCTCATGCAATCTGGTATAATCTGCAGTTGGAGATTTGTTTTAATGATCTGAGTTCCATCCCTTAATATCCAAATTTTTATCCTGTCCAAGTATATTGAGTTACAGAGCAATACCCGAACCCTGCCCATTTGGATGTTTGATGAGTAATTAATCTGCAATACTTGATCAGTTTTCTGACTGCTTTTTCAGTGAGGTGTTGGTTGTAGTGCAACTGACCTCTTGGAAAGTACACCATGTAAAAGTGAATGGAGCTGTGAGTGTGCTAAAAAAATGCAGAAAATTAATTATTATTGGTATTTTCAATGTATTAAACAAAATAACAGCTCCACCCCAAATAAAGAAATGGTAAATTTTCATGCAAGTGAAAAAGAACTATTGTACTTCTAAACAGATGACTTAAATTGCTTTGATTTAGAATCATAGAAGTCCACAGCATGAAAACAGGCAACTTGACCCAACTTACTCATGTCGCCCAGTTTTAACAATTTAAATTAGTCCCATTTGCTCCTTATCCCTCCATATCGGTTGCATTCATGTAACTGTCAAAAGTTTTCTTAAATGGTGAAATTGTTTTCACTTCCACCACCACCTCTGGCAGTCCTTTCCAGACACTTATCAATCTCTGTGTGATAAGATTGCCCTTTTGGATCCTTTCATATCTCTTCCCTCTCATCTTAAACCTATGCTCTCTAGGTTAAGGCTCGCCTTTCATGGGAAAAAGCTGTTGGCTATCTACCTTTTCTAGGCCTCTCAAGATTTTATGGACCTCTATAAGGTCACCCTTCAGTTTCCTACACTCCAGTCAAAAATGTCCCAGCCTATCTAACATCTCCTTATAACTTAAACCTTCCAGTCCAGGTGGCATCCTTATAAAACTTTTCAACACTGTTTCTAGTTTAGTAAGATCCTTTCTATAGTAGTGCAACCAGAACTGCACATAGTACTCCAAACGTGGCCTCGCAAATATCTTACACAGCTGCAATAAGATGTCTCAGCTCCTGTACTCAGTGCTCTGACGGATGAAAGCAAGCATACCAAAAGCCTTCTTAACTGCCCTGTCTACATGTGACCTCATATTTTAAGGAGCTATAAGTCTGTACCCCTAGATCTCTTTGCTCTATAACACTCTTCAGGGCCCTACCATTGCCTGTGTAAGTCATCCTGGATTGACCCACCAAAATGCAACATCTTGCATTTACCTAAATTAAACTCCATCTGCCATTCTTTAGCCCATTCACTCAGTTGATCAGGATTTCTCTGCATTCCCAGATAACCTCCTTCACTGTCCACTATACAACCTGTCTTGGTGTTATCCGCAAACTTACTAGCCATTTCTCCTAAATTCTCATCTAAATCATTTATATAAATGACGACTAACACTGTAGCACACCACCGGTCACAGGTGTCCAGTCTGAAAAACAACCCTTTACCACTGCCTTCTGTCTTCTACTATCAAACTGATTTTGTATCCAATTGGCTAGATCTCCCCGGATTTTGTGACATTTAACCTTAACAATTTATTTCTGTAGTTGAAATGCAGATGGACAGATTTAATTTGTAATCAAATCATTTATTTTCTTTTTTAAGAAATATACATTTTAATGTATAATGGTGCACAGACAATTCCTAATATTCTGTATTTAATAGTCGATATGAAAATGAATTCCTGTGATTCCTTTCCAATAATAAATGAAGAAATCTTTTATACATTATTGCAGAAAAACGAATAATGCCAAAAACAAAAGTGGAAACTTGATCAGAATATGAATTTGTTACACTGATGTGTGCTCTTTCAACTTTCTAGACACATTCTTTATGTGGGGAAGTCTTTGATTAGATTAGATTCCCTACAGTGTGGAAACAGGCCCTTTGGCCCAACAAGTCCACACCGCCCCTTGAAGCATCCTACCCAGACCCATCCCCCTATAACCCAGACACCCCTGAACACTACGGGCAATTTAGCATGGCCAATCCACCTAGCCTGCACATCTTTGGACTGTGGAAGGAAACTGGAGCACCCGGAAGAAACCCATGCAGACACAGGGAGAACGTGCAAACACCACACAGACAGTCGCCCGAGGCTGGAATCGAACCCGGGTCCCTGGTGCTGTGAGGCTGCAGTGTTAAGCACTGTGCCGCCCCTTATGTAGTATTCATTTTATTATTTTTTTATGAGGTGTAAGCATTGTTGGCTGGGCCTGCATTTGATGTCCGTCCCTAATTGACCTCAAGCTGAATGGCTTGGTCGGCGATTCAGAGGGCAGTTAAGTATAAACCACATTCCTGTGGTCTGGGTCACATGTGGGTTAGACTGTGTAAGCATGGCAAATTTCCTTCTGAAAAGGACATCAGTAAGCTGGATGGATTTTTACAATAATCAAGGATAGTTTCATTTTTTTCTAAGACTAGCTTTATGTTCAGCATTATTAATTGAATTTAAATAATACCAGTTGCCATGATGGGATTTGATCCTGTTTGCCCCAAAAATTAGGCTGGGCCTCTGGTTTCTTAGTTTAGTGACATTAGCACTGTACCACAGTCTCACCACTGCATATAGATAAAACAGCTAAATTTCTGCATTATTATATTAAACGACCTCACTTTTCCCCATGAAACACACTTCTTTTTCCTAATATTTTCACTAGGATGACACTTCTATCGAATAAATACCGTAAATCTTAGATTTAAAGCTATCTAACAGTTGATTGATGGTGTGTAGAACTTGTTTAAGTAAACATTAAAATTTACTGCACAGATGTTTCGTCAGGATTCACAGGATATTGTTGTAGTTTATCATGGTTTGGTGCAAAGATCTCAATGACGTAGAATTGAACTTGAATTTTGGTCGACCCTGCTGATACCAACTGACTAGTTTAACACACAGTGACATGCAGGACCTGAGAAAGGCAACTGGAGTCCATCTGGTCACTTATGTCAAGAATAAACATTTGGCCTGGAACCAGACTATTATGTGTCATAACAATGGATCATAACCCAAAATTACTTACCAAACTTGTAAACAAGTGATTTTATTTCTTTAAAAAACAGACCGACAAGGCAATAATAACTAATAAGACAAATACTACAGGTAGAAATTTCCCATGTGAATCCATGGAATTTCACATCTGTAAAATGTCAATGAAACATCAGACAGCAAGAACTAAAAGGAAGAAGTGGAAGGAAAAGACTGATTATCTTTCTAAGTGTAATGTTTTCTCCGATGATTTATATCTTAGATTGTAAACGTGAGTCAAAAGACATGTTTGAGTTTTCCCTCTCAGGAGTACACAAGAATAGGGGTTTAGATTGACCTTATTAGATTCCCCACAGTGTGGAACCAGGCCCTTCAGCCCAATAAGTCCACACTGCCCCTTGAAGCATCCCACCCAGACCCATCCCCCTATAACCCACTCACCCCTGAACACTATGGGCAACTTGGCGTGGCCAATCCACCTTGCCTGCACATCTTTGGACTTTGGGAGGAAACCGGAGGACATGGAGGAAACCCACACAGATACGGGGAGAATGTGCAAACTCCACACAGACAGTTGCCTGAGGCTGGAATCGAACTCAGGTCCCTGGTGCTGTGAGGCTGCAGTGCTAACCACTGAGCCACCATGCTGCCCTTAAAAACCCCTAAAGCCCTAGCCTCGGTGTGTTAGTGGATTGATGTACTAGTATGGATGAATATTCTGTCCAAGTAATAGCTTAGGGACAGCTAATAGACACCATAGCACTACAGGTAAGGAGAGACTCTGACTCACACTGAGTGCTAAAAGCAAGGCCAACCAATCAAGCCACTGTCAAAAAGGAACCAAGAGAAAAGCCTGAAGCTAACTTACTGAAGCAAGATTTTCTAAATTAGCTGCTTCACTACCAATGTCAGTGTTATCAGTATCATACAACTGAACAACCCCATTCTACCATTTATTCTTCACAGAACCCAGAGGCTGTTTGTATATTCTTTTAACTGTTAACTTTTTACTCAATAGACATATCTAATTTTTGTCTATGTGCCCCAACTCACTAGTACTGACTGCGTCCTTTTTTCATTGTACCTGTTGTCTCCGTCATTATCTCCTTCATTGTGACAAAGTTGATTGGTTGTCTAATCCTTTCATGTAAGAGACTATATTTCAATTTACTTTTACTTGAAGGGGAAGAGAAGAGGTGAGAAAATTTCAGAAAGATAATTGACAGTTAACGTATTCAAAAATGTATACAAAAGTGGGAGTTGGAAGTTGCTGTCCAATAGTAAAGTCAGGGAAATGAAAGAGAAATGAGGAACAAAAAACAAACATCAAAGAGAAACAAAACAAAATGGGGGCAGAGATTATAGTCTAAAATTGTCAAAACTAATCTTGAATCTATTAAGATGTAAAATGCCCAGAGAGTATGAGATACTGTTTCTCACGCATTAAGTTTCAATGAAAAACTGCAGCTGGCCAAGTGCAGAAAAGTCAGAGTGAGAACAAGGGGGAGGATAGAAGTACCAGGCAACCAAAAATTCAGGAATAGTAAGAACTGTAGATGCTGGAGAATCTGAGATAACAAGGTGTAGAACTGGATGAACACAACATGCCAAGCAGCATCAGAGCAGTAGGAAGGCTGACCTTTTGGACCTAGACCCTTCTTCAGAAATGGGGGAGGGGAAGGGGGTTCTGAAATAAAAAGGGAGAGGAGGGAGGCGGATAGAAGATGGATAGAGGAGAAGGTAGATGGAGAAGAGACAAACGGGTCAAAGAGGCGGGGATGGAGCCATTAAAGGTGAGTGTAGTTGGTGAGTTAGGGAGGGGATAGGTCAGTCCAGGGTGGATGGACAGGTCAAGTGGGTAGGATGAGGTTAGTAGGTGGGAGATAGGGGTGGGGCTTGGAGTGGGAGGAAGGACAGGTTAGGGAAGCGGGGATGAGGTGGGCTCGTTTTGGGATGCACTAGGTGGAGGGTAGATTTTGAAGCTTATGAAGTCCGCATTGATACCATTGGGCTGCAGGGTTCCCAAGCGGAATATAAGTTGCTGTTCCTGATGGTTTTTAATGTCCAATAAATCTGAGTAGAATTGTGAGTTCAAGTTGTGGATCCTGGCTCCATCCCCGCCTCTTTGACATGTCTAGCTCCTCTCCACCTATCTTCTCTTCTATCCATCTTCTATCCACCTTCCCCCTGTCCCTATTTATTTCTGGACCCCCATCGCCTCCCCCGTTTCTGAAGAAGAGTCTAGGCCCAAAAGGTCAGCCTGCCTGCTCCTCTGATGCTGCTCGGCCTGCTGTGTCCATCCAGCTCTATACCTTGTTAACCAGAAACTCAGGGTCAAGATTGCAGATTGAATGAAGGTGTTCCACAAAGCTGTCACAGAGCCTATGTTTTATCTCCCCATTATAGAGGAGACTGTATCATGAGCATTGAATACAGGATACTAAATTGAAAGGATTATGACTAAATTGCTATTTCACCTTTGGAGGAATGTTTATGACTTGAGCAGTCAGGAGATTAGAGGTAAAAAGCTATGTTTTGCATTTCTTGTGCTAACGTGGAAATGTGGAATGGGAAAGGGGAATTGTCATGGGTGATTGAAGAGTAGCTGAAGGTGTGATTCCTTGGAAATTTCAAAAAAAAGGGGAAGATATCTTGATAGGTACTCTGCATGCCTAGAGGAGTTCATTCGCTGTAGCACAGCTGGCACCCCTGCAAAGATCAATCAATGCTGCTGATTGCTTGCAATGTGCCACATCCCCTACACATTATGGATATCAGGACACAGTTCCTGCATGTATTCCAAGTGCTGTCCCATTGGGCTCTCCAAGAGGTTAGCCATACTTTACTTGGAGCTCATGTGCTCAGAACTGGAGTGATTATGGTGCATGTGAGCTGGAAAGAATCTAAATATTCCCTGGCCGAATCTCCACACTATCTCAGGAACTCCAAAACCTGGACAATTCAAAGTAGAACCTCCTTTCCTGTGGTTCCTGAGGTGCTAGCTCCTATACCCAGCTGATCATGGCTGTGTCTGGCCTTCACTCTGCAAGTGGAGCTGGCCAGAGCTGCCTCTGCTTCTCTCACCTCCTGCTGCATGCTAGTAACATGGTCATCATCCTGTTCCACCGTATCTACATATGTGTGAGAAGCCACAGAGATAAGTTAGGACCTTGTGGGAAGGTACTAACTTGGGACAGGGAATATTGTGTCAGTATTAGGCAGGAGCTAGGGACTGATAATTGGGAGAAGCTGTTATTGGTCATTTCCATATTTGCTATGTGGGAGTTGTTTAAAGACCTACTGATCAGTGAGGAGAAGGGCAAGGATGGCAAGGTAAGGGAACCTTGCATTATGAGGGAGGATAATGTTGCATTCAGTTCTGCTCACCACCTTACAGGAAAGATGTGGAGGTTTTGGAGAGCACGCAATGGAGGTTTACCGGGATGCTGCCTGGATTAGAGGGTATGAGCTATAACGAGAAGCTGTAAAAACTTAGGTATTTTTCTCTGGAGCAGTGGAGGCTGAAGGAAGGCTTGATAGAAGCCTCTAAAATTATGAGATGCATAATTAAGGTTGACTGTCAGAATGTTGTTCCCAGAGTTGAAATGCCTAATACTAGGGAACATGTATTTAAGGCGAGAGGGGGAAAGTTCAAAGGAGGTGTGAGGGGCCAGTTTTTATGCACAGTGTGTTTGGAGCCTGGATTATGCTGCCAGTTGTGGTGGTGGAGGCAGATATGATAGGGGAGTTTAAGGGATGTTTTGAATGTCAGGTGCATATGCAGGTATGGAAGGATATGGACTGAGGGCAGACAGAAGGGATTAGCTTATGTGGCATCATGTTCGGCATAACTCCATGGGCCACAGAGCCCATTCCTGTGGTGTATTGTTCTACATTTTATAACAGTGTCTATACTAGCGTAGGGTCTGCTGCTAAAGTGTGATAGTGTTTGAGAGTTGTGAACCTTTGGAATTCTCTACCACAGAGGGTTTTGGAAGCTTAGTGTTTGAGTAAGTTTAAGATAGAGATTGGTCAATTTCTGATGATGTATGGGGTTATGGGAATAAGGTGGGTGAAAACCATTGTGGCGTCTCATCAGCCATGATTACATTCAATTGCCTAGCAGATTCAATGGGCTCAATTGCTTACTCCTGTTCCTATGTTCATCTTCATTTCCCTGCTTTGGGCCCACAGAGGAAAGTGGAGTTTACGCATTAAGATAGGCACCCACACCTATGGAAAACACAGAAGTGAAAGTGAGAACTCCACTGGGCAAATGGAAACCTTTGGACTGGAGGCTATCCAATATTATTCATAGTGCAATACATTGTCAGAGAAAGTGGAATGCACTATACACACTGACTGTACACATTGCCCTCTGTAATTACATCACATAATGCCTAATTGCGCATATAATCTTCCCCTTCCAGGATTAGCTGAGTAAGCTCTCAGCTAGCTAAGACAGACTGCCTCTCTTTCACTATCCTTGCTGTCTCCATCACTATCTCCCTTATTTAGACAATCACGTAGAATAGGGTTGTTCAATATTTTCATACAGGAGACCATTCAATATTCTCAATTGTTGAGTGGGGTAGGAGAGGCAGAGGTAGGTAATCATATTTCAGAAAGATAAGCAACAGTTAACATGCATTCAAAAATTAATATAAAAATTGAGGTTTGAAAGCTGTGTCTTTCATTTTAGGATACCATCCTCTCCCAACCTGTTTTTCTGAGGGTGTTTATTTTCTGTAGGAAGAAGGAGTGGCAAGTGGGAAAGGAGGAAAAGGGGAAAGGTGGGCCGTGTTTGGCTTATTCATCCTTAGTGTTCGGACATATTGACACTCGTGTTCCCCTTTCACTGCTCTTCACCTCTCTCTTCCTTTCCCCTCTCCTCACAGACTTTCTGTCCCCTCCCTCTCTCTCCCTGCCTTTATTCCCTCTCCCTTCACTCCCTCTCCTCCTCCCCCTCTCTCCAGTCTCTCTTTCTCCTCTGCTCTCTCTTTCATCTGCTTCTGTTTTCTTTCCTTTCTGTTTCATCCTTAATTCCTTGCCGTCTCCATTCTTTCATGCACACTCCCCCACCTAATTGCACATATAATCTTCCCCTTCCAGGATTAATGAAAGTGGGAATGTTCACAGAGCCGGCTACTTCTCCAAACTAAGTCTGTTCTCCTCCACATTCAGCTACTGATGGGCTCACAGTGAGCCTATCAGCAGCAAAGGCAGGAGATAGATTCCATCTGATTGGAAGACATGCTCCTTGTGGAATCTTCTGTCTGCCCCTACCTGTCACTTAAATACAGGTCAAAGGCAGGAGAGGACCCCAGCGAATTGCATTCTGGCCTATAGGCCAACTGTTGGATGAGCCTATTGCAGAAGAAGACCTGCCCGCCTCCTGCACATCTTGTAACTATTCTCCTGCAAGAACAAATGAGAGCAAGATGAGGCATTGCAATTTGTCTAATGCCACCTATCCCACTAGGATTTTCAGGGATCTCTGGTGACAGGCTGGCAGCATCATGAAGGCTATGAATGATTCAGAGTGGCATGCCCATGGAGAGAAATCGTGACTGAAAAAGGAGAGAAGTTATGCGGGGAGCCACGGGAAGTGGGAGAAATCCTTAATAAGTACTTTGTATCTGTATTCACCGAGGAGAAGGACATGTTGAGGTCAAGAATGTGTGTGTGAAATCTCTACAGAATGACAGTATTAAAAATGAGGAAGTTTAGGGTATTCTAAGTTGCATTCAAGTAGACAAGTCCCCAGGATCACATGGGATCTATATAAAAACAAAATAACTGTGGATGCTGTAAATCAGGAACAGATACAAAGTTGCTGGAAAAGCTCAGTCGGCCTGGCAGCATCTGTGAAAGAGAAAACAGAGTTAACGTTTCGGGTCCGGTGACCCGAGGAAGTTTCCCGAGGTTGAGGAAGGGTCACCGGGCCTGAAATGTTAACTCTGTTTTCTCTTTCACAGGTGCTGTCAGGCCGACTGAGTTTTTCCAGCAACTTTGTTTTTGTCAGATGGGATCTATCCCAGGTTGCTGTGAGAGGCAAGGGAAGAAATAGCCAGGGCATTAGCAGCTATATTCACATCCAGACAAATGTGAGGTGGTGCATTTTGGAGGATCATATTTAGATGTGAATTATACTGTTAATGGCAGAAGCCTTAGGAGCAGTAACATTCGGATGGATCGGTGCATGCAGGTCCACAGTTCCATAAAAGTGGCTACACAGGTGACCAAAGTGATTAAGAAGGCATATGGCATGTTTTCCTTCATCGGGTGGGGCATGGAGTACAGCAGTTCCTAAAATATGTTGCAGCTATATAAAATCCTTCTTAGGCTACATTTGGAGTATTGTGTGTAGTTTTGGTTGCTGCATACCAGAAGGATATGGAAATTTTAGTGAGTGTAGAGAAGGTTCATCAGGATATTGCCTGGTCTAGAGGGTATTGGCAATGTGGAAAGGTTAAAAAGACTTGGACTGTTTTCAATGGAAAGAAGGCGGCAGAGACGTAACCTGATAGAGGTCTACAAAATTATGAGAGGCATAGATAGGATGGATGGTCAAAGGCTTTTCCCCAGAGTTGAAGTTTCAATTACAAGGGGCTACAGGTTTAAGATGAGAGGGCAAAAGTTTAAGGAAGATGTGTGAGGGAAGTTTTTGATCAGAGTGGTAGGAGCCTAGAACACACTGCCAGAGGAGATGGTGGAAGAAGGCACCTTGGCGACATTTAAGAAACATCTGGATGGTTATATGAATAGGGAGGGGATGGAGGGATATGGACCAAACAAGGGTAAAAGGTTTGTTTCTTTTCGTTTCGTCTGGGCATGATGATTGGGACAGGATTGGGGGGCCGAAGTACAATGCTGTACTTCTCTTTTGTTTTGTTCTTGATTCTCTCATTTCCTGACTCCTTATTCACTTTGCACCCTCACCCTGTCCACCTACACCAATACTCCAGCTCCTAGTCCTTCCTATCATGTCAAAAAGTAAAAATATGTAGATGCTGAAAATCAGAAAGAAAAACTGGAAATTGCTACAAAGTCTCAGCATCTGTGGAAAGAAGCCAGAGAAGTTAACATTGCTTTATTCCCCCCATGGATGCTATCAGACCTGCTGAGTTTTTCCAGCAATTTCTATTTTTGCCTCCTTTTTACATCTTTCAGGTGCTCAGGATTGGGAACCGCGTCACAGTGGGTTAAGACAACGCAGTACAGAGCTGGAGGAACACAATTGGTCGGGCACCATCAGAGGAGCAGGAAAGTTGACGTTCCAGGTTGGGACCTTTCCCAGAAATGAGGAGGGGAATGGGAGCTGGGAAATAAATAGAGGGAGGAAGGTTGGGGCTGGGGAAATGTAGGTGGAATGGTGATAGGTGGGTGCAGGTGGGGATAGTGAGAATTGGTGGGGAACAAGAGGACAGGTTGTGTCAGGTCAAAGAGGTGAGGATGACAGGGAGGGTTGGATGTGGGATAAAGTCCAGGATGGGGAGATTTTGACACTGGTGAATTCTATGTTAAGGCCATCGGGCTTTAGGCTCCTGAGCTGGAATACAAGGTGCTGTTCCTCCGGTTTGTGTGTGGCACTGGAATGGCCCAGGATGATCATGTCATTAAGAGGGTGGGAGGGGGAGTTAAAATAATTGGTGGCTGGAAGGTGTTGTCGATCATCGTGTACAGAGTGCAGATGCTGCACAAATTAGTTACTAAGTCTGCACTTGGTCTCACTGATGGAGAGGAGGCCGCATCAGGAACAACAGATACTGTAGGCCAAGTTGGAGGATGTTGAAGTGAACCCCTATAAAAGTTTGCTCTGGGCCTTGGATGGAGGTGAGGAGGGGTCTGTGTCGGGGCATGTGTAGCACTTCCAGTGGTTGCAGGGAAAGGTGATAGGGTGGTAAGGTTACTGGGGAGAGTGGAGCAGACGAGGCAGTCGTGGAGTGAATGGTCCTGCTGAAAGGCACTTAGGGGTGGGAAGGGAAATATCTCTTTGGTGGTACAGTCAGATTGTAGGTGGCAGAAGTGACAGAGAATGATGCACTGGATGCGTAGGTTGACGGGTGGTATGTGAGGACCAGGGGACTGTGATTCTATTTTTGTTGGGGGGAGGGGAGTTTGAGGGCAGAAGTGCGGGAACTGCAAGAGATGTGGTTGAGGGCATTTTTGATCACTAGAGGGGGTATGTTGCGGTCCTTAAAATAGGAGGACATCTGGGATATTCAGGAGTGGAGTGCTCCATCTTGGGAGCAGATGTGACGGAGGTGGAGGAATTGGCAGTAAGGGATCGCATTCTTGCAGAACGGTGAGTGAGGATATGTAGTCTAAGTATCTACTGGAGTTGATGCATTTGAAATAGATGTCGATGTTGAGACAGTTCCCAGAAATGGAGGTGGAAAGGTCCAGGAAGGGGTGGGAGGTATTTGAGATGGTCCAGGTGAATTTGAGGTTGGAATGAAAGGCATTAGTAAAGTTGATGAGCTTTTCAAGCTCCTCATAGGAGCATGAGGCAGCGCTGATACAGTCAACAGTGCAGGGAAGGACGACGTGAGGGAAGGTGCCAGTGTAACAGTGGGAAAGGGACTGTCCATGTATCCTATAAGAGGCAGGCATAGCTTGCACCCATATGGGTGCCCATAGCCACCCACTTCATTTGTAGGAATTGGGGGGAGCTAAAGGATAATTTGTTCAGGTTAAGGACAAGTTCCATTAAGTGGATGAGGGTGTCGGTGGAGCGAGATTGGCTGGACCTGCGGTAGAAGAAGCAGAAGGCTTTGAGGTCATCTGCATGGGGAATACAAGTGCACAGGGATTGAATGCCTATAATGAAGATGAGGTTTTGGGGACAAGAGAATTGGAAGCCTTAGAGGAGGTGGAAGGCGTGGGTCACGTTCTGGATGTAGGTAGGGAGTTCTTGGTTGAATTCTTTTACTTGGTTTAGAAAAATGTCTTAGCTTTTATCGTCTATTCCTTTATTTATAAAGCCTATCACAAAATCACGTATCAGTATGATACACATTACAACCGTCCTTTAGATAGACAGTTACACTCAACTTGGTCATTCATACTACCCAAACAGCCCCTACTGTCACATTTTCTCCTGTAGCTGTAAATCTCATCATTGTATTTCAGCGAAAGGTTAACTTTACATGTACCTCATTAACAGCTAATTTCTGATAATATTTTAAGCCAGATGCTTTGCATCCAGGCCTGAGGACAAATGTGGAGGAAGTTCCAGGACACAGATCTCTTCCCTTCGAAGAGGAAAAGTTAATGTAAAAGATAATAGTCAGTGAAACACCTTGGGCAAAGCTTCCAGAGTGCTTGCAATTAAGAGTGAAAAGATGCCATTTAAAGAATTTCAACCTGGTTGCTTAAAATTCTATCTGCTCTGTGATGGGACAATTCAACCAAAGTAATTGTCTGCTGAATGGCTGTGTTCACTTCTGGAAACCACAAATTAAGGAGAATGTCAAGGCCTTGGAATGGGAGCAAATGAGATTCACTGGAACAGTAACAGTGTTTAAGGGACTTGTGTTACATGAAAGAGAAAACAAGCTAGGAATGCATTTTTTAAAGAGTGTGTGTTTGTATTTCAACATAAAATCATGGGCAGAAGGCCCATTTCTTGTACTGTACTGTTCTATGTTTTAAAGCAGAGAATTCTAAAAGGGTATGCAGAAGAAATGTTCAAAACTATGAGAAATCATTTGGGAGAAACTGTTTCCATTGGTAGAAGGGTCAGTGGACAACGATTTAACATAATTTACAAGAAGTTGGTGCAGTTGGTATGAAAAAATTTTCTTCATGGTGTTATTTATAATCTAAATTGAGTTTTAGAGGCAGATTCAGTAGTAATTTTCAAAGGGAAATTGGATATATGTTTGAAGAAAGAACAATTTACATGTCTGTGGGCAAAGAGCAGAAAGTGAGACTAATTGGATAACTCAGCTGGCACAAATATAGTCATGCTGAATGTCCTCCTTCATGACCAGATAATTCTTTAATTCAACCATAATGAACAACTTAACATATGCACCCAAAATAATAAAATTTGACAATAATGAAATAGAAATTCGAACATACAACAAGCTCCCACATTAGGTGGGAGTAGGCCATTATCCCACCCACCCTCATCCCAAAACTTTATCTTTTGATAAGGTTGTAGCTGGTCTGCTTGTGGCCTCAACTCTACTTTTCTGTCTACCTGTTACACCCTCAGACTTTTGATTGACAAGGGGTTCAATCTAACTCAATGTTCAGTGATCCAGTCTCCACTGATCTCTGGGCAGAGGAGTAAAAAAAGACTTCTCTTCAACTCTTTCTTAAATGGGACATTTATTTTTAAACAGTGTATTCTATTTCTTGCCTCTCCCATAATGGAAACATCCTCTCAGTATCAATGTTATCAAGTCCCTTCAAGATCTTACGCATTTCAATAAAATCACCTCTTACTCCTTTAAATTTCAATGGCTACCATCCCTATCTGTCCAATTTTTCCTCATATCTCCTTCAGTAATCATTTTTTGTAATCTTTCTCTGAACTACTTCTATTGGAATTATATCCTTTAAATGAGGAGACCAAAACTATAATGTGCCTTATTACCTTTTGTTCCCTTTTGTCCCTATTTTGCTGTTTTTTTCTTCCAATTGTATACTCAGCACCTTCCTATAATCTGGGCAAATTGAGCATGTGAGCAAACACATGGCAGCTAAGTACAATGTGCATAAATGTAAAATCATAAGTTATTATGATAAACAGAAAAGCAGAGTATTATTTACATGTTGATATATTGGGAAATGTGGATGTACAAATGGACCCAGGCATCCTTATAGACCTGTCAATAGAAATAAACAGGCAGATGCAGCAAGCAATTAGGAAAGCAACTGATATGTTGACCTTCATTGCAAGAGGAGTTAAGTTCAGAATTAGTGATGTCTCACTACAGCAATGAATGCACAATCATCAAGTTTGCAGGTGACACAAAAATAGATGGATAGGCAAGTAGACAAGATGATACAAGGGTTCTACAGAGGGATATAAGCAGGTTAAGTACATTGGTTAAAAACCTGGCTGTTAGAATATAATGTGGGAAAATGTGAAGTTATACAGCACAGAGGGATTTGAGGGCTCTACTTCATAAATCACAAAAATCTAGCACTCAATTTCAGTGGGTGAAAGGTAAAGCCAAATGGAATAAAACAGAAGAAACTCAACCAGTTTGGCAACATCTGTGGAGGGAAAGCAGAATTAATGTTTTGAGTCCAGTGACGCTTCTTCAGAACTAATAGTGGCTAGGTGGTGTTTATGCTGATGATAAAGGTGTGAGTTGGAGAAGTGGGAGCTGATGAAGGAGGAAAGGTGGAAACAGAGACCAGAGCAATAGAGAAGGAAACTTAGGCAAACAGCAGATTGTTGATAGTTCACCAGGGTAGGAGAAAAGCTGTTAACAGGGATAATGAGTGAGTAAAAATGATTTAGATGTGCTGAAAGTATTCCATGTCACAACAGCAACTGGAGTGTAGGGAGTGGGTAATGAACATGGAAGAATGTGTTCAGGCTACAAGGTTATTGAATTCAATATTGAGTCCTGAATGCTGCCAGGTCTCCAAGCAGATCACATGCTGACATAGGAGGGGAAGGGAATGTATGTCTGGTAGTAGAATCCAATGCATGTGCCAGATAATGGCAGATAACAATCCTTTGGATGCTGTTGCTGATGAGTTGGAAAGTGAGGACCAGGGGATGCTGTGGGAGGGAAGAGAAAGGATGGGTGCAGAAGTTCAGGAAATGGGTAGAACACAGTTAAAGGCACAGTCAACCACACTGGCAAGGAATCTTCAGTTGAGGGAAAAGGTAGCATCATCAGAACAGATGTGACAGAGATGGAGGAACTGGGAGAATGCGATGGAGTCCTTTCAGAAAGCAAGGTATGACGATATATGCTCAAAGTAACAATGAGAATCGGTAGGTTTCCAGTGGATGTTGATAGCCAGCCTATCTCCAGAAATGGAAACAGAGATTTTGAGGTGGGGAAGGGAGAAGATAGACCAGGTAAAAATGAGAGCAGGGGAGAAATTGGAAGCAAAATGGATAAATGGTTCTAATTCTGTACAAGAGAGTGAAACGGCACCTATGTATCGGAAAAAGAATTGTGGGGAAGAGCCGAGTAGGACTGGAACAAGGAATCTTCCAAACAAAGAGACAAGACCCATGAGGGTACCATGACTACGCCTTTGATCTGAGGAAATTAAAGGAGTTCAAAATGAAGGGTCTAGGCCTGAAACATCAGCTTTTGTGCTCCTAAGATGCTGCTGACCTGCTGTGTTCATCCAGCTCCACACCTTGTTATCTCGAGTTAAAAGAAAGGATGTTCAAAGTGAGATAACAAGGTGTGGAGCTGGATGAACACCGTAGGCCAAGCAGTATCTTAGCAGCAGGAAAGCTTTCCTGCTCCTAAGATGCTGCTTGTCCTGCTGTGTTCAGATTCTCCAGCATCTGCAGTTCCCATTATCTCATGTTCAAAGTGAGGACAAGTTCAGTCAGACAAAAGGAGGATGATAGTGGATGGGATTAGATCAGGGTCTAATACCCAGGAAGAAGTAGTGAGCCAGAAAACCAACCTGATGGGAGATAGATGTATAAAGAGATTGCACATCTATGGTAAAGAGGGGGCAGCTGACGCTCACAAACTTGGAAATTTTGAAACTGATATAAAACAACAGAAAAATCTCAGATGCAAATGGGAAGTCACTGGACAAGGTTTGGAAAAAATCAAGTCAAAGTAGGAAGAGATAAATTCTGTGGGGGTGGAAAGGGCAGAAAGAAATGGGCCTAGCCATGTTGTCCTGTTTATCAATTTTGGGAAGAAGATAGGAACAGATGTATGGAGCTGGGGCACCATACCTATGGAGGCTGGGGATGAGGGAGCAGTGCAGAATCACCAGATTACCAGAGAAAATGAGATTAGTGACTGTTGTGGACGCAAAAACCCAGGTTAGATGGTAGTGCCATGGCCCAGGAGAAATTAGAATGTCCCTGCAATGGCATTCAGACTCTGCAACAGAGAAGTCAGCTTGCCAGAAAACAACAGCACCACCCTTGTTAACAAGCTTGATTACAAAGTCAGGGTTGGATCTGGGAGTATGGAATGCTACTCTTTTAATTTCCTGAAGCTTTGCAAGGCACTAGTCAGGCTATGGCTGGAATACTATAAACAGTTTTGGACTCCTTAGTTATGGAAAGATATACTGACATTGCAGGCAGTCTAGTGAAGGTTCACTAGATTGATTCTAGGTATGGAGAGTTTTTCTTTTAAGGAGAGATTGAATAGACTGAGCTTGAATTTATTGAGAGGTAGGAGAATAAAAGGAGACCTAATTGAAACATACAAGATTCTTAGAAGACTTGACAGGGTAGATGTGGAAAAGTTGTTTCTCTTTTGAGAGAGAGAGAGTCTTGCACCAGGGGACATTAATTTAAATGTATGACTCCTTATTCTGAAATTGAGATGAGAAATATTCCCTCTCAGAGGGTGGTGAATCTGCAATTTTTTTTCACAAAAGGCTGTTGGTGTTGTGCCATCAAGTATATTCAAGGCTGAAATTGATTTGTCATCAGGAAGGGAATCAATGGTTAATGGGGTAAGGTCGGAAAGTGGAATTGAGGATTATGAGATCAGTCATAATGTCATTGAATGGCGGAGCAGACTCAATGGGCAGAATAGCCTACCTCTGCTCCTACATCTAATGGTTTCATGGTCTTTTGGCCCTGAAGCCTCATTGCATCTTCCTCATAACTCACAATCCCACCTACCATGGGTAATAAGGGCCCAAGCAGTGATTCCTGTAAAGGATCTCTAGTCACCGCCTGCCACACAGAAGAGGACTCATTTATTCCCACACTCTGTTTCCAGTCTGTCAACTAATCTCAAATCTCATGTGCTTTAAGTTTTTTCCACTAGCCTCTGATGTGGGACCTGAGCAAAATCTTTCATCAATAATCTCTGAACTCAAGAACAATCCCACAGTGGAACAAACTGCTAACCAAAACAGTTACATCTTCAAAACCCATTTCTAGATTATTTTCATTCAAAAATTTTAATTGCTGAAGTAAGCCATACCTGATTTACCTTTTGTTGCCCATGTAAATGCTGTTAGAATACATTGATTACTTTTTAATGCTAATACAGCTACAGCAGAATCAATAATCAAAGGTGTACTGCTGCAGCTTCCTTTTGAGACAGTTGGGCCAACCCTCTGCTAAAATATTTCGATTTCTCCAGGGATGGGTTCCTGAATATCAAGACATGATCACAGAGTATTTCTAGTGCTGCTTGACCTCCCTAGCAACCCATTGTACCCTAAAGTTTACAACCCAAGCAATCCCAAAAGAGTTCCTTTCTCTCCTTGATGCTGTTATATTCCTTGGCTTCAAATATTTTCCTAACTTTTCTTGAGAGGATATTTAGGTTTCTGCCTCGTTCATGCGATTTCATGTTCCAATAAACCCAATGAAAATGGATTTCTCCTCATTTTGTCTTTTCTTTCCTTGTAAGGATTTAAAACTGCTAACTCCCTTGCTATCAACTCAACAAAGGAAGTAAATAATCAGTCACTCCTCAAACTACTTCAAATCCAAATAAAATGCTATTCAACCTCCTTATAGCCATCATTCCCTTTGAATATCATTCCAGTGCCTCAAATTTGTTATTCTCATAAATTTGGGTTCCAGTCTGTAGCATTACTCTACCAAATTTATGCCATATTCTTCCTATAGCTTTCTGCCCCTCCTTCAAATGAAAAATGCATTTCCTTCTTTCCTAGATGCCCAATATTGGAATTTCCGTTGAAAAACAGATTGGCACCCTTACTGGTGCTGGGGTGGGAAATCCGTTATATACATCATTTTGCACTGAGAATTAAAATAAGAAGGAATAAAAATAAAGGAAATGGTTCAAAATGGCCAAATTATAATTAATGTGGCATTATATACATCAGTACATATACAGCCACTCTGCAAATATGAACTCAGTGGTTATTATTTACATCAGCCATCAATCTGTTTCCAGCAGTGGAAAATAAAATGCGGGTTGAGCATTATTATTAAAATAAAGATGGAGTGTTTCCTTAGAATTGACCCTGCTGCATTATGATAATGTTGCAAAAAGCATCGCAAAAAACCTGAGTTCCCTCCATACTTCTGGCAAAGTAACAGGTGAAATGCAGGAGCAACTCTAAACAAATTACTTACCACGAAGTCAGACCACAAAAGTGTCTTGCAAACAGGGCAACTTTCATCATCTCAAGACATCCCAAGATGCATTACAGCTGGTGGTGTAATTTTCAAAGTGTTACCTGTATTGTAAAGGAGGAAAAGCTGCAGCCATTTTTTCTGCAGCAGGTTAGGAGAGAGGAGGGTCTGGAGGCAGTCACCAGCACCTGAAAGTGCAAGAGCGAGAATGGACATCTGGTAAAACAGTGTAAGGAGAGGAAAAAAAAAAGTCTGAGTGATCTTACAGAAATGTTGCAAATTTATTGGTTGTCGACCAGCTGCTGATAATGGCTGTACTTCAATTCTAGTAATTGTGAGAAAAATAACTTTCTAAATGAGCACTGTGAAAGAACCACTTTATAGACATGGAAGAGGGAGCTAGTTTGTAAGTAGAGGCAAAAAAGTTTTATTTCCTACTGATTCCTAGTTTGTGGTTACTATTACAAGGGTAAAGTTAAAGTCAATAAGATAAAATTTGAAGGTTATGGTATAGCAGGACTGTGCAGCCAAGCAGAATGCTCATCCTGTGGTATGTCAGGAGTCATGCACACTGCTCATGATGTAGGTGAGCCCATACATGGGAAGTATTACAAACTGGACCAGTCTGAGTTTGGCGTTTGAGACCTTCAGCAGCAGCCAGATTCACTGATGTGCAACCATGAGGCAGAGAACTATGTGGATAGTCCATTCAGAGAGGTTATCATACTGTAAGTTATGGGAAAAAATTGTGAATTAGCCTTAGTGACACCCAGGTAGCCAAAAGAAACATTGGGTGGTGCGGGAGTCCCCAGAGGTTCCGCGCACTAAACATTTCTCTGTTCTGGTTACCACTGGTGACAGTGAGGAAAGGAGAATGAGGAGTTCCTGAGGAATGAAGCAGGAACTAAACCCACTGCACCATGAGTGACTGTCTATATGGGAGGACAGGGAGAAGAGCAACTGGGCAGGACTGTTTCAGTTGCCATCAACATGACCCCAGGATCATTAGTTCCTCCTTGATGCTAAGGTCAAAAATATCTCAGAATGAATGCAGGATATCCTTCTGGGAAAGACTGAACAGTCAGAAGTCATGATCCGCATTGGTACTAATAATGTGGGTAGGAAGCACTTGCAATTTTGGAAACTAGATAGAAAATTAGTAAGCAGGATCTCAAAAGTAGTAACCTCCAGATTACTCCCAGTGGCACATGCAAGTAAGTGCAGAAGTAGGAAGATAAGAAATGTGTGGCTGGTAAAATGATGCAAGAGGGAGGACTTTAGATTCCTTGGACAGGAGGAAAACTACTCTTGTACAAAGCAGATGGGTTGTTCTTGAACAAAACAGGATTGAGTTCCTTGTGGGCGGCTTTGCAAGTGCTATTCCGGAGGGCTAACCCAGGGTGCATAAAATCCTCGGAGAGGTATTTAAGGTGAGATCAGAGTAAGGGAGAAGTAATGAAATCCAAATCAGGATTACACTGTAAGCAAATGAACAAATACAGTTAATAAGACAGGGAGTTACAGGCACAAGATACCCTTGTGGAAATGTTGTGAAGATAATGAGGTGATGCATTTTGGAAGGTCAAATTTGAAAGCTGAGTACAGGATTAAGGATAGGATTCTTGGCAGCGTGGAGGAACAGAGGGATCTTGGTGTGCAGATACATAGATCCCTTAAAATGGCCACCCAAGTGGACAGGGTTGTTAGGAAAGCATATGGTGTTTTGGCTTTCATTAACAGGGGGATTGAGTTTAAGAGTCGTGAGATCTTGTTGCAGCTTTATAAAACTTTGGTTAGACCGCACTTGGAATACTGCGTCCAGTTCTGGTCGCCCTATTATAGGAAAGATGTGGATGCTTTGGAGAGGGTTCAGAGGAGGTTTACCAGGATGCTGCCTGGACTGGAGGGCTTATCTTATGAAGAGAGGTTGACTGAGCTCGGTCTCTTTTCATTGGAGAAAAGGAGGAGGAGAGGGGACCTAATTGAGGTATACAAGATAATGAGAGGCATAGATAGAGTTGATAGCCAGAGACTATTTCCCAGGGCAGAAAAGGCTAGCACGAGGGGTCATAGTTTTAAGCTGGTTGGTGGAAAGTATCGAGGGGATGTCAGAGGCAGGTTCTTTACGCAGAGAGTTGTGAGAGCATGGAATGCGTTGCCAGCAGCAGTTGTGGAAGCAAGGTCATTGGGGTCATTTAAGAGACTGCTGGACATGTATATGGTCACAGAAATTTGAGGGTGCATACATGAGGATCAATGGTCGGCACAACATTGTGGGCTGAAGGGCCTGTTCTGTGCTGTACTGTTCTATGTTCTATGTTCTATCTGGCTTAAGGACAGGCAGAGCTGGATATTAAATATCCTTGGCTACATGATGTTTAGAAAGGATAGGAAAGTGAAAAAACGAGCAACAACATTTCTTTGGCTGAGAAGAATGACTGTAATGAAGCTGGCCAGGTGTACTTCACAGAATTTTAGTTCCTAATTGGGGCTGTTAATCTGTTCCAATCTGGGAACCCTGGCTGACAAATAAGAACAGGAGTGTTTTGAAAAAAGAACAGAGGTGGCATACATTCTGTTCACTCTGGAAGCTGGCTCTAAGGGAACTGGATCAGTATTAAGGACTCCCCATGTATTAATAAAGGGTGACTTTAAGATGGGATACTGATCTCTATGGAGTTATTTCAGACATCATTGCAGTACTGGACAATAAAGGATGCTTCATGTGTTCATGGACTGAATCAATTTAGCTCGATCTAAGGAATAAGATAGGTGCAATTTCATTATTCAATGTAATATACAGACAACAGCTGATGGGAAGGCTAGAAAAAAGAATAAATCTGCACTGAAATTACAGAGCTGTGTAAACAACATAGAGTAGTTACAATGGAATATTTTAAATAACTGTAAATTGACTGGTGTAGAGGTAGTGTCAGAATTAATAAGTGACAAGTTTTCTCTAAATTGTGCTCAGTAGAATTTCCCACAACAGTATTTGTCCTGTCCAACAAGAAAGGAGCCTGTAATGCTTGGTTCTTGGGAATGATGTGGGTCAAATAGCTCACATTACAGTGGGGGAACATTTATGAGATAGTGATCATTGTGTTATAAGTTTTAAGAAATGCATTGGTCATTCCACAGTAAAAATAATCTACCAGTGGAGATGTGGATTCAATAGAGCATATTCAGGGCCAGGCTGGATAGACTGGAATCAAGGATTGGCAGGAAAAGCAAAAATACCTGAGCAATGGGCGAGCTTCAAAGATCTTGTGTTTTGGGCATGGTCAATATATATTCCCTCAATAAGGAAAGGCAGGACAAACAAATCCACAGCTCCCTGAATGATGAATGCAGTTTAAGAAGAAAGGGTGTGCTTATGAGATGTGGCATTAATAAATACAGTTTGCTGAATTTAAAGCTGAATTAATAAGGTCCAGAAAAGAGGTGAATAAGTGAATACGAAAAGCAAGAGGGGTTGTGAGAAATGACTGACATAAACAATAAAAGGATGGTAGGAGTTGGTGCAGGGATGATTTGAGACCAAAAAGGGGATTTCATACTTCAAGACAAGAGGAAGGAATGAGGTGTTAAATGAATACCATGTATTTGACTCACGAAGCAAATACTGCCCAATTCATAGTAACTGAGGGGGAAAGTCAATCACTTAAAGTGCTTAAAATTGATTAGGAAGTGGCTTTCGATAGGCTGTTTGTACTCAGAGGAACCAAGATGAGATGCACCCAAGGAAATGGAAGGAATTACGAGTGAAAACTGCAGATGCGCTGGCAATAATCTTTCAATCTTTCCCAGATTCAGGGGTGGTATTGTAGGACTGGAAAATTGTAAACATTACATTCTTGTTTAAAGAAGGATTTTAAATCCCAGCAACGTGTTAGGGTCCTTACCTTTCTTGATTTACATTTATAAGTAATCTAGATCTTGGCGTACAGCAGACAATTTCAAAGTTTGCAGAGAATACAAAGCTTGGGAAAAGGACAATGTAGAACTTCAAAAGGACATTGACAAGTTAGTAAAATGAATGGGTAAGTGGGAGATGAACTTCAATGCGAAGCAGTGTGAGATGAAGTATTTTGGTACAAGAACATGGAGAGATATGATAAACTAAAGGGCTCTATTCTAAAGGATTGAAGGAACATAGAGACCTGAATATACACGTGCACAGGTCATTAAAGGTGGCAAGACAGGTAGAAAGAGATTTTAATAAACCATATAATGTTCTTGGTTCCATTAAAAGGGGAATAGAGTACAAGAACATGGAGGTTATGATGAACTCGTATAAGAAACTAGTTACACCTCATTTGGAGAATTGTGTACTGTTCTGGGTATCACACGATAGGAAGGATACAAATGCTTTGGAAAGCGTTGGGAAGTTTACGAGAATGGTTCCAGGGATGAGGAAAAATTAAACAAGTTGAGACTGTTTACCTTCAAAAGAAGAAAGCTGAGAGAAGATTTAGTTTAAGTTTGGCATTCAGTAAGGCAAGATGTGGCCTGGAGCTCGGTGACCAGTGGTGTTCTGGGACCTCTGCTCTTTGTGATCTTTATAAATGACTTGGATGAGGAAGTGGAAGGGTGGATTAGTAAGTGCTGATGATGCAAAGGTTGGTGGAATTGTGGAGGACTGTTGTAGGCTGCAATGGGATATTGACAGGATGCAGAGCTGGGTGAAGAAGTAGCAGATGGGATTCAACACAGAAAAGTGTGAAGTGATTCATTTTGGAAGGCTGCATTTGAATGCAAAATACAGAGTTAATGGCAGGATTCTCGGCAGTGTGGAGGAACAGAGGGGTCTTGGGGTCCGCTCCATAGATCCCTCAAAGTTGCTACCCAAGTTGATAAGGTTGTAAAGAAGGTGTATGAAGTGTCGGCTTTCATTGGCAGGAGAATTGAGTTTAAGAGCTTGAGATTATGCTGCAGCTCTATAAAACTCTGGTTAGACCACACTTGGAATTTTGAGTCCAGTTCTGGTCACCTCATTATAGGAATGATGTGGAAGCTTTAGACAGGGTGCAGAGGAGATTTACCAGAATGCTGCCTGGACTGGAGGGCAGGTCTTATGAGAAAAGGTTGAGGGAGTTAGGCCTCTTTTCATTGGAGTGAAGAAGGATGAGAAGTGACTTGATAGAGGTGTACAAGATGATAAGAGGCATAAACAGAGTGAATACCCAGGCACTTTTTCCCAGGGTGGAAATGACTATTATGACGGGGCATAATTTTTAAGGTGATTGGAGAAGGTATAAGGGAGATGTCAGAGGTAGGTTCTTCACACAGAGTGTGGTTGGCATGTGCAATGCTCTGCCAGTGGTGGAAGTGGAGCCAAATACTTTAGAGACTTTTAAGTGGCTTTTGGATTGGCATATGGAGGATAGTAAAATATAGAGTATGCAGAGTAGTTTGATCTTAGTAGGATAATAGGTTGGCACTACATTGTGGGCCGAAGGGCCTGCATTGTTCTATATTCTAAAGAAGGCACCACCCATGACAGTGTGGTAAACCTTTAGTGCCGTCCTGGAGAGAACGGAACTTAGATCTTCCTGACTTGGGTGCAAGTGTGACCAGTTAAGCATTGGTTGACATTTTTTACAGTGATGTGAGATGGGCCTCATTGCCTCTTCTGTGACTAGATTTTGTAATACTTGCTATTATTGTAATAAAGGTAGAATAAATTGCACAATACTTCTTCCTTAGATGTGTCAACAACAGTCGATAACTGTAATCGGCTAAGATTTATATGAATAGAACTAGTTAAATCTGATGAAATGGTGGGAGTACTAAAGAAAATTTTGAAATGGACCTAATCTAAATAATGGGTCTTGAAGATTTTAAGCGATGGAGTTGTGACTATTTCCATTAGCAGCTTGTTACTTTGTGAGATTGTGAGAATAAAGATTGTTGATATAAACTCATAAAATAGTAGATCTACCCAGCAGGGATGGCGGCATCTGTGAAAAGAGAAACAGAGTTCACATTTCAAATCTTGTACAGCCCTTCTTCAGAACTAAAGTTCTGTGGAGGTTCTAAAGAAGACTCATACCTGTCTCAAAACGGTGACACTTTCTCTGTTCACAGGCACTGCTGGGCCTGCTGAGTTTCTCCAGCATTCTTTGTGTTTGCTTCAGATTTCCAGTATCAACATTATTTTGCCTTTGTAAGATTGTTGATAATTGTACTGGAAACAAATGGGGCAGAATCCAATCAGGGTCTGAGCAATGTGGCTATGGAGAGATGTGCGGCAGAATAGGGTGACAATAGCAATGAGGCCCATCTTGATGTCAGGATTAAATCATGCCATCTTTTATGCTTTTTACAAACACTATGAAGAGATTCTCATTAGACAGCTGCCTGTTGCAAACTGACATGCTTATTAAATATATTGTTATTAGACCAAATCACCTTATTTGATAGTAGGCCTCTTATCTTACCAAAATGCCAAACAAGCTGAACGCTGGCGACGATGAACAAGAAAACCAAAGCTAGCTCTGAGCGAATTGGACTGATATGATATCCATGTTGGGAACTGGACAATGGCCACTTGGACCCTTGTCCAGGGACATTGGCATCTAACATGTGCCGACTTCTAAGAATCCTCATGGCACATTTCTGATTTACTGACAGGGCGTTGCTGCACTTCTGTGCTGCATTTACGGCTGCACCAGCAACAGTCATTACAATGCAACAGTAAGGGCACAGTACGATCAGGGGCATGCACCCAGATCATGGACTGGACTAGGCTGCATCTCTGGCTTTTAGTCTGCTGTCATAGCACTTACTCAGTCTGAGCCTACCCGGATGCTAATGCATCCCTGCCTTGCATTGCCTCTTTGCTCTTTGGTCCCTCAGCCAGGCTCATTTTACCATTGTCTTGTCTGGTCATCTAGCACAAACTCAGAGCCTTGAAGTTTATTACAGTTACCAGCAAACCTCAGCAAAGCCAAGAGGGACAGCTTTCGGTTAGGGATTTGACCCAGAGTAAATCAAGAATAGTCTCCCTTACCAGTCAAGGCCTTTGTTGGGGTCATCAGAGTCTGGATCTTCTCATAAGGAGTAAGAAGTTGAATTATAGGCAGCACACCACCAAACTTTTCTACTTTCTGCCTTATTGTGGATTGTTTCCCTCATGGAGTGAGATGAGGCAGGTATTAGAAAAGATGAAAATTGGTGGCACAGCTGTTACTGCTGATACAGATGGGAAGATGACCATGTGATTAGGCACCACAAAGGGCATGCAGGATTAGTGGGATCTGGGGTTGGTGACAGAAAATAGCGAACATGCTATAGGCAATACTGAGAGTGGTAGAGCATGTTGGAGGTGAGTACAGTAGCAGAGTGTGAGGTATCAGAGAGAATATGGTGGTACTGAGGCGAGTGGAGTGGAGAAAGACATCGACATCCTTACAATGTTGTGCATTCCTCCAATTGGCAGAGATTGCTTTTATGCTAGTTGGCAACCTTTAGACCAAGCTAGCATGGACTGGTCAATAAAATGTGAGGCTGGATGAACACAGCAGGCCCAGCAGCATCTCAAGAGCACAAAAGCTGATGTTTCGGGCCTAGACCCTTCATCAGAGAGGGGGATGGGGTGAGGGTTCTGGAATAAATAGGGAGAGAGGGGGAGGCGGACCGAAGATGGAGAGAAGAGAAGATAGGTGGAGAGAGTATAGGTGGGGAGGTAGAGTGGGGATAGGTCAGTCCAGGGAAGACGGACAGGTCAAGGAGGGGGGATGAGGTTAGTAGGTAGGAGATGGAGGTGCGACTTGGGGTGGGAGGAAGGGATGGGTGAGAGGAAGAACAGGTTAGGGAGGCAGAGACAGGTTGGACTGGTTTTGGGATGCAGTGGGTGGAGGGGAAGAGCTGGGCTGATTGTGTGGTGCAGTGGGGGGAGGGGATGAACTGGGCTGGTTTAGGAATGCGGTGGGGGAAGGGGAGAATTTGAAGCTGGTGAAGTCCACATTGATACCATATGGCTGCAGGGTTCCCAAGCGGAATATGAGTTGCTGTTCCTGCAACCTTCGGGTGGCATCATTGTGGCACTGCAGGAGGCCCATGATAGACATGTCATCTAAAGAATGGCAGGGGGAGTGGAAATGGTCTGCGACTGGGAGGTGCAGTTGTTTGTTGCGAACCGAGCGGAGGTGTTCTGCAAAGCGGTCCCCAAGCCTCCGCTTGGTTTCCCCAATGTAGAGGAAGCCACACCGGGTACAGTGGATGCAGTATACCACATTGGCAGATGTGCAGGTGAACCTCTGCTTAATGTGGAATGTCATCTTGGGGCCTGGGATAGGTGTGAGGGAGGAGGTGTGGGGGCAAGTGTAGCATTTCCTGCGGTTGCAGGGGAAGGTGCCGGGTGTGGTGGGGTTGCAGGGCAGTGTGGAGCGAACAAGGGAGTCACGGAGAAAGTGGTCTCTCCGGAAAGCAGACAGGGGTGGGGATGGAAAAATGTCTTGGGTGGTGGGGTCGGATTGTAGATGGCGGAAGTGTCGGAGGACGATGCATTGTATCTGGAGGTTGGTGGGGTGGTGTGTGAAAACGAGGGGGATCCTCTTTGGGCGGTTGTGGCGGGGGCGGGGTGTGAGGGATGTGTTGCGGGAAATGCGGGAGACGCGGTCAAGGACGTTCTCGATCACTGGTGTTGTGGCATCCACTGCTGGTCCTCGGAGAGGAGAAAGAACTGAAGCAGCACCATCTCATCCAGCTGCACATACAGGATTCTGCCTGCAAATCAGGGTGCCATCTGCTATGTCCAGGGCAAATGTCAGCAACCGTGTAGGGCAGCTCCTGACTGACAGTGCTTGTCCAGAAGGGCAAACGGCCTTTAAAGAGAGTGTGGACGTTAGGGCACCTTGATACTTACTTCGTGGCAGCTTTTCAAGGAACTATGCAGAATAAGTTGGGGTAGAAACCAGACATGAAGGACACCACAGGGGTATGGTTGGTAATTCGTGAGATGGGTTTGATACGAAATGGTGAGGGAAACCTTCAACAAATGTGATACAACTCAGACTTGGCCAAAAAACATAAAATTCAGCCCACCCTGTATATTTTAATCTTGTTAGGAAGGTCCTTAGTACATATCAGGAGAAGTGTCCCAATATAGTTCCTTTGAGCACTTGGGAGAGGACATCACGAAATATGATTTTCATCACACTCCACTTTATGTCTTCCGTCAGCAAGAAAATGCAGATCCAATTTAATGATAATCAACAAAGATTTTAGCATAAACAAAAGTACTTTCTGAAGGCAATTGAACAAACTATTCTTCCTTATTGAGTATTGAATCAAAGTTTCACCACAAATCCATATAGGATACGTTATGCTGGATATAATTTTCAGGTTAATCATTCTTCAGCATTCTCACTGATTTTCTCTTTGAAAAACTTGGTTAAGAAAAAATAATATTGGCATAATGCTTTAAATTTGGAGTGCTTAGCAAAACAATGGGAGGACTACAATTGAGGAATTTTGTGTTCAAAGTTCACCATACCCTGCATGAGAACAAAATGAAATAGAATGTCTTTATCTCCATGTTCAAGTTTCTAATACACACTTTAGTTATTTAGTCACACAGAATTCTAGTATATAAAATGCCTTTCTATATTCCAATAATGTAAGCTTCACAATTGACCTGTAGCTACAAGTTTTTGCCAAATGGTACCATATTCCATAAGTCTATTTAGATTAGATTCCCTACAGTGTGGAAACAGGCCCTTCGGCCCAACAAGTCCACGCCGCCCCTTGAAGCACCTCACCCAGACCCATCCCCCTATAACCCACACACCCTGAACACTACGGGCAATTTAGCATGGCCAATCCACTTAACCTGCACATCTTTGGACTGTGGGAGGAAACCCATGCAGACAAGGGGAGAATGTGCAAACTCCACACAGACAGTCCCCCGAGGTGGGAATCGAACCCAGGTCCCTGCGCCGTGAGGCTGAGCCACCGTGTTGCCCCTAATAATAGCTATTATAAGGCTTAATAGGAAGAAAGTGTTTGTTTGCGTTGGCAGGGCCTCAGTGATCAAAAGGTACAGATTTAAGATAATTGGGACAGCCAGACGTGGAGATGAGGAACAAGACAAGACATTACAAAGCAACACAGTGTGGAGCTGAGGAACACAACAGGCCAGGCAGTATCAGAGGAGCAGGAAAGCTGACATTGTGGGTTGGGACCCTTCTTTAGAAATGGGGGAGGGGAAGGGGGCTCCGAAGTAAATAGAGAGGGGCTTGGTCGGGCTGGGGATAGTAGGTGGGATTGTGATATGTAAGTGCAGGTAGGTGGTGGTGGGGATTGTTTGGTGAGGTGGGAGGAGCGGATAGGTGGGAGAGAAGACAGGCAGGTCAAGGAGGTAGGGAGGGTTGGTCGTAGGGTGAGGCCGGAGGTGGAGAGATTTTGAAGCTAGCAAATTCCACATTGAGGTCATTGGATTGTAGGCTTCCCAGATGGAATATGAAGTGCTGCTCCTCTGTTTCTGGGTGGCGTTGTTGTGACACTGGAGGTGGCCCAGGATGGACATGATGTCCAGGGAGTGGGAGGGGGAGATGAAGTGGTTCGTGACTGGGAGGTGTTGTCGTTTGTCGTGAATTGAGTGTAGGTACTCTACAAACCAGACTCCGAGCCTCAGCTTAGTCTTATTGATGTAGAGGAGGCTATATCGGGAATTGCAGATGCAATAGACTACATTAGTGGATAAAAGGTGAACATCTGTGTGATGCGGAAGGTTTTTTTGGGGCCTGGGATGGGGGTGAAAGCGAGGTGTAGGGGCAGGTGTAGCACCTCCTGCAGTTGCAGGGTTGCCGAGGTTGGTGGGGCTAGTGGGGAGTGTGGAGTAGACGAGGGAGTCACGGAGAGAGCGGTCCCTTCGGAAGGCAGATAAAGGTGGGGAGGGAAATATATCCTTTGTTTGATCTGGAGGTTAATGCGGTGATACGTGAAGACAAGGGGGATTCTGTCTTTGTTTTTATTGTGGGGAGTGGTGTGAGAGCTGAGGTGCAGGAAATGTAAGAGATGCAGTTGAGGGCATTTTCGATCACAAAGGGGGAAAGTTGCAATCCTTGAAATATGAGGACATCTGGGATGTTTGAGAGTGGAACGCCTTATCTTGAGAGCAGATGTGATGGAAGCAGAGGAAGTTGTTTTGACCTGGAATGCATTGGTTGAAAAGGTGGTTGAAGTTGATTGTATAGTAAATTTCAAAAGGAAACTGGATATATATTGCAATAATTTTACAAGGAAAGTAGGAACGAGCATGGGGATTATGATTCATGTGTCCGAAGTGGATGATTCCCTGACTGTCAATTTTGACTGGAGTGCAGGAAACTAAGTATGATTTTAATACACACACAGGCAGAATTTGGGAGGCAAAGATGAGAGTAAAGAGCCTCATTATTTATAAGCGCAAATTGGAGATTTTAAAGCTGGTGAAATCGACATTGATACCATTGGGCTGCAGGGTTCCCAAGTGGAATATGAGTTGTTGTTCCTGCAACCTACGGGTGGTATCATTATGGCACTGCAGGGGGCCCAAGATGGACGTGTCTTCTGTGGAGTGGGAGGGGAGTGGAAATGGTTCGCCTCTGGGAAGTGCAGTTGTTTACTGTGAACCGAGCATAGGTGTTCTGCAAAGCGGCCGCGACTGGGACATGCAGTTGTTTACTGCAAACTGAGTGTAGGTTTTCTGCACAGCGGTCATATTCTGCTTGGGAACCCTGCAGCCCAATGGCATCAATGTCGATTTCACCAGCTTCAAAATCTCCCCTCCCACCACTGCATCCCAAAACCAGCCCAGCTCGTCCCAGCCTGCCTAACTTGTTCTTCCTCTCACCTATCACTTCTTCCCACCTCAAGCCGCAACTCCATTTCCTACCTACTAACCTCATCCCGCCCCCTTGACCTGTCCGTCCCTGCGGACTGACCTATCCCCTCCCTACCTATACTCTCTTCGCTACCTATCTTCTCCTCTATCCGTCCTCTCTCCCTATTTATTTCAGAACCCTCTCCCCATCTCCCTTTTCTGATGAAGGCTCTAGGCCCGGAACATCAGCTTTTGTGCTCCTAAGATGCTGCTTGGCCTGCTGTGTTCATCCAGCTCCACGCTTTGTTATCAAGGCAAATGGAATGTTGGCCTCATGGGAGAATCTAGAACCATAGGGCATAATTTCAGAAAAAGGGTTGCTCATTTAATACAGAGATGAGGAGGAATTTCTTTTGTCAGAAGTGAATCTGCAGGATTCTTTATCTCAGAGGACTGTTGGGGCTGAGTCATTAGCTATATTCAAGGCTAAGACAGCCCGGTTCTTAATCAGTAAGGAAATCAAGGGTTATGGAGGGTAAAAGCAGGACAGTGGAGTTGAGCGTAATAAGATCAACTATGATCTTATTGAATCATGAATTAGCTTTTATGGTCTGAATGGCCTACCCCTGCTCCTACATCTTACGGTCTTTCAGATTTCCAGAAATTGTTTTTGCTTTTTTATATTATTGTGCATTGGCAATTGGAGTACTGTGCATACACATATATTAATGTAGGACTTTCAGAAGAACGTGTTGAACAGAATATTAACTGCTGAATGGAGGTGGGTCAAGTATGACAAGGGGTGGTACTGAATGGGTAACACAAACGTGATCCTGCCCACTTCCAGCTTTGAGCCAGAAGGATTTACAGAATAATGGAGAACCTTTGAGCAACAAAATGGCCACCCAAGTGGACAGGGTTGTTAAGAAAGCATATGGTGTTTTGGCTTTCATTAACAGGGGGATTGAGTTTAAGAGTCGTGAGATCTTGTTGCAGCTCTATAAAACTTTGGTTAGACCGCACTTGGAATACTGCGTCCAGTTCTGGGCGCCCTATTATAGGAAAGATGTGGATGCTTTGGAGAGGGTTCAGAGGAGGTTTACCAGGATGCTGCCTGGACTGGAGGGCTTATCTTATGAAGAGAGGTTGACTGAGCTCGGTCTCTTTTCATTGGAGAAAAGGAGGAGGAGAGGGGACCTAATTGAGGTATACAAGATAATGAGAGGCATAGATAGAGTCGATAGCCAGAGACTATTTCCCAGGGCAGAAATGGCTAGCACGAGGGGTCATAGTTTTAAGCTGGTTGGTGGAAAGTATAGAGGGGATGTCAGAGGCAGGTTCTTTACGCAGAGAGTTGTGAGAGCATGGAATGCGTTGCCAGCAGCAGTTGTGGAAGCAAGGTCATTGGGGTCATTTAAGAGACTGCTGGACATGCATATGGTCACAGAAATTTGAGGGTGCATCCATGAGGATCAATGGTCGGCACAACATTGTGGGCTGAAGGGCCTGTTCTGTGCTGTACTGTTCTATGTTCTATGTTCTATGTTCTAACAGTCAGGAAAATCATTAAAATATGCAAGTATAAAATGAGCTTTGAATTTAATCCTGCATTCTGACTTTAACAACCAGTGCACAATTCCTGGCGTTCTCTGTATCTTAACAGGGTCACAGAGGGTAGGGCTCAGTGGGGAAAGATAAATAAAACTGCTTAGCTTGTGGCCTGCCACAGTAAAAAGCTTGTGCTTGCAGAATTAATTCAAAGAGCCTGAAATCACTGCTTTGAGGGTCACCTCCCACATTTTAGAAACACTTTCAACTACTTTGGAGCATTCTCACATTATTCAAAGATACGTGATGTTTTGAAAGGAGAGGAGCTAGGAACAGGTAGACAACTATCTCTCTCAAGCTATGATAAAAGTGGGAGGAGTTCACCATCATTTTAATTTTACTGCTCCAGCAAAAATAAAAATACTTTTGTCCACTCACCTTATCCTTAGCCGATTATAAAAAAAATTCCATCAATTAAGTTTCCTAATAATCTCAATTCTGGGTTTATTATCAAAGCAAAACTTATTCACTAAAAATGGAATAATGGTTAACATTACACATATAGTAATATAGAAATATAAATGCCATCTCACTAAATATACCAAAAGACTGACAGACAAACATGCATGCACATACACAAGGAACAAAATGGAAAAGAAAACAGATTTCTCTGCAGAAGTTGTTTTTCTGGGAAAGAAAACTTCACTCAATGGATTATTCATAAAAGCAAGTGGTAAAAGCCTAAAAGCAAAAGTAAAATACTGTGGAAGCTGGATATCAAAAATAAAATAAAACAGAAAATTTTGGAGGAATTCAGCAGGTATGGCAGCAACTGTGAGAGAGAAACAGAGCTGTTTCTCACCTTATAAGATGATGCCAGACCTGCTTTCCGTTTCTATTTTTGATAAAGCACGGGACATGTTTAAGAGACTAATATCCATATGTTGAATCAGATAGCAAAAGACTTTCGGAAATTTTCAAGTGTTTTATTGTCAACCTAGAGTTTAGCTCAAACGCCAGTATCCAACATTCCCTGCTGGACCCGCTTTTCAGAGTCAACCACAGCCCAGCTCCCCTACCACAAAAAAGAACTTTTTGGAGACCTAACAGCAAATTGCCCAGTTAATCAACTAAAGAAGTGACAGTTAGCAAGCATATCTAGGGCAGTCAAATAATAACAAAAAAAAGAAGAAAGGGTAGGATTAGATTACCTACAGTGTGGAAACAGGCCTTCTGGCCCAACAAGTCCATCCCACACAAACCCATCACCTGATAACCCACACCCCTGAACACTACAGACAATTTAGCATGGCTGATCCACCTAGCCTGCACATCTTTGGACTGTGGGAGGAAACCAGAGCAAACCCACGCAGACATGGGGAGAATGTGCAAACTCCACACAGACAGTCGCCCAAGGCTGGAATTGAACCCGGGTCCCAGGCGCTGTGAGGTCGCAGTGCTAACCACTGAGCCACCATGCTGGAGTTAGAGGAGTTATATCAAAGTAGAGGTGGAGGGGGAGATAATGAATCCCTCCTCTTTGTGGTACCCACCAGTCACTGAAAGTTTCGAAAGCGCTAAAGGACATCACATGCTCGCACTCTAAGGACATCTGAGCACAAATATAGCTGTGGGAAAATAAAAGGCAGTTAGGATTTACGACCTCCTCCACGGTCTACTGCCTAATCCTGTCGATGTCCACCTTGGTCAGATGCTGAAGCAGGCCTACAAAGTGACCTTCTGACTTGCCAAATCCTCTACCTCGAGAGCCAAAGATCAGGAGCATGGGGTTGAAATGCAACTAAAAGAATTACAAAAGATTTATCAAATAACTAAAACAGAGTTCAACTACCCACAGCTAATATATACATGATCCACAGACTCTATGATATTACAGAATAAACTGTTGGGCTGGGAGTTCATGAACCTGCAGCATGCAACAGTCTACATCCCAGGTCCCCGATGGTGTGTAGAGGAACCAAGCAATTTTTCTTAGTTCAAGGACACTATAATTGCACCACAGGAACTGCTAAGACATGACTCACATTTTTAAATTACCCAAGTAATCAAGTAAACAGTGAGTTAACAAGCACTGCCCACCAGGGATAATTCAACCACAACAAATGTAGAAGAGCTTAGGAAAAGAGGGAGTGGACTAAATCAACATGCAGTTGAGTGAAAATATTACACACAGCTACCGCAGTGCCTACATCTGTTTAAATGCCTTGACAGAATTAATGGGCACCAAGTTCTCCCTCTCCAAGGACCCTCAAACTTGACTGGAGATCCACATATAGTATATTACAGAATGGGGCCTTCAGAATCTGCACCACTAAAACACTTTACAACCTACACTTGTCCCACTTTCCTGCGGGAAGACCCTAGCCTTGACACTTCAAGTGCTTATCGAAGTACTTTTTAAAGGTTGTGATGCTCTCCACCTCAACTACCCTTCAGACAGTGTCTTCAACCCTCTGAGGGAAAATGCTTTTCCTCAAAACCTTTGTAAATCTCCTGATTTTCACTTTAAAATTATGCCCATAGTTATTGACCCTTTGACTTAGGTTAACAGCTGCTTTCAAGCTGCCTTGCCATGCCCCTTATAATCTTAAAAATCTCTATCAAGTCCGCCCTCATCCTTCTCTGTTGGAAAGAAAATAGCCTGAGCTATCCAGCTTCTCTTCACAGTTGAGATGTTCTATCCCAGGCAACATCCTAGTGAATCTTCTCTGTGCCCCCTCCAGTGCAATCACATCCTTCTTACAGTGCAGTGACCGGAACTGTGCAGAGTACTTCAGCTGTGGCCAAACCGAAGTTCTGTGCAGCTGCAACAAGGTCAAATTGCTGTTATAATCTATGCCAGGACTGATAAAAGTAAGTGTCCAGTATGCCTACTTAACTACCAGATTAACATGACCCGCCACCTTCAGGGATCCGTGGACAACCATCTCGAGATTCCTCTGTTCTGCTGAGCTTCTTCGTGTCCCACCGATCACTGAGTGCTCCCTTGTCTTGATCTTTCTTCCAAAGTGCATCACTTCACTTTTATCCAGGTTAAGTTCCATCTGCCACTGATCTGTTTATGTGACCAAAACATTTATATAGATCATAGAATCACTACCGTGTTGAAACAGGTCATTCAGCCCAACAAGCCCACATCGCCCCTCCGAAGATTATCCCACGCAGACCCATTCCCCAATTCCTGCATTTCCCATGTCTAATGCACTTAACCTAAACACGTTGAGGCACTATGTGCAATTTAGCATGGCCAATCCAACTACTCTGTACATCTTTGGAGTGTGGGAGGAAACCAGAGTACCCAGAAAAGCCCACACAGACATGGGGAGAATGTGTGAGCTCCACACTGTCACCCGAGCGTAGAATTGAACCCAGGTGCCTGGCGCAGTGAGGCAGCAGTGCTAACCACTGAGTCACCTTCCCTTGCTAAGGTCAAACCTCTACAGTAGTGCTTTGTGCCTTGGGACAATTGTCTTTTTGTGGCAAGTTCTGTCATTCTTTTTTGTGCATGTGTTTTATTTTTCAAAGTCCTTTTAGCCTGAATGACGTGCTCTGCTAGACATTGTCATTTGGTCCTGAGAAAGGCATTGAGCTCCAGAACTTTTTCTACTGAGGCTATAGAATTGTAATGCAGTGAATATTGGCAACTGTACAAGATAAGCAATATTTGAGCTAATATATGCATTGGTTTTGATTTTCCAAAAATTCCCAGGGTTTTGGAAGGGTTCTATAGATTAGAAGACAATAAAGTAATTCCTCTTTGCAAGAAAAGAAGTAGACAGGAAGCTAAGAACCTACAGACCAGTTCATTTAACTGTTTTAGGGAGGTTTTACTTGTACCTATTTGTATTCATATCTATTTTTAAACGAAGACATCAAAATTGTAATTTTGTAATCAGACGTAATTTTAGCAATGCTCTGGACAAGTGTAGCAAAACATCTTTACTCTTGTATTCTATTTCCCTTGCAAAAAAATAGCAGTTCCGTTTGCCTTCCTAATCACTTGCTCTACCAGCATTTTAACTTTATTTGCTTCATGCACCAGGACACTCAGGTGCCTCCGTATCTTAGAATTCTGCAGGTCTCTCTCGTTTTAAGAAACATGCTACTTTTCAATTTTTCCTGACAAACTAGGCAAATGTGCATTCTCCAATATTAACTTCATCTGCCAGATCTTTGCCGACTTACGTAAAGTATCTGTAACCAACAGATTCCCTAGACCAGATATTCTGCTTACAATAAGAAGACCCACACAACAATGTTCAGTGCCAAAAATGTACACTTACTTTGAGGTGAGTTTAGTGGATTTGAAGGGAATTGAGCCATGCTCCTAATGATACCACTGAAGCTGAGGATGCCATGTTAAAGCAGCATGATCAGTTGTTTAAGCAAAAAGCAAACCTGTGTCAAGTTTCTGCAACAATTCTCAGATTTCACAATAGTTTAGTTTACATATAATTTCTAAATCTAATGTCCTAATGAAAAATTAGATGTCACATGACACCAGGTTATAGTCCAACAGGTTTGTTTGAAATCATAAGTAAGCTTAACAATATTTTACCGGAATAAATAGGGAGACAGGGGGAGGCGGACCGAAGATGGAGAGAAAACAAGGTAGGTAGAGAGGACAGTATCGGTGAGGAGTTAGGGAGGGGATAGGTCAGTCCAGGGGAGATGGACAGGTCAAGGAGGCGGGATGAGGTGGTAGGTAGGAAATGGAGGTGCATCTTGAGGTGGGAGGAAGGGATGGGTAAGAGGAAGAACAGGTGAGGGAAGCAGAGACAGGCTGGGCTGGTTTTGGGATGCAGTGGGGGGAGGGGACGAGCTGGGCTGGTTTTGTGATGCAGTGGGGGATGGGGAAGAACTGGGCTGGTTTTGGGATGCAGTGGGGGAAGGGGAGATTTTGAAGCTTGTGAAGTCCACATTGATACCATTGGGCTGCAGGGTTCCCAAGCAGAATATGAGTTGCTGTTCCCGCAACCTTCCGGTGGCATCATTGTGGCACTGCAGGAGGCCCATGATGGACATGTCGTCTGAGGAATGGGAGGGGGAGTTGAAATGGTTTGCGACTGGGAGTTGCAGATGGCCCAGGCGAACTTGAGGTTGGGGTGGAAGGTGTTGGTAAAGTAGATGAACTGTTCGAACTCCTCTGGGGAGCAAGCGGCGGCGCCGATACAGTCATCAATGTAACGGAGGAAGAGGTGGGGTTTGGGGCCTGTGTAGGTGCGGAAGAGGGACTATTCCACGTAACCTACAAAGAGGCAGGCATAGCTTGGGCCCATCCGGGTACACATGGCCACCCCCTTTGTCTGTAGGAAGTAGGAGGAATCGAAAGAGAAGTTGTTGAGGGTGAGGACGAGTTCAGCTAGGTGGATGAGGGTGTCGGTGGAGGGGGATTGGTCAGGCCTGTGGGACAGGAAGAAACGGAGGGCCTTGAACAAGGGTGGGGATGGAAAAATAGTTTGGGTGGTGGGGTTGGATTGTAGATGGCGGAAGTGTCTTGCCCGCACACCTCCTCCCTCACCCCTATCTCAGGCCCCAAGTTGACCTTCCATATCAAGCAGATGTTCACCTGCACATCTGCCAATGTGGTATATTGTATCCATTGCACCCGGTGTGGCTTCCTCTACATTGGGGCAACCAAGCAGAGGCTTGGGGACCACTTTGCAGAACATCTCAGCTCGGTTCGCAACAAACAACTGCACCTCCCAGTCACAAACCATTTCAACTCCCCCTCCCATTCCTCAGACGACATGTCCATCATGGGCCTCCTGCAGTGCCACAATGATGCCACCGGAAGGTTGCAGGAATAGCAACTCATATTCCGCTTGGGAACTCTGCAGCCCAATGGTATCAACGTGGACTTCACAAGCTTCAAAATCTTCCCTCCCCCCACTGTATCACAAAACCAGCCCAGCTCGTCCCATCCCCCCACTGCATCCCAAAACCAGCCCAGCCTGTCTCTGCTTCCCTAACCTGTTCTTCCTCTCACCCATCCCTTCCTCCCACCTCAAGCCGCACCTCCATTTCCTACCTACCACCTCATCCCGCCTCCTTGACCTGTCCATCTCCCCTGGACTGACCTATCCCCTCCCTACCTCCTCACCTATACTGTCCTCTCTACCTATCTTGTTTTCTCTCCATCTTCGGTCCGCCTCCCCCACTCGCCCTATTTATTCCAGTTCCCTCTCCCCATCCCCCTCTCTGATGAAGGGTCTAGGCCCGAAACATCAGCTTTTGTGTTCCTGAGATGCTGCTTGGCCTGCTGTGTTCATCCAGCTCTACACTTTGTTATCTTGGATTCTCCAGCATCTGCAGTTCCCATTATCACTTAACAATATTTTATGTTTATTTTAATTATTCAATGCCATTGTTAATTAACCATTCATAATGTGATAAGTATTTAGTTATTTCACACCTTGTTACTATGTGATTATAAGTTTAACTTGCTGAATACTACTCATAGATGTGTATGTGGAGGCTGGCAATACAGGAGGTTGCCTGAGAAACCTCAAAACTTCAGTGATCAAAATATGAATATTCTTTTTGTCGAGGTCTGTCACAGTCAGTGCCTACTTAGGATAATAGATCAATGCCAGAAGAAATTGCATGGTCTGATGTGTGTCTGAATCTGCCTACATGTGTGTAAATGCTCTTACAATGTCACTAGTATTATCTTCAATCATTACATGCCTCAGGGCATTGACCTTTAGAAGTTCATAGGAATCATAAGATGTGTAACAAGACAGGACAGCATGATTTTATTTAAATTTTCAAATCTTCTTTCTGACATTGCTGGCTCGCAATGCCCTGGAAGAATTTTTGACTGAAAGTGGAGAACCATACATCAAAAGTCTGTCGAGCAGCAGGATTTCACAGGATGCCTGCTTGGCCTTCCCCTTTCCAATATAATGATAATGAGTGGGGTTTCAGGCATGGGCATGACTGAACATGATGTGATACAGTTGAGTAAAGCTTACACCATTGAGAGAAGAGTTAAATTGCAACAAAGAATAATTATGATGTTGTCCTCCTCTAACAATAGCAACAGACACGTCAGATGGCAATATAGCTCAATTTGTTCCATTGTCTGGGATCTCTGAAATGGGTGAGGATAGGACAGAGGCAAATACATCACTCCAAAGCAATGCAGTTAAAGAGGGAGGGCAATGTCTTGAGGGTGATATACTTGTCTCCGAGAATGGAGATGATGGTAAGAATTAATTGATCATTTTAAATGTAATAGTGTTTGAGGAGGGCTAAGCTCATGATATTTTGCCACTTTCTGGTTTTAACTGCAGCACCTGCACCTTTTCATCAGCAGAAAGTCCCTGCACCTTGACCAACTGTAGCCCAAAGTAGAGACACTGCTGCTGTCTATCTATCACACAAAACATCATGTAATGTGGTAGGAGTGTGTTGTGTTAGCCTCACAGCTGCAGTATACCTCTTAAAGGATATGACGTTATGATGGCAGATCAGAACACCAAAGTTCTATGGGCATTTTTAGCCCTTAATTACAATATATCTTTATTATAGAGGCCTGCCAAAGATACAAAATGACTGCAGGTGTAAATTCAGTGGTTGAGAAAAAATCTGTTTGGGATAGATGGAATGTATCATCTAAAGGTATCAAATAGACCTCAAACAAAGGGCAATTATAAGTAATGAGGGGGGGGTGAATTTTTCTCCCACCTTCAGTGGAGAGCTACCTTTTGTAGACATTTTTGAATATTCTTGGAAGTGAAAACAACAAAAGGGCAGATAAAAGACAGCTTCAACATTCATCTGTGTATTATGATTAGATTGCTGTAGATTGATGTCTATGGAAGTCACAGTTTGAGAGCAACAAGTGAGGAAAGTGATTCTCTCTCAGTCTTAGTGCTGTGAACTATTTAATAGGGGAATCAGATTGAACAGTTCTGATGAAGGGTCAACCGAATCCAAAATGTTGACTCTGCTTTCTTTGCACAGATTCTGCCGAAACTACTGAGTTTCTCCATCAAATTCCATTTTTGTTTCAGATTTCCAGGAAGTTCTTGGTTTTATTTCAGAGTCATAATATGTCCACAAAAACACTGTCCTGCATTAATCAGTATTATTTTATGTCTTATGATTTTCTGAATTACCTCATCAGATTGTCTCCTGTTGCCTGAATGGTTAAGTCAGATGGAAAAGTTTTAACCTGAAACAATGAGGTTGACATCAATGAATGAAGTACAAAGCCCTATTAAGAAGTGCCTAAGTCACAAGTGAATGCAAATCCTTACATTACTCTAGGAAGTCCTGCACAAGTCACCAGTCCTTGGTTGAAATGAGCTACCAGTGCTCTGGTGATTTTCATTGGCATTGACAAGGTAGCAAGGCATCTCAAGGTTGGCATCATGCCTTCATTCAACATTTCACTGAGGCTTTCAATTGTATTTTTGTTGAATGGCAATTTCCTCATATAGTTCCTCAGACATCATATCTGCATGTATACTCTCTGGGCTGGTTAATTACTCCTCTGCAAAATCAATTAAACATGAGCTGGATTTTCTTTTTGTCCCTGTGCCTGCATTGTGCTTTCAACATAAGCGACACAATGCCAGAATTGAAACCTGAATGCTGAGGAAGAAGGTGGCAAATGTATCTATCACTAAAGGTTTCAATATAAGGATATTGGAAGACTTACTAATAGTGATTGATAAGCTCACTTGCATATATTTTATATCATTTCATAACAGTGAATTATAAAACACTGCACAACTCTATCAGATATTTCAAATATGATTTCTAAAAATGTTATAAAGATCAATTACAGATACTCTTAGTACTGAAATACATCATTTGGCATCACTGAACAATATATTTATCTGAAACTTTTGGCATGTCTTCAACATCATTAATTCCGAAATGTAATCTCTCAACTATCAGTTGGAAACAATTGCATGGTGGAGTCGTAAATTAACATTCCAAGTTGTCGTGAACTGACATCATTGTCATTAATTGGCATTGAATATAACTATGGCACACAAGCATTTTCATGTTAACCATATTGTGAGTTCCTCTACACTTTTAGCTGACTGAAACACAGAGTTGATTTGACTAAGTCTTGGCAGTGAGATAATTTAACTAACTCTTCCTACAGTTTATCATGTGGTCTATGCCATTGTCTATAGTCTTGTAGGCTGAATGTAGCTGTGTCTTAAGAATTCAAGCGTATGTTTATTTCTAGGTGGGTCTTAGAAGCATTAAATGTCAGTCCACAATTTTTTGATGGTTGCTTATAGCTCAAACCATAACCTGAATAGTTACTGACAACTTCCAGCAGGGTACCCTGCATGTAGCCACTGGTAGTTCCTTGTGTCAGATCATATGGAAAACCTCTATTCCAATCGCTTCAGCTGTTGAGGTGTATTGAGAATTTCTCATTGATTCATGTAAAGACCTTCAACGTTCTCAGGATCAAATGCAAACACCCTGGCATCACTCTTGGCTTCTACAAGTTGTCCCACTTGTCTGCAATTAGAACATCCCTCACTGAATTGCGTCATGTTCATGACACTAACTTTTGCATGCAAATCACAGGTTCCAAGTAGTGGGAATACCCTTACCTTGATTTCTCCTCTGATGACCACAGCTCACATCAGAACTAAGCATGTGCATCATTCAAAGTGTCTCACAAAATTTCTTCAAGTAAAACTTCATGCATAGTTTCTTTCATAACACCAAAGGCTATCATTCTTCTAAATTCCAGTGAATACAATCTTAACCAACTCAAACTTTCCTCATATATTAGTCCTGCCATCACAGAAATCAATTTGGTGAACCAAAACAGAAATTGGGAGAAAATCTCAGTAGGTTTGGCAGCATCTATGCAGAGAAAGCAGAGTTAATATTTCAGGTCCAGTGACTCTTCTTTAGAACTGATGGTAGCTAGGAAAAGGTTGGCAGTTGTACAGAAGATGGGGGGGAGGAGGTAGGAGAGTAGACAATAGGTAGAGATAGAGCCCAAAGAGAAAGATAAACAGTTGTATAGACAAAGGAATAGGTAAAGGTCAGAAATCACACGTCACTATGTTATTGCTGACAGATTTTTTTGAGAACACAAGCTTTCAGAGTCCTAGTCCTTCTTTAGGTGTTATTGAGAGAGGTAGTATCAGACATAGAATTTATAAGGGATCAAAGGGTCATCTTATTAATGAGGATCTATTAAACAAACCTAAGATGCTGTTAAATCTTCAATCAGTTGGAAAATTTTAATTGATTAATATATATATATGCAAAACCCCAAATTCCTTTTGAAGTCACGACCCTGAGAGAATTAAAAGTTTTATTAGTGTAACGAAGAGGTGACATTTTAGGTCAGACAATAACATGATAGGTGTGAGGCCTTGGTTAGAATCTGTTTGTATTTTGGTTTGGAGTCAGACTTGTTATTTCTAAAGTAGGGATTTATAAAATACCACATTGACTTACTGTCTAGAAATTGTATGCTTTTTGAACAAAATAGAATGTATCTGCAAATACAAATTGTGTGTGTGTGTGTGTGTGTGTGTGTGTGTGTGTGTGTGTATCACACACTCTTTCTTTCTTTCACACACACACACACACTCTCTCTCTCTCTCTTTCTCTCTTTCTCTCTCTTCCTCAAACACACACACTCTCTCTCCTCCATTCTCACTCACACACACATACCCAAATCCACTGATTCTCCCGATCAACTGTACTAGGTACATCCTTGATGAATTCCAGTAGATTTGTCAATCATGATTTCCCTTCTGTAATCCATGCTGCCTGTGCCTGATACTATGATTGTTTTCTAAGTGCTGTGCTATAAAGTCCCTGAAAATAGGCTCTAGCATCTTCCCCCACTCCCAATGTCATACTCACTGGTTGAAAATTCCCTTTTTTTCTCTTTACCTCCCATTTTAAAGAGTGGGGTTTCATTAGCTACCCTCCAATCTGTTGAAACTGTTCCAGAAGCTAAAGAATTGTGGAAGATGAACACTGTATGTCTATTATTTCTAGGAGCACTTCCTTAAGTACTCTGATACACAGAGTATCAAGCCTTGGGGTTTTATTTGCCTTCAATCCCATCAGTTTTCCCTACACCATTTCTCTATTAATATAGATTTACTTCAGTTCCTCCATCTCACTAAACTCTGTGTTCCATATTATTTCTGTTGTGTTACGTCCTCTTTGTGAAGCAGAAGAGAAATATGAATTTAGTTCATCAACCGTTCATTGCTGTCCATTATAAATTCCCCCATTGCTGATTTAAGGGATCTACATTATTTTTCACCAACTTTTTTTCTCTTTACAAACCTATAGAAATGTTCATAGTCAGTTCTTCTGTTTCTCACTAATTCTCTGTTTTCCATTTCTTATTCAATCCCTTGCTCCTCTCTTGCTGATTTCTAAATTATTCCCAATCCTCAGGACTGCTTTTTTTTCTTGCCAATTGGTATGCCACTTTTTGCTTCTAAGAGTATCTCTAACTTCTTTTGTAAACCATTGTTGGTCACTGTTCTCATTGTAAACTTTTATGCCTTGCAAGAATAAACATTTTTTGTAGTTCCCCCATTTGCCCTTTAAATGTTTTCTATTGCCTATCCACTGTCATTTATTTCAATAATATTCCCAGTCCACCATTGCCAACTTATGCATCGCACCATCGCAGTCTCCCTATTAAGATTCAGGACTCTCATCTCAGAATCAATTAGTTCACTCTCCACCTTGCTGAAGAATTCTATTATACTATGGCCTCTCATCCCCAAGGAATGTCTCAGAACTACATTACAATTATTGCTTTTTTATTACATAATACACAGTCTAAGATGGCATATTCTCTAGTTCGTTCCTCAACATTTTGCTGCAGAAAACCATCCTGTTAACTTTCTAGGAATTCCTCTTCTACAGTATTGTGACTACTTTGATTCATCCAATCAATATGCACGTGAAAGTCTCCCATAATTACAGATGTTTCTTGACTGTATGCATTTCTGATTTCCTGTTCAATGCCATTCCCAATGTCACCCTTATAGCTTGGTGGCCTATTTGCCACCTGCACTCATGTCTTTTTGCCCCTTGGTATTTCTTAATTCACACTTTTCAACTGGATTTTCAGTAAAGTAAAGCAGCTATTCATCTTCATCATATGGTCTCCCAGAGTTAAGATTTGTGTACTCACAAGCATTACTGCTGTCACTTCTGAAAATGTTATTGTGATCACAGATTCTGTGAAATGTAAAAATTTCAGTCTGGTGAAATTGTTCTTGAATAGTTACAAAGATGTTCAGCAAGAGTTTAGGGAAGGGCAGTGAAATTTAATAAAGTTTACCAAATCACCCAGCTATTCCCCAGAAAATCCAGGCCTGAGTGCAAGGGTTAATCCTATTAATGCACTTTTTGAGACTGTACTGAGGCACCAATTGAGAGAATGAGGTTGGTTTCACATATTTCGTTATTAAGTAAACTTCCATCTGCTAGATCAGTTTTGCTGTGTCTTGTGTTCCATTAAATTCAACTTCGGTGTTGAATACCACAAAACAACTGACTGAATGTAAGCATTCAAACACGCGTTGAAGAAGAGTTGTTGAGATAATCAAACAAACATTGGGTTATTGTGTTGCTTATCAGAAAAGCAGCAGGCAGGTGCGTTATGAAATCTGACACTGCAGCAACATAGAGGTTGGTGAGTATGGTTTTCACTGTCTTTCATTCCAAAGGAATTGAGCTACAGGGCAAACCTTTTGTGCCTGTAAGTACCCTTTCATTCTTGAAAAAAATGACTATTAGGGACGGCACAGTGGCTCAGTGGTTAGCACTGCAGCCTCACAGCACCAGGTACCCGGGTTCGATTCCAGCCTCAGGTAACTGTCTGTGTGGAGTTTGCACATTCTCCCCGTGTCTGCGTGGGTTTCCTCCGGGTGCTCCGGTTTCCTCCCACATTCCAAAGATGTGCTGACTAGGTGGATTGGCCATGCTAAATTGCTCATAGTGTTCAGGGGTATGTGTGGGTGAAAGGGGGATGGGTCTGGGTGGGATGCTGCAAGGGGCGGTGTGGACTTGTTGGGCCAGAGGGCCTGTTTCCACACTGTAGGGAATCTAATCTAATCTAAACTATTGTTCATCAGGACTGTGAGAGACACAATATAAGAAAACACACATTATTTAAAGCTAAATCATTATCATCTACAGGAACTAGCTAGATCGTGACATTCATCTCTTTCCTTTGACAAGTGCACTCTTGTGCCATACTTCCTGTTTCCCTGGTGTACATTTGAGTAGAGTCTCAGATATCATGAGAGAATCCATCAGTTTGCAAATAAAACCATGTGCCAGTGTAATCCATACAAAGCACTGAGGGCTATAAAGTAGAAATTTGTGTGTCTGTAGGCAATATGGCTTACCTTCTAAGTTCAATTTTGTTTTAGTCAGCAGGCAGACTGGCACAGCACCCAAATATCATTGTCAACCTTGCATTTTGTACCTAGACAGGTAGGCTGCTGGGATCTATACCACTAGCAAAGTTTTTGGTAAATCTGCAGTCTTAGAAAGTGTATCCTCATGCCCATAAAACTGAATGGAAAATCTTGCACCCTCAGTGTTCTCCCTGGTCTGTGAGTTCAGGTACAGAGGGCTGAGAATAATGGTAATAGCAGCAGCAAGCCAGTTGAGGGAAGTTTGAGCCTGAAATTCCATCAGTGCAACTAGTTGGAGGCATGTTGAGCTGCAAATGTGCCTGTAGAGAGCTTATCAGTGCCAGAGGGAGAGCAAGTGGAGGCAGTAGTAGTCAAGGGTGACATAGTAGCGGCCAGGTGCATTAATAGCAGTCAGGAAAGCAATAGCTTTGATGAAGGAGAGAAGCAGTGGCCTTCAGTGGAGGACCATTAGTGGTTTGGAAAAATGTGTTGGCCAGGAGAAAGAGAGCTCATGAGGTCAGCAGAATAGCCAGAGCGGAACCAATTGAAGTGGAGGGGAAGACAAAGTGGGGAAGCATGGAAGCGCTGGATAGTTCTGAACTTCTTTTCTTGCCTCAGCTGATGGCCAATAGTCTCTCCAATCACCCTCCATGTCGTTATATTTGAAAAGTAGTGACCTCATTGCCTCTTGTATGCATGCAAACCCAGCAGTCAACCGACAGGAGAAATTCACAATGGTGTTCTACCTAGGTAAAATCTCCATCAGCATTGAGCCATTGTCTCACAACCAAGGATGACAATAGGCAAAGTATGACATTCTGAGTAAAGTAAGAAGTGACAAGGAAAGTGCACAGCCAAGGACAACAAGGTAAACAATTCTTCTATTTTTCTTCACAATCCCTGAAGACATGAAATTTGGGTCCTGTCCTGTGGTCGCACATCCTAAAGGTAATGGCCCAGAGATGATCTATTTTGTGTTGTTCCAGTTACTGCATGATTTACACCTGCCACCATGCAGATTTGTTTTTTTTTAATTCACAGAATGAGGACATCACTGGCTAGGCTAGCATTTATTGCCCATCCTGAATTGCCCAGAGGGCTATCAGTCTGGAGTCACATGTCGGCCAGACCAAGTAAGGATGGCAAATTTCCTTCCCTAAAGGGGATTAGTGAACCAGATCAGTTTTTCCAAAGATTTCTTATCATTTGACTCTTAGTTTCGGATGTTTATTGAATTCAAATTCCACAATCTGCCATGGTAGGATTTGAACCTGGGTCCCAAGAACATTACCAGAGTCTCTGGATTAGCAGTAGCTATTGCCTCCCCTTTGGTAATGTCAATGACTATTGCAATACTAGTCCATCAAAAAACTGGTAAGGGATGAAGCTAATATTTTCAGTAGAAGAACCTTTCCCTCTCCAGCACACAGATTTATTTATAGATATTTCCTAATTGACCTGTTTACAGGTGTTATTGTACACCTCTTGAGCAGGTAAGACTTGAGGCCAGGCTTCTTGGCTCAGAGGTAGGGACCTATCATTACACCATGAAAGCCTTGCTAATTTATTTATATATTTTTCAGACACAAGGGACAAACTTGCAGTTCAGCGAAAGTACAGCGTCTCCAGCAGCAAAGCTATCAATGGCATGCAGCAGTGGTTAACTGGGTAGAACAGGAAATAAAAGGGAGGGTGGTCGAAATCGCTACAACCAAAAGTGTGAGGAGAACTTGAAAGACTCCACAGCAAAAGGAACAGCAAGGCCATGAAAGACTTTCTGAAAAGGAAAATAAGTCGATAATTTTGTTCCAGGCTTTATTCAATTGGTTTCCACAACCATTAGCTTCCCCAAAGTAGTCAAAGAAGATAACATGATTTTCTCTTCGTACTAAAGTCACAACTCCTGCAAAGGTACAATTTCCATGTGCAATTGTTCCTTTCCTGGAGGATAATTCTTACACTGAAGGAAGGCCAATCAGTGCAAATTTTAGTGTGCATTTATTGTATACAAGACACCAGTGCCCAGCAATTATCCTGAAGAACAAAATGATCACTGAGCTGTCACAAAAAGAGAAGTTGCTGGAAAAGCCCAGCAGATCTGGCAAAGTATATGAAGAAAAAAATGTGTTAACATTTTCATTCTGGTGACCCTTCCTCAGAATCACTGGGATGTGTAGGGTGGCATCCACCCCCCATACAGAGGCCACCCACAAATGATGAAAATCACAAATGGCTGTAAGTGAGAAAGAAGATTTGAATGTATGTACTATATATTTGTACATATGCTATTTATGTACAACTCACAGAGCAAAGAAAATGATATGGACCGCAACTTCCCCCCACCTCAGTGGTCGAGAGCGCCCTCGATTGTGACTTCCGCATTTCCTGCAACTCATCCCTCACACCCCCTCCCCGCAATAACAACCAAAGCAGAATCCCCCTCAACCCTACGTACACCCCACTAACCTCCAGATCCAACACATCATCCTCCGACACTTCTGCCATCTACAATCCGACCCCACCACCAAAGACATTTTTCCCTCCCCACCTTTATCTGCTTTCCAGAGGGACCACTCTCACCGTGACTCCCTTGTCCGCTCCACACTCCCCTCCAGCCCCACTACACCCGGCACTTTTCCCTGCAACCACAGGAAGTGCTACACCCGCACTTACACCTCCCCCCTCATCCCCATCCCAGGCCCCAAGAAGACTTTCCACATCAAGCACATGTTCATCTGCACATCTGCTAATGTGGTATACTGCATCTGCTGTACCCGTTGTGGCCTCCTCTACATTGGGGAAACCAAGCAGAGGCTTGGGGACCGCTTTGCAGAATACCTATGCTCAGTTCGCACTAAACAACTGCACCTACCAGTTGCGAACCATTTCAATTCCCCCTTCCATTCCTCAGACAACATGTCGATCCTGGGCCTCCTGCAGTGCCACACTGATGCTACCCGAAGGTTGCAGGAACAGCAACTCATATTCTGCTTTTGGAACCCTGCAGCCCAATGGTATCAATGTGGAGTCCACAAGCTTCAAAGTCCCCCATCCTCCTACCACATCCCAGAACCAGCCCAGCTAGTCCCCGCCTCCGTAACCTGCTCTTTCTCCCACCTATCCCCTCCTCCCACCTCAAGTCCCAACCCCATCTCCTACCTACTAACCTCATCCCCCCCACTTGACCTGTCCATCTTCCCTGGACTGACCTATTTCCTCCCTACCTCCCTTCCTGCACTCACCTTTACTGGCTCCATCCCCGCCTCTTTGATCTGTCTGTCTCCCCTCCACGTATCTTCTCCTCTATCCATCTTCTATCCGCCTCCCCCTCTCTTCTTAATTATTTCAGAACCCCCTTCCCCTTCCCCATTTCTGAAGAAGAGTCTGGGCCTGAAACTTCAGCCTTCCTGCTCCTCTGATGCTGCTTGGCCTGCTGCGTTCATCCAGCTCTACCTTGTCACCTCTTCCAGTTAGTTGTTTGATAAATAACTACTATTCATGACCAGCTACGACAGGAGTGAATAGCTTTTATTTGATCTGTTAGTCATTGGATCACGTAGCTTTGTCCATAGCATGCTCCTTTAGCTGTTTGGAGTGCAAGAAGGAGAAATTGCCAGAGCAGGCTTTACTGTCGGTAGTCAGTTAAGGTACTCCAAAATGTCAGGAGTGTCCTTTGATAGCCAGATAATGCTTTGGTTCAATAAAATAGGGAGACTTGAACACACTAAACTGGCAATAACTGTGGATTGTTTCCTTTGAGGATCGTAATGTTGAGGAGACGGGGCTGTATATAAATATATGCGGTATTGGGTTATCGATTCCTATAAAACATAAATAAGGGTTTGTTTTGTAGTATTAGCTGTCCATTAGGTAATGTTTAGTTGATATTGCTTTAAGTTTGTTTGTTGCAGTAAATTTCTTACAACATCAACTCTTATTCTGCAATTCCTTTAAATCAAATACTAGAAATATAGATCTTTTTAAACGATCAGTCTCTGCAGTGATTGTAACTTTGCTGGACTGTAACTGTCCAGCGCTACACCACTGGCCTAGCTTGATGATGAGGACATTCACCCATCTCAGAGCAGCATTCATCCAGTACTGACCATTGTGTTTGAGTAAATATGCATTGGTCCTTCAATACAAATGTTAGTGTTTGTTGTTGCAACTGGAATGAATTTACCACCCTGTGTCACATTTCATATGTAGATTTATTATTGATGTCTAGCTTCTGGTTTGCAATTCCAAAGGCCATTCACCTTCCAGTTTGCACCAAGTTGTTAAATCTTTTCCAATGCTGGACCCACTTACTTGCCACCATCCTGTAGCTGCTAATATTTTCAGTGCCCTAGAGCCCTGCCATTTTCATCAAGTTTATTGGCTTCCTCCCTCCATCTGCTAGATTCAGAACAACTCTCTCTCTCTTATAAAAACAAAATACTGTGTGTACTGGAAAGTTGAATAAAAGCAGAACATGCTGGAAATAGGGAGCGTCTGTGGAGTGAGAACCAGAGTTAATATTTTAGGTTAATGATTTGTCACTAGAAGGCCAGCAAAACATTTCTCTGTGTAACCAAATGGAAAATTTCAAGATTACAAAATGTACCCAAAAAAACAGAGGATATTTAGTTATTGAAGTGAGAGACCAGCAACTAACTTGTGAGCATTGATTTTTTTTTAGTAGCAGTGGTGAGGGATCCTTTATGCTGGTTAACAGCATGCTGTGACACTTGGCTGTACTTCAATATCGTATCTCTTCAACTCACATTCTTTCTATTTTTGTCAGGCAAGATGGGTGACATCCAGCCCCGAATGACTAAATGTTTCCTCCAATGAATATTGAAAAAATTGAAACTTAAATTTAGATCTAGAAATTTTAAACATAGATTTAAATAGGGCGGTTAAAATGTTTTATCAGGACAGTTGTTTTATCAGTTGTGGCATCAATTGTAAGAGCAAAGAAGGTCATGTTGGAACTGTACAAAACTTTGGTTAGGCCACAGCTGAGGTGCTGCATGCAGTCTGGTCACCTCATTAAAGGAAAAATATGATTACACTGGAGGGAGCGCAGAGAAGGTTCATCAGGATGTTGGGAATAACAAAGTGTGGAGCTGGATGAACACAGCAGGCCAAGCAGCATCTCAGGAGCACAAAAGCTGACATTTCGGGCCTCTCTGATGAAGGATCTAGGTGCGAAACGTCAGCTTTTGTGCTCCTGAGATGCTGCTTGGCCTGCTGTGTTCATCCAGCTCCACACTTTGTTATCTCGGATTCTCCAGCATCTGCAGTTCCCATTATCACTGATACAATTTTAACCTCACTGCGAAGCCTCTTCCAGGGATGCCTAACCTGAAGAAGTTACCCTCCTCCCTCCGGACCAACCTCAGGGAATCTCTCTCCCACTGCAACTCTCTTGTAATCTCTTCAGCCTTGAAACTGCTTGACCATGTCCTGAAGCAAACCAGGTACCACAGTCACATCACCTTCCTCAGCACTTGCCTAAGGAACCGGATCATCCCCAATGGACTACAGTCTACATCCTCTCTGATGAAGGGCCCAGGCCCGAAACATCAGCTTTTGTGCTCCTGAGATGCTGCTTGGCCTGCTGTGTTCATCCAGCTCCACACTTTGTTATCTCGGATTCTCCAGCATCTGCAGTTCCCATTATCACTCATCAGGATGTTGCCTGTGTTGGAGCATTTTAGCCATGAAGAGAGGCTGGATAGGCTCGGGTTGTTTTCTTTAAAGCAGAGGAGGCTGAGGGGGGCATCTGATAGAAGTGTATAAGATTAAGAGAGGCATGGACATAGTAGATGGGAAGCAATTGATCCCCTTAGTTGAAGGATCAATAGTGAGAGGGCATCATTTTAAGGTAAGGGAATGAAGGTTTAGAGATTTGAGGGATATATTTTTCACCCAGAGGATAGTAGGAATCTGGAATACACTGCCTGAAAGAGCAGCAGAGGTGAGAAAACTCACTGTCTTTAAAATGTATGTGGGTGAATGTCGTAACATTCGAGGCTATGATCCAAGTGCTGGAAGGTGGGAATAATGTAGATAGATCAAAGCAGACCCAATGGGCCAAAGAGTCCTTTTTATGCTCTATGATTTCAGGACACTCTATTAGCTTTTTGATCCCCATCGCAAACTTAATTCCCTATTCAACAAGTCTATCTTTCTCTTTATTCACTGCCTGAAGTTGAATTAGTCATAACTTTAGCACCCTAACTGAGCACAAAATACATTTCTAACCTTACATTTGCTGGCATCCAGATATGAAGTAATTCATGTCTCTGTGTGAATCTGTGCTAATCTCGTTTGCTGCCTCATCTATGCCTTTTCTTTAAGCTCTAAATTTTCATATTTCAAATTTTCCTGGACAGTTTCAATAAACTTGAACTCATCCAAAGCTCTGATCCTTATTGTCCAATATCAAATCCAGTTCCATTCACCCATTACTCCTGCTCTTGACTTAGATCAGTTGCTGGTCTAGAAATAGTTTTTGCTTTCTTGTGTTTGAATTAGTCTATAGCTTTACTCCTCCATGTGGCTCATCCTACAACACCGTAATTCTAATGAACATCCAATTCTGGCCTACTGTGCACTCCCAGATTTTAATCACTTCATCCCATCAAAGTATGAATTTTAATATTTATAAATGTGAACTTAATCAGTAAGAATCTGAATCATTGTGAATCCAAATTTGGATCATCCCAGCTGTGAAAATGAATGAATGAATGTCAATCAGTTCTGCACTTTCCTGTGTCCAGGCCCACAACTCTGGAATTCTCTCTCTATTGCTCTCTGTCTTCGCCTTTCCACGTTCAGTTCACCAACATCCTTCCATCTACATAAGATGGTAGACATTCAGCAAATCCATTGGGAATAGGGTCGCTTCATATGGAGCACTTTGCTGGCGGCTGAAGTGGCTAATATTTAAGAAGAAAAGTAGAACTCACTGATATGAGGTGGCTATAAATGGTCTTTGTGTATTTTCCCTCTGCAATGTTTCCAGCATGATTTCCTGATGCCAGAACGACCAAAGAAAAATCGAAGATGGTTGGAAGTGTCTTTTGCCAGCTAATTGGTTAAAACAGGTACTGTAGGATTTGAATTTCCTTGTTAGCTTTCTGTTATTACTATGATAACAGTTAATATCTTTTCCATCTCCCTGTGTCTGCATTGGTTTCTGCCAGTTTCTCCCCTCAGTCCAAAGATGTGTAGGTTAGATGGGTTTGTCATGGTAAAATACAGGGTTACTGAGTCTGGATCTGGGTGAGATGTTCTTTGAAGGGTTGTGCAGACTGAGTGGACCGATTGGCCTCTTTCTGCACTGTAGAGATTCTATAATTTCATGACATATAGGCTTTCCTTCTGAGTTAAAAAAAACTTCACAATTTTTTAAATGAACAAGATAACTATTATTTAAGAAAAATGAGAGGGAATAATTAGGAAATTATAGACCATTCAGTTGAATATTTGTGTAAAATTTATTGTAATCTATAATTAAGAAGAGAGAGAGACACTGAAGGTTTAGAAAATTTTGAACTGATTAGGGAACGAAAATATGGACATCGAAATAGTAGGTGATGTCCAATAAAACTAATTTGGCTTTTTGAGGAATTAACTAAAGCAATAGACATAGGAATGTCTGTGAGTGTAGGGGGCTATTAGTTTAAATTAAAGCTCATGTAATTGAACCAAAATCTTAAACTTGTTAGGAAATGAGTTAAAAAACAGAGAATATAAATAATGAGAGCAAACTTGAAATGGGAAAAATGTAACTAGGACTGCCCCACAGAATCTGTGCTGAGGTTTTAATTTAGATTTAGAACTAACGACTTAGATAAAACAATAGAAAGCCACATATCCCAGTTTTCTGATGATGCAGAGATTGATGCCATTATAAGAAGTGCAGACAAATGCATGAAATTACAGAGATACCGATAGATTAAATGGGGGATACTGTGGCAGATGGATTTCAATGCAGATAAGTGGGCTACAACATAAAAGGTGAGAAGTTTTGCTATAATCATATAAAACAACAGTTGGATTGAATCTGGAAGATAGTGTCCAGTTCTGGGTACCATTCTTTATAAGGGATATTTTAGCCCTGGAAGGAGTGCAGCAAAGATCCATCAGATTTCCCATGACTCTAAGGATTAGATTGTGAGGAGCAGATACATAAACCATGCTTGAGTTCCCTGGAACCAAGAAGATTAAGGAATAATTTGATTGAGGTTTTAAGGATTTTGAAACTAATTGACAGAGTAGATAGAGATCTTTCCACTGCCAGAACAGTGTTGGGCAAGGGACCAATCAGAATCATATTATTCAGGAAAGAACATAGGAAAATCTGCACAACTGTGGTAAAAGTGCAGAATTCTCTCCAAAATATTTTACAAGTAATCATTTTGCATCTGAATTTGATACATTTTTACTAGCCATAGGAAATTAGGCTCTGACAGGTGGATGGTGTTAGCGTACAGTTCAGTCATATCTATAGGCAGGCTGGTGGCTGTAATGCGGGTTGCTGAGAGGTCCTGTGTGACCCATGAGGCCATTGTTCAAAGCAAATGAAAGTGTAACTCAAGATTCTGCAAGCAGCTGCTCCTTGATTCAGAGGTTGCTTCCCTCATGCAAATGCTGCTGATTGGTTCAGGTGAATCAATGTCAGTCTTAATTAAACTCAACTCCTCAGCTCAACCCCTGTCTCTAAATCCTTCCCTGATGATCTGGACTTAAGGTTTAACCAGTTTCTCTCTTCAGCTGTGTTTTTTAATCGAAAGGGGATCAGAAGGACTTATTTAAAACCAGACTTGTTCTGATATAGGTCCAGGGAATTGTAGACCTTATACCTGGACTGTCTGGCCAGGAGATAGGAGCTTACCACTGCATCACAAGACCCTCTTTTTACATCATGTTTCTGCTAGCTAGCTCTGTCTTTTTACTTTTGAATGGTCATTTTTACGAATTACTCATTTCAATGATTAATTTACTATTCAGAATTGATATCGCCTCCTCCCTGAAATAAATATCTACTGTTGTGGCCAACGTTATTTTCTTGAAACTTCCTCACTGGTCCCTGAGTGACAGAAAAATTGAAAGGTGACGTCCCCCTGCACCAAGTTCATCCTGATCTAACTGAATGGAGAAGCCAACTCAAAGGGCTGAATGATCTTTACTGATTCTTACGTTTATGCTTGTTTCATAGTTCATGGTTACTGGAAAGTTTGTGTTAAAGAAAACATTAGCTACAAATTTATGCCATTTGAATCTTCATATAAATTTCTGCAGTTATGGGAATGATGCTAAGCAACCAAACACCTATCAACCTCTAAGCACCGTAGCCTAAATTCTACATATAATTTTGCACAATACAGCTCTGCTGTTATGTGACATTGTTATTGTAATTTAATGTTTAAAATTTTATTCAGTTCAACAGAGCTTTGAAGAAATTAAATTTGCAAAATAAGACAGCTGTGAAATATACATAAGGGTCCCATTTTTACATTCAAGCTGCACTGAGGCAAGCAACCAATGAAAAAAACATTGATGTCATACATTGTTACATCCTACCTGCCATTCCCAATGCTGCCAATTGTGATGAAGTTGGGAGGGCATACGTGATTGCCTGTACAGTTAAATGTGTACATTTAGGCAATTAAGCAGTTCCTTCAGACTTCACCTCAAATTTTCATGGGGATAGACAATGCTTGGGATCATTGTAAGGCTGAACAAAGTTGGCAGAGTTGAAAGTTTTGAGAGATGATACATGGAGGCTTCGAAGAATATATATTTTAGTAATGAAATGTTAATGATTCAAACATTTTCCACCCTATTCCAGTCTTGATCTTTATCTGTCTTGGCCAAAAGAAGGTGTAGATTCTTTCATTTTTAAAATCACTCACAGATGGCAGACCAAGTAAGACCATGAAGCTACCCTAATCATGGCATCCTGTCTCCATTCCCAAGCCCCAGTCACTAATTGGCTACCAACCCCATCCCTCACTAAGTGATCCTTTCCCTGCACCAGTATCAGAAGCTTTATCTGATTATTCACATCGTGTCTGGAGATTGTGTGCGTCACAGCTAGGGAAGGCACTCAATTCAACCTCCTCAACCAAAACATACATCTAATTGGTGCACAGCAATACAGTTGTGCAGCAATTGGGAATCCATACTGTGGGAAACAGGTTTTGCACAAGAAAAGCTCCGTTTTAGATTCAGACATGTGAGAACTTTAATCAGTCTTAAAGGGACTGCGTACAAGCCAATGCGTGCAGCAAGCTAAAGTTAGAGGAACATTAATTTCAACTGTGATATCATTAAATGAAGTATTTTAGACAATGAAAACTAGGTTATAGGTTCTGATGAAGCTTCCTATATATTGAGGTGGGTAGATTACCTGCAATATGAGTTTAGATTGATGTCAATATATCCTGTTCTATTATATGTTTATTGTAAATACTCCTGGATTCTCAAGGTTAATAAAGTGAATTTTCAGCATGTTGATCTATCCCCTTTATTCAATTTTATATCTGCCTTCAGTGTTTAACTCCTCAGTCTATTTCCAGATCCTGATATTGGTATCAGAGTCAACAATTAATACTTAATCATTTCATCTCAGGTTCATCTATCTTTATAATATGGCATTGATAATCTTCCAGGATTATCCTGGAATATCCTAGAATTAAAGATCATAAAGATCATACAGATCACTGCAAAGAATGAGGAGAAAAGTCAGAGAAGCACTAAAAAATTTACTACTAAAAAATGTTTGCTTTGTGTTTTCATTTTCCTTGAAACTTTTTGTTTATTTGTTCCAATTGTTTGGCAGTATGAAGTAAGGATATTTAACTATGCAAGGTAGTCAGAAGCAGGAAAGAATTTCATGAAATCTTCAGGGATAGTTTGCAAACCTAGTTTAAGAACTGATGGTGCACTCAATGCAATGTTGATTCACCCGTACATTCAGGGAGTTATAGCACATAACATCTACTGTTGCCAGGGGTTCATTCCACATATCTGGGAAATGGCATTTCTCCCAAATTCAAATCTCATTGAGACTTATTAATTGTTAACTTCTCTCGACCAGACTATAATATCCAAATCTTCTAAATTTGATGTGACTGCCTCTTGGATACAAACAAGAAAAGAGGCTTCAATACTGAATTTCAATTCTGACATCAAATTGGTCACTTAACTGGGTTTTCAGCAAATGAGAATAAAAAAGAAAATGGTTTAATTAAAAGCAAATAATTGAGAACTTGAAAACCACAGAAAGCAGTAAAACAATCATTATTAAAAAGATAGGAAAGAAAGGAACGTGCAAGTTCTACAAACTTTTGAAACTTATGATTTGAAACTCGGTAACAAAGGGAGTTGAAACCTTTTCTCTTTTTAAAATGCAAGTGAAATCGCTCCTTCTGTATAATTTATACCTGTCAGAAGTTCAAAAACATGCATTGTGTCTTCGTCACTCTTTTTACCTCCTGTGAAAACAATTTTATTCTTCTGAATCTTCTTTTTATGATTTGAGCTTCCCTCTGAACATTGCCCAATGTATCAATGGCTTTGGAAGTAGCACAGTATCCCAAATGGTGTCTCAACAGTTTCTTTAAAATTATCTAGAAGATAGGATTGACACTAACAAATGTCTCATTTATTGCCCACCCTTGATGCCCTGGGTGGTGATGATGGATATTCAGCTTGAAATGTTGTAGTTTTACCACTCATGGTACTTCCACAATGGCAATAGCTTGGAAAGTTCAGATTTATTGTGCAGTAATGCTGAAGAAGCAGGGATGTTTGCTGAATTTAAGATGGTAGTGGTTGCTTGCAGAGGAGCTTCCAAGTGTCATATGGTTCTAGTGCAGGCACAAAGATATGATTTTTTTTAAGGACTACATTGCTTTTAGAATAAAACCTAATTAACTATTAGCATGGTTAACAGAGGGTTAGGAGACTTTTGGATTATGCACAAACTAACGAGTTTTCTGTAAAATTCCATATTGGTTTACAATGGGCAGGAGTCTCCCCATCGATTGCACCAAAAGAACACAATGTTGTGAAATTTTATATGTGCTATTATTGAAGTTTACTCCAAAACACGAAAACAATAGACTAGAGAAATAGATTTGCCTTCCTTTATGTATCAATGGCTGTTACTCATTTGCTTGAAATTATTCTCTGATACTAAAGTTCTTTTATTCCAAAACTTGGAGAAACTGAAGGTCAATAAATCAATACCAGAAATATTGCGGCTACAGTGAAATATTGTACTATTTGCTGTGCAAGAACCTTGAAGTTTAAAAAAAAGCCTCATCTAGCCTGTTCTCAAAATGAATGAATGAATGATTTATTATCACATGTATTTTACAGTGAATTACAACAAAATACAATGAAAAACTTTCATTTGTCACTACAATCCTTCGCCTATAAGGAAAGTGGACCTCCAGTCAAATCAGTCACCAGTACTATATGATTTGTTGAACAGTTCTTACTCTGAAGGATCCTACAGTTAATCTTGTATCTGAACCGAGCTATCTAAATTTAGCTGAACTTCACTTCCAAAGTGGGAAAAGCTCTAACTTGTGATTCTAAAGATCATAAAATGTGAACTACTTTGGTTTTCAAACTTGTAGAAGTGCACTCCTTTCTTTACTTACTTCTTTCTTGGGTGTATGCTATGTGTTTGTTGTAGTGATAGACTTGTGATGAGTGTGTGAGTAAATATGTAAATAAATCCATGAAAGTTTGCTACTACATACTGTTAACTTGACTGCATAGTAACAGTTCAGCAACCACACTTCAGCCATTTCAAAACTGAACTACATTGAATATAGACAGAGGGGAAGGAGAATTAAAGGTTTCAGTGAATCTCCTGTTCCTGTCCACAATGCAATTCCCAGATTTGAACCAATTCAACTAAAACAAGTCAAATCTGACATTAAAAGAATAAACTGGAAGCCAAAACAAGGAAATATTCAGTTGCTAACAATGTCTTTAAAACAAACAGCTATAGCAGCTGGTTTAACAGTATGAACACTAGAAAACATCATGCATCTTTTTGACGAAAAAAATATTTGTTGATGTTGTTCATACATTGGACACTTTGACCAGTTCTTGTGTTAAAGACACTTAACCACCCAAGCGTTCTTGTTGGTGAGATGAACAAAAGGACACAGAATTTGGTTTGCAGTTCAACTCAAATTTATTAACAAAATATTCTTTATTAAAACCACCAGTTGAGCATTTCCCAAATTCCCACACTATTCACTCACTATCTAGGTTCTATCCATCTGAGAAAGAATATTGCCCACAATGATTCATGTATTTCAGCTTCGCCATTGGAATCTCCTTACTCTCTGATGTAGGACTGGCTGTCTTCCAAGAAGGTGGGTCTCACAGATCAGGGCAAATCTTCTCCTGGATTTTCTTGGGTTGACACACACTCTGTCTGCAAATCTTTACTGAAGGGATAAACATCCAGGTGTGTATTTTTATCTCCCTCGCCCTGAACCTTCCTGAACATTCTATGGCCTTTGCCCCCATTGGAGTCATGAGAGTGGTTCAAAACATCCAATGGGGCCATACTGTCACCCTTCACTGTTGCCCTGCCAGGGAGGTGTAAAGCGAATGTCCTCAGACACACACTAGCAGTCAAGGTGCCAGAGAGTCTGACTGATATTTCTCAAGTACACAATAGTTCGGCTGGTTCTGACTAGTTTCCCTTGAACTTTTGTGATCTCTTTGACCTCAGTTTCCATTGTTCTCTGTAGTCCATAGATGCTGGTTGCAGTTTAATGAAGTTTAGCTATTGTTCTTTCAGACTTGATTTCTGCAGTGATGAGTCAATTTAGAATTAGAATCAGAATCCCTACAGTGTGGAAATGGGCCCTTCGGCCCACCAAGTCCATACTGAATCTCAGAGCATCCCAGCCAGACCCATCCCCCTGTAACCCACCTAATCTACACCTCCCTGAACACTACAGGCAATTTAGCAAGGCCAATCCACCTAATCTGCACATCTTTGGGAGATGAGGACAGGTTCTTTGTGTTATTTTACTGCTAGCAGGAGTTTGTATATCCTGATGGCTAGTTTCCTTCCAGTCTGATCAATGTAATATTTGTTGCAGTCATTGTGAGGTATTTTATAAACTACATTGATCTTGCATACCATCGGTATGGGGTCTTTGGTCCTTGTGAGTGTTTATCACTCACAACTTCACAATTTCAACAACTCCATCTGCAGGTGCCTACTAGATGGACAACGCCAAGAGGACACAGTCCGCCCCAATATACTGGCTGCTCTAACCTTTATCAAGAACATATCAGAACTGACAACAAGACTCCTATGACCACTAAGAATCATGTTAGCACACAAATCCACAGCCATGCTATGACAAACATTCACAAGGACCAAAAACCCCATATGCATGACATGCGTGACCAACGTAGTTTACAAAATATCTTGCAATGACTGCAGCAAACATTAAAATGGCCAGACCAGAAAGAAGCTAGCCATCAGGATACACGAACACCAGCTAGAAGCAAAATGACATGATGAGCTTTCCCTCATCTCAGTGCACTCAGACAATGAAGGCCATCAATTTAACTGGGATAACGTGACCACTCTTGCTCAAGCCAATAACAGAAATGCATGGGAATTCCTAGAGGCCTGGTTTTCAACCTGTAATGCAATCAATAACATATGGAATTAGACCCCATACACAAACCCATGCAGAACAGAACTGGAAATGACCAACCCAACTTAACAGACTGGATTATATAAATACCAAGCGGAGCAGAACAACATTGCTTCATTGGAGGCTGCACTGATGATGTTACCTAGCATGGTGATGATATGTCTGTACAATAATTAGCCAGCTTGGCAAGCAAGCCAACAACCACAGAATTTATTGCTCGCCCCTAGTTGCCCTTGAGAGCTGCTGCCTTGAACCGCTGCATCCCACATACTTTAAGTTGACCCATAATACCTTTCGGGAGAGAATGTCGTGGTAGAATAAAAAGTTGCACATTAATGAATGAAAATATGGTGTTAATGAAGGTGATAATGAGCAACAATCACAAGTAATAGTTATCTCCCTGCTCTCTAGCAGAAATCTCATTCCAACTGAGAAACCTGATAAGAAATGTGACCTGACGCTCCCATTGTCAAGAGAGGCCTCACTGGAATTTTCTTATTCAATTCTCCCATACTTCTAGCCTTAGTCTATATTGCTAAGGCTACTATTAGATTCTGTCATTAACTTTGCCTCATGGAGCAAAATTCATCAAGTTCATCATTTTCATCAAAATAACATTTGCAGGCACTTTTTTGATTGTGTGATAAACTTTGGTGAAGAGTATCATCTGAACAGCCTGACAGAAACTTCAAGATAGCCACCATTTCTCAACAGAAAGATGGAGGGAAACATTTAGGACTGCTGCACTGAACCATGCTAAAAAAAAATCCTACAACGTCCAAAGCAATAAATGTGAAACAAAGATGACACTCATTTCTGGGATCGTTTTTGCTTCATCCACCTAACTTTCAGCAATTTACATTATAAATCTATCACAATTGGTGAATTAGTTTTCAAATTTTAACTCCTTCACTTCAGAAGGAGTCTTCAAGCAAGCTAAGATCGCAATTATGGTAGAGACTGATCTCATTTATATCTTGATTTGTAAGTTTATTCGAACTTTAAATCTTTGTAATAGTATTTTCGTTTAATGAGCTGCTTGTTAATGTCTGAGAGCTAGAAATCCATTTGCTGCAATTTTTGGTTATGACCTGAAACTCCTATGCTGCCCTAGATTCTATTTCTGTGCCAGCCTTCTCTGCACATGGCAGTGTCTGAGTAACATTGTGAACATGCTCCAGGCAGCCTTAGCATTTTAAAGACAGAAGAAGGATCACTGGACTCAAAATGTTAACTCTGCTTTCTCTTCACAAATGTAGGGTTTTCCCAGCAGTTTCTGTCTTTATTTCTAATTTTCAGCATCCACAGTTTTTTTTGGTTTCATTTTAAAGGCCTGGTCCCTTTAAAGCTGTAGTCATGCGTTACAGGCTGTTGGATAAGCATTTGGAACTGAGGAAGAATGCAGGTGGTACAATAGGAGTAAGAAAAAGTATCTTCCTTTCATGATTCTGTCCTGAAGCCACTGCTTAGAGGCATAGGCAGAAAGAAAGATGTTCTGTTTGCATGGGGATACAATGGGTATTGAGCAAGATACCTTCAAGGCTGAGTCTCTGCAGGGAATGTGAGCATGTGGCAAAAATGATAAACGCACTGCTTTGCCTTACATTCTAATACTGAGTTGGGATTGTACTCAGTGAGTTACTGGACACAGAGCTGCAGCCAGAACAGGGGAATAAGTCATCTGAAATGAAGTTGAGCACTATTTCTGTAACAGGGTTCTTAGAGAAAGACCTTCTGCAGTGGGCTGCAGGCAAACACTGATGATAATGATGCACTCTGAGATGTTTGGCACATTAACAGAGACTGCCATTATAACCTCCACTCACTGAGTATGGAAGAATCTGACTCCACTGTGGCACAGGGCAACATGCAGAGCTGAGATTCATCTTTTCAACCATGGAACTGTGGGCACCTCCCAAAGAACATTGACAAACTGACTCACTGAATGTCTCCTGTCCTCTGTCCCACCTTCCACTGTACTACATGTGAAGTTCTTCCATTGTATTAGGTTGCAAAGAAACCTCAGACAGATGTTAAGAAATCCTTGGCTTCTGCCAATATGGATGGAAATCTAACTGATTAATGGGGTGTATCGATGCTCACAGCATTCCAGTAACCTGTGGTTCTAGCAGATTTTGAAGATGGCTGAGATATCATGCTATGTGAATAGCAGTGACACTGAAGAGCATGAACCTGCTATCCTTTCTCAGAATGGCAGTATTAATGTTCTCACCACTGCCACTCCACCTGTACTCTTGCTGTAATAGATAATGTTAGCCAAGAGAATTTTGACATGAGATTAAACTGGAAGAAGTGTTAGGGAACAGTGGGAGCATATTATACTCAGCAAGTTCATTTGAACTAAACTGTGTTCCCAATACAATAATTTTCACTCCATCTGGTTGCCTGTCATGGATGGGGTCTTCTTCATTCCTCCTTCTCTTTTCTTTTGTGTTTTCATCACCTCTTCGTCCTCCTTCTTCCCCCAAGATAGGTTGCAGTGCTAGTCCAGAAAGTCAGTAAGTGGAGGAGATAATTTGTGCCAATCTTGGAGCACTCACTGTTATAAGCATTTAGTTACATATTACAAATAGGTAACTCCTAACTAACAATCACAATTTAAGACTATTCCTACTATTATATGTGGAGGTGAATCCATTGTTAATGCCCACCCTTTGCTCACAATAATATTCATTTGTCAGTATTTCGCAATGTGAGTATGTTTACTATCAATGTTAACAGTGCTTTTATAGTTAAGCCTGGGTGTGGACTCAAGAGAGAAGTAAACAAATTTTAGAACGACCAGGAAGCCAGAGCTGAAGCATGGAGTGGACTTTTAAAACACGGTAAACAACACTTGTTAAAAACATTAAAACTAATGTCATCTGAACACCTAAACATACAAATCAGGAGCAGGAATAGATTCATTAAAGTCACAGCAGATTTGACTGTAGCTTCAAATCTGCATTCCCACCTACCCTGATAACCTTTCACCCATTGCTCAACAAGAATATATCGACTCAACCTTAAAAATATTCAAGGATCTGCTTCCACCTTCTTTTTATGAAGAGAGTTCCAAACATTCATGACTCTCAGAAAAAAATTGCACCTAATCGCTGTATCAAATGGGTGACGCCTGCTTTTTAAACAAGCTTTTGACTATCTTGTAAGAGGTACCCTACCAAAACCCTTCAATATTATACATGTTGCATTCAAGTTGTCGCTTACTTTTCTAAATTCTAACAGATGTATGCCAAGCCTGTCCAACTGTTCTTCATAAGACAACAGGCCCATTCCCAAGTGATTAGTCTAGCAAACCTTCTCTGAACTGCTTCCAAAACATTTACATCAATAAACTGATCAACACTGTGTTCAGTGCTGCAGACACAGGTTCACCAATGCTATGTATAACTGAAGCATGGGCTTCCTACATTTGTATTCAATCCCACTCACAAAAAATGATAAAATTCTATTGGCTTTCCTAATTACTTGCTATACTTGTATATTAACCTTTCACAATGGGTACACAAAGATATGAGCTCACATTGCATCTCAGAGCTTTGCAATCTTTCACTATTTAGATACTTTATTTCTTTTGTTATTCTTCCTATAAAAATGGGTAACATCACAATTTCTCACATTATACTTCATTTACCACATTTTTGCCTACTCATTTGCTCTATCGACATATTTGTGTAACATTCCTGTGTCCTCTTCACAACGTACATTTTTACCTGTCTTTGTTATCAGCAAATTTGGAAACCGAACATTCTATTCTTTCACCTCATTCATTTATAAACACTTAAAGTAATTGAGGTTCCAGCACCAATTCTTGTGGCAGACCACTTGCTACATTTTGTCAACCTGAAAAACACCAGTTTGAACCTACTCTCTGTTCCATGTTAACTAACCAATCTTCTCTCAAACTAGTGCGCTGCCCACATACCATGATCTTTTACTTTCTTCAATAAGTTTTGATGTAGTACCTTGTAAGCATGTTACATATACTGGTTCCCCTTTATCCAAAGCATATGTTACCTCCTCAAAGAATTCCAATAGATTCATAAAACGTGATATCTCTTTCATGAAATCATATTGACTGTGCCTGATTTCCTTGAACATATAACAGCTATAGCATCTTTGGTAATTCTAACATGCATGACAGATTTGTCAACGAATCATTTATGTTTTGAAAAATTAAAACCAATGCATCAATTATCTTTTTTAAAATTCATTCAAAGAATAAGGGTGTCATTGGTTAGGCAGTATTTATCACCCATCCCTAATTGCCCAGAGGGCAATGAGAGTCAATCACATTGTTGTGGGTCTGGAGTCACATGTAGGCCAGACTAGATAAGGATGGCGGTTTCCTTCCCTAAAGAACATTAGTGAACCAGATGGGTTTTTCTGACAGTTGACAGTCATCATTAGATTGTTAATTCCGGATATTTATTGAATTCAAATTCCACCAACTGCCATTGCAGGATTCAAACCCAGGTCCCCAAAACATTATCTGGGTCTCTGGATTAACAAACCAACAATAATACCACTAGGTCATCTCCTCCACTGCCTCAGTAACTATTTCATTTAAGACCCAATGATGAAGCCCATTACGTCCTGACCACATGTCAGGCTGCAGCTCCAACAATTTACTCAGAACACAGCACAGTATGGGGTAGCACGGTGGCTCAGTGGTTAGCACTGCTGCCTCACAGTGCCAGGGATCCAGGTTTGATTCTACCTTCATGCAGCTGTCTGTTGGAGTTTGCACATTCTCTCCATGTCTGCGTGGGTTTCCTCCCACAGTCCAAAGATGTGCATGCTAGGTGGATTGGCCGTGCTAAGTTGCCCATAGTGTTCAGGGATGTGTAGCTTTGGTGGGTTATAGGGGAATGGGTCTGGGTGGGACTTCAAGGGCCAATGTGGACTTGGGCCAAAGAGCATGTTTCCACACTGTCGGGATTCTATGATCTAAAACTTCTTTAGTGATTTTCTTGAGTTTGTCAGCCTCCTACTTCTTGATTTATCACTGCTTTGGGGATGACATTTGAATCCACTGTAGTGGAGAGTGATGCAAAATATCTGTTCAGTTAATCTAATTCAAATAACCATTTCCTTATTTTTTATTATTAATTCTCCATTCTGAGTTTCTATAAGATCAATGCTCATTTTGTTCATTCTTGTCTTCTCTAAATATTTACAGAAACCTTCACAATCAGGTTCTTTAGTTCTGGCTAGCTTTCACTCATACTATAATTCTTCCCACTTTGTTAATTCTTTGGTCCTTACTTGCTGTCATATTCTGTCTAATCCCCTGATCTGCCACTGATCTTTGCACACCCATATACAATTTTTGCTTTATGTTTGAATAACATCTCTAGTTAACCTTGGATTGGCCTATCCCTTGGAATTTTTCTTAGTTGTTGAAGTGTATCTATTCCATAGATACTAAAATATTTCCTTGGATGTATTTATTTTAACTTATCCTCTAATCCGCGTTGCTAATTTATTTTTGGTAGTTCTGCTTTATTGCTCTCATAATTGCCCTTTCTGAAATTTTTCAAAAGAATCTCAGAATTACGCTGCTCTCCCTGAAACTGAATGCAAAAATTCAATCGTATTATGATCACTAATACTTAGGGGTGTTTTCATGATGAGATTATGATTTAATCCTACCTCACTGCACGATTCTAGGTCCAGTATAACCTGCCCTCTGGTCAACTCAGGACACGCTGTTCTAAGAAACAATTCTGGAAACATTCAATGTTATCTTTTCCAATCTAATTTTTCCAGTCAATCTGCAAATTAAAACTTCCCATGCTTATCACTATACCTTTCTGACATTCCATTTGCTCTGTGGTTGATATTAGGGAGACTACACATCACTCCCATGAGTGACTTCTTGCCTTTATCGTTACTCACGTCGACCTAAACTGTTCTCACATCTCGTTTTCCTTAAATTGGATCAAGTATCTCTATTGTGCTAATACCATTGTTCACTAAGCGAGCCACCCCTCAACCTTTTCCCACCTTGTCATTCCTTAATGTCCTGTGCCCTTCAAAATTTAGATCTCAATCTATGTCATCTCTGCACATGTCTGAGATATTAAGTATGTAACATTTACGTTATTACAGGTATACATTACAATTAAACATGATTAACATGCAATTAACTTTCAGATTCAAGGGGACATTCACATACACTAAAAGCTAATGCTTTAACAAGCAGAGTGAAGAGTGTCAAAAAGTGAAGATTAGTTGGTTGCTTATTTTTATTCAACTTTGGGTTCCCAAAGCCGTGGCTCCAGTCAATCTATGACCAGGAAAAGAAAGATTCATATTTACAGTATATGGTACTTTCTACAATCTTGAGATGTCCCAATGTGCTTAACAGCCTATGAAATACATGGTAGTTAATGTGCATCCAGTAAGCTCCCAGAAACAGCAATACTATTATAACCAGATAATCTGTTTCTGTGTTGATTAAGGGAGATAAATTGACTCCGATGCTGGAGATCATTTCTCGACTCTGAGAAATAGTGCTATGAGATTTTTTTAAAATATCTGTCTTAATAAATGAAGAGAGGGTAGCTTTAATTTAAACATTTCATCAGAATGGCACAATTCCAACAATGGAGTACCTTAGGGAAAGTTCTTGAAGTTGAAATTCTGACTCAGGTGACAGAGCTACAAATCGAACCACAAAATCTAAGCCTGTCAACCAGGCTGACTTCAAGCAGCAAGACAAAAAGATGTCCATGCTAAAACTCTACAACGTACAGTAAAACCTGGAGTTCCTCTTCTCCATTATTTACAGGAATAAAAATAAATCCATAGTTAATGCCCATCTCCTACCTAATTAAATGTAATTAACTTACTATTAACATCCAAATCCCAAGAGACATCCACATAACCAAAAAATTAAGACAGTGTGATCAGGAATAAAATATAATGGGAGAGACGGACTCTCTCACTTAGAAAACAAATTCATAGTTTAAACATTTCCAAACATTCATAGTGAGAGATTTCTGTTATAATCAGATACACATCTAACAAGAAGTCGATTCCGATCTTGCTGTTTATAATCAACTTTCTCTTTGCTCCATTCGGAAAACCTACAGGTGGCTCTTGGCCCTAATTAAGGTATTGTAAGGTTTTAAGTATGATTCAAATAAAATTGCTATAATTCTGAGAGTATTTCTGTCACCTACAAGTGTTTGATTGAAATGTAGAGTACCCTATTGAATGAATTGTTTTATACAAAGTAAGCTTCTGCACTTCTCAAGTGTTACAAATTCAGAATGTCTAATATTCCCAGTGGCTTTGAAATTATGCAACCAGTTGGTGGCATGTAAGTGCTAAAGTCATTCATTTGAAAGTTTTCCCATGCTACTTATTCCTTTAAATGAACAGATGTCTGCTTAATGAACATGCTCAGAATTGATGTATTAACAATCCTGTGTTAACAATCAAACCACACAGCAACTTTGTTTTCTCCTCATTTTACCCTTTGCAACTGAACGGTATTCATTGTTTTCAGATAACAGGCAATGCTGCGGAGTTAAATAATTACCAGTTTTAACTAAACTCACATTTAAAAACGTACACTTGAAGCTTCTTGAGCTGATATAACCGTGTACCGATATATCCTCATATCCTCCCGGAAATACATGGTACCACTAGGTGTATTCCATGGTTCTATCAGTAGCAATTTCCATTTATTTTCTCACATTAATTCCTCATATAGCTTGAGATTATATTCAAATGTACATTAATTGTTAAGCAAATCACTTTGAGAATTTTAGTTCCAAAATGGTGCTATGTAAATAGGAGTGCTTGTGTAATAACACCCATTTCTAATCAGACCACGATTCTGCACTTTCTAATCCCTCAGTATCAACCTATGAATGAGCTAGAATGTCCTGCAATGCAAAGCCAACAAAATTGAATCCATCTGATTTGACTCCCAGTAAAAACAACTAGATCTAAAATTGATCATTGAATACCAGTAGTATTCCTGAAAATCACAACTTTATGTGAAACAACTTTAAGTGAACCATGAATGTCCTAAAGTATCAATGTAAAGCTAGAGCAGGTTCCTTAGATAATTTCTTACCGAAGCAAAAGGAATGCACAAGTTGAAATATTGTACCATAAATAGTATTGTGCGTTTTGAATTAGAATCCCTCCCATGTGGAAACAGGCCCTTTGGCCCAACAAGTCCACACCAACCCTTGGTGCATCCCACCCAGATCCATTGTCCTTTTACCCACTTAATCTACAGACCTCTGAACACTACGGGCAATTTAGCTTAGCCAATCCACCTAACCTGCACATTTTGGACTATGTGAGGAAACCGGAGTACCCGAAGGAAACCCACGCAGACAGGGGGAGAATGTGCAAACTTCACACAGACACTCGCCCAAGGGTGGGATTGAACCTGGGTCCCTGGCACTGTGAGGCAGCAGTGCTAACTACTGAGCCACCGTGTTGCTGTTTTAGCTGAAATAATTCTCAAAATAAAATGTGTCATTAAATGTATACAATAAAACAAAACATTCAGTACTCTTAGACTAACCAGGCTCCAAATAATGGCAGAAGTTGCTAGTATAGATTTCAGCTGAAGTCCCAGAACTACCAGCGCTGACAAATTTCTTCCATTCATTGAAGGCCAGAACTTTAGTACGAATTCAGAAAGGGAGTGAGGACCAAAGCCTTGAGAAGACAAAGAGACACTTGCGCTTAAGGACAGTAATCCGATATGAAGATGGGAGGGAATAATGTCAGAGAGCAAGGGCAGGAAGCAAAGCCAGGCGTGCAGCAAGACTTGAATCCAAGGGCAGGAGTCAAAGCCAGGAGTCAAGGCAGCGGCAGGTGAAAGATGAATTGAGAGTGCGTGGAAGCACTGAAGGAAAGATCAAGTGTGCAGGTATGCCAGAGAATATACCTACATAACAAAGGATGTAAAGTGAAACTTGCAAATGGATAAATTGACACTACTCAATTAATAAAGTTAAAATGAAAATGAAACATTGTAAAACGAGGTCAATTGGGGACTCACTGTAATGTCCTTAAGTGGTCCTTAATTGGCCACTTCGGAGTGTCAGTTTGCCTCCAGGTAGGACATTTGTCCTGATTGACTCAACCCTGACTTAATTAGAGGGAACATTCCACTCTGCCTCTTCTGTCTCTATTCAATTCCTCTGACCTCGTAGCCTATTTCCAATGTTCCGCCGTATATTTAGACAGCAAATCGTTAACCTTCCATAAGAAGAAAATAGTTTTTTCTTCAACATAATCTCAATAAGTATAACATTTTGTTAGATTAAATACATTTAAGATTCTTAATAACTGAAGGAAGTGAAGGAATAACCAGGTTTCACAGAGAAATGGCTGATGTTTCAGCACAGCTGAAGTAATGGAAACATCACAGCACAAAACCTTATCACTATATAAAAACTCAAGATTTCAGTAGAAAGGATGAAAAACAGAGTTGAGAATCTTATTCAATTGTTTGTCAAAACTTTCTTCAAATAATCACTACCTGACATCAAATAATTTGTCAAGTGCAAATTCATCAGTTTTTCCAATGGACAAAAAATTGGAGGCTACGGAATTTGGTGAAATAAATGTTGATGTCTTGAAAACAGCCCACATTATAGAAGGAAGTCTTAAAACCTAGAAGTGGATAAATCTCCAAGAACTGATCAAGTGCATCCCAGGATATTGTGGGAAATTAGGAAAGAAATTGCAGGGCCTCTAGCAGAAATATTTGTTTTATCTATAGCCACGAGTGAAGTGCCAGAGGACTGGTAGATGGCCAATGTTGTGTGTTATTTAAAAAAAAGGCTGTAAGGAGAAGCCTGGGAAATATAGACCAGTGAGTCTAACATCAGTGGTGGAAAAGTTGTTAGAGTGGACTCAGAGTTAGGATTTACATGCATTTGGAGAGGCAAGGACTGATGAGAGATAGTCAGAATGGCTTTGTGCTTGTAAAATCATGTCTCACAAACTGGGTACTGGGTAGTGTTGTCTAACAGAGAGATCTAGGGGTTCAGGTGAGTTTTTTGAGGATGTAACCAAAAAGATTAATGAGCATGGAGCAGTGAATGTTGTCTATATGGACTTTATTAAAGTCTTTTGACAAGGTTCTGCATGGTAGGCTGATAAATAAAGTTAGATCACATGGGGTTCAGGGACAGCTTGCCAATTGAATACAAAATTGGTTTGAAGGTAGGAGACAGAGGGTGGTGGTGTATGGTTGTTTCTCAGACTGGAGGCCTGTGACCAGTGATGTTCCACAGGGTTCATTGCTGGGTCCACTGTTGTTTGTCACTTATATGAATGCCTTGGATGAGAATTTAAGAGACATGGTTAGTAAGTTTTTGGTGGCACCACAATTGGTGGCACTGTTAATGTGAAAAAGGTTATCTAAGATTACAAAAGGGTCTTGATCAATTGGCTAATATGCTGAGGAATGGCCGATGGAGTTTAATTTGGATAAATGTGAGTTATTGCACCTTGGTGAAACAAACGAGGGCAGGACTTTTACACTTAATGATAGGGTACTGGGTAGTGTTGTCTAACAGAGAGATCTAGGGGTTCAGGTACAAGGTTCTTTGAAAGTTGCATCACAGGTAAACAGGGTGGTTAACATGGTTAACACACTTTCCTTCATTGCTCAAACCATTGCATTCAGGAGTAAAAATGTCATGATGAAGTTGTACAGGACAGTGGTGAGGCCACTTTTTGCATACTGTGTACCAATCTGGTCATCCTGCTGTAGGGAGGATAGCATTAAATTGGAGGGGGTTTGGTAAAGATTTACAATGATGTTGCCAGGACTGGAGAGTTTGTGTTACAAGGAGAGGCTGGATAGGCTGGGATGTTTTCCACTGGAGCAAAGGAGATCAAGAGATGACCTTACAAAAGTTTATAAAATCATGAGGGGCAAAATAAGATGAATAGCAAAGCTCTTATCCCTAGGGTTGGGGAGTTAAAAACGAGGAGGCATATTTTGAAGGTGAAAAGAGAAGGTTTTTAAAACGGACATGAATACAACTTTTTCACACAGAGAGTGGTTTGTATGTGGAATAAACTGCCAGAGAAAGTAATAGATACAGGTGCAGTTACAACATTTTCAAAACATTTGGATAGGTGCATGAATAAGAAAAGTTTACATGGTTATGGGACAAACACAGGCAAGTTTAATTTGGGAAACTTGGTCAATATGAATGGGTTGAACCAAAGGTTCCTCTTCCCTGCTGCATGATTCTATGACTCTAGGTAATGGATACGCAACTTTGTTCTCATTAAGCAACAAACTTTTATAAAGCAAACATAGGCTCATATTGGTCATGCTCCAGGTACAGCTTCTTGTAATCACCATACACATTGTGATTCAACACATTAATGTCAATTTTTAGCTGCAGTTTGCAGATGATAGGTTCACAGAATTAAAAAGTAATTAAAATCGCCAGCAAGTGGAAATTAGGCATCTTTTTGCTGCTGAGATGAGGTAATCTTATCAATCATGACTATTGCCTGTGAATTTTCTGAATATTCATGATTATATCCATTGAAGTAATGTAAAATAAATGAAGCATTGGAGGATCTGCACATTTTATCTCTGTCATAGACTTCTTCATGATATTGTAGATGCTTTTTTTAGTAATTATAGGAAATTTTGGCATCCTTGGCTATTTTTTCCTCCTCCTTAATTACCATTGAAAACATAGCGGTGAGAACGATTCTTGAACTGCTTACAGTCCATTAGCCAAAGAATACCTAGGCCAGGAGCAGCTCTTGTAATCACAATATTTACGTCACTGATTTGTTTCATTTTCAGGTCAATATTAATTTCCAGGAAATTAATATTGGGCAGTACAGCAATCATAATGCAATTGAAATTTTGGGGAAGATGGTTAGACATCTTTTGTTGGGGATGATCATTGCTTGGCACTCAATTGACATGTATCTTACTTGCCGCATATAAGCTTAAGCCTGAATATTGTTTGAATTTGCTGCATGTGGACACAGACTGCTTCAGTATTTCAGGAGTGTTGAACATTGCACAAACATCAGCAATTATCACAACTTCAGCCCTTATAAGACTATAGACCATAAGAAAAAGGATCAGCAGTAAACCATTCAGCCCTTTGAGCCTGCTCTGAAATTCAATAGGATCATGGCTGATCTAACACTCCTCAAGTCTTCTTTCCTGTCTTTTCCTTATAAATTTTCATTCTCCTACTGGTCAAAAATCTATCTATCTCAGCCGTAAATATTCAATTGTCTGTAGTGTTCAGGGGTGTGTGAGTTATAGAGGGATGGGTCTGGGTGGGATGCTTCAAGGGGCGGTGTGGACTTGTTAGGTCGAAGGGCCTGTTTCCACACTGTAGGGAATCTAATCTAGATTTTCCCTCGTGGAAAACATCCTCTCAGGATTTACCTTCAAGCCTCTAAAGAAACCTATACATTTTAATGAGATCACTTCTCATTCTTCCAAATTCCAATGAGTAGAGTCCCAACTTGTACATCAATCCATCTCTACCAGGGATCATCCAAGTGAACAATGAAATAATGTAGTTTCTTAAATAAGGGGACCAAAATAACTCTCAGTACTCCAGATGTGGTCTCAACAGTAAAAGAACTGTGGATGCTGTAAATCAGGAACAAAAACAAAGTTGCTGGAAAAGCTCAGCAGATCTGGCAGCATCTGTGAAGGAGAAAACAGAGTTAACGTTTTAGGTCTGATGACCCTTCCTCAGAACTGATGGTGAACTGGTCTCACTTTTACCTCGTACAGTTGCAGTAAAACTTCCCTGCTCTTATACTCCAAACCCCTAAAATAAGGGCCAACATTCCATTAGCCTTCCTGATTTCCTGCTCTACTTGTGTGCTACCTTTCTGCGTCAAGTGCAAGTATCTCCATGTCCCTTTGTGTTGCATCTTTCAACAGTGTTTCTCCATTTAAACACCGCTCTTTTTTACAATCTCCTTTCCAATATGAATAATTTCACAACATCTCATATATTTCATTTTGCCATCTTTTGAACACTTACATAACCTATCAATGTCTGCTTATAGATAACAAGGTGTAGAGTTGGATGAACACAGCAGACCAAGCAGCATCAGTGGAGCAAGAAAGCTGATGATTTGGGCCTAGCCCCTTCTTCAGAATATCTGCCTATAAGCTGTTTGCACACCCCTTATAACTTGCTTTTCAACTTATTTTTATGTCATCTGCAGATTTGGCTGTAGTCCATTCACCTCCTTCCTCCAAGTCATTGATATATATTGTAAACAGTAGCAATCCCAGCACTGATCTCTGTGGAACCTCACTGATTACAGGTTACCAACATTTGAAAAAAAACTCTTATCCCAACTCTCCGCCCTTTTGTCAAATCTCTACCCATACCAATATACTATTTTCAGTGGGGTCTCATGACAACCTTTTGTGAAGTACCTTGTCGAGCTCCTTCTGGATCTTCAAATGCAGTGCAACTATTGGTTTCCCTCTGACCAATCTGGCTGAGTCTTCCTCATAAAAACTCTACTGAATTAATAGGACATGATTTTCCTTTCATGAAGCCATGCTGATTTTGCTTAATTTGATTATGATGTTTTAAAATGTTCTGCTATTGCTTCCTTCTTAATTGATTCCAATATTGTTCAGCCACACATGTTAGGTTAATTGGCCTATAGTTATCCACTTTTTTTGGCCTCCCTCACTTTCTGAATGGGGTGATTTACATCAGCAGGTTTCCAATCCTCTGGTGCTTCTCCAGAGTCCATGGAGTTTTGAAAAATTACAACCAATGGATCCAACAGCAGCTACCTCATTGAGGGTCCAGGATGAAAGCCATCAGTGCCAGGGGACGTATCTGCCTTTAGCCAGTGTAAAAACTGACACAAAACATATGTCTAAATTCTCTACCATTTCATTGTTACCCATAACTCTCTCTTCAAGTTCATTTTCTAATGGGCCTACGTTTACTTTAATCTTTCTCTTCCTTTTTATATGTTTAAAAAGGCTCTTATTGCCAGTTTTTTTATTCCTCACTAGACTGCCTTCATAGTTTATTTTCTCTGTCTTTATTACCTTTTTGTTCTCCTTTGCTGGATTCGGAATTTATCTCAATCTTTGGGGCTATCACTGATGTTTGTCTCCTTAATGCTTTCTCTTTCAGTTTAATGCACTCCTTAATCTCCTTGGTTAGCCATGGTTGATTTATCCCTCTCTTAATTTCTTTTTCTCCTGACTGGGATATGTTTTTGATTAGAGACAAAAAAAAACTGTGGATGCTGGAATCCAAGGTAGACAAACAGGAGGTTGGAAAAACACAGGCAGCATCTGGAGGAAAGGAGAAGTCAACGTTTTGGGTAATACCTGCAGTCCTAAAAAGGGTAATACCTGAAACGTTAACTTCTCCTTTCTTCCAGATGCTGCCTTGCTTGCTGTCTTATTCCAGCGTCCTGTTTGTCTACCTGGGATATGTTTATGCTGTATGCATGAATTACCTCCTTATGTGTCTTCTATAGTTTGCTTACTGTCTTTCCTGCGAATTGATCTGCCCAGTTCACTTCAGATAACTTTATCCTCATTGCATTGTTATCCCCCTCATAAATTACGGTTAGGGCAGCATGGTGGTTCAATGGTTAGCGCTGCTGCCTCACAGTGCCAGGGACCCTGGTTCACTTTCACCATCAGGCAACTGTATGCGTGGAGTTCTCCCTGTGTCTGCATGGGTTTCTACAGGGTGCTCTGGTTTCCTCCCACAGTCCAATGATGTGTAAGCTAGGTGAATTGGCCAAGCTAAAATGCCCATAGTGTTCAGGATGTGTAGATTAGGTAGGTTATAGTGGGATAGGTCTGGATGGGATGCTCTGAGGGTCAGAGCTGTTGGGCCAAAGGGCCTGTTTCCACACTGTAGGGATTCTATAATTCTATGATAGGTTGAACACAATTGTTTCTGAACTAAGTTTCTCCCCATCAGACTGAATATAACATTCTATCATGTTATGATCACTACTTTGTAGGGGCCTTTAATCATAGAATCCCTAAACAGGCCATTTAGCCCAATGAGCCCACACTGATCTTCTGAAGAGCGTATCACCCCAGACGCATCTGTAATCCCACATTTTCCATAGCCAATCCACCTAATTTGTACACTTTTGGACTGTGGGAGGAAACCCTAACAGACAGAGGGAGAACGTGCAAACTCCACATAGACAATCGCTGTTAGGTGGAATCTCTGGGACTGTGAAGCAGCCGTGTTAACCACTGAGCCATCGTGCTTCCCAAAGCAAATACCACAAATTTCAACTTGTACAGTCATTCAAACTGACTGCCCGGTGTATATTACCTGTGGCTCTAGTAGCAGTGGGATTCAAACCCATGACTCAGCAGAAACTGGAGCTTAAAGCCTGGTTGCCTTAGATCATTCAGCCACACTACCACATTTACTCTGAGGTCTTTAATTAACTATTGCCTGCCTCATTACCCATTACCACAACCCGGGTAGCTTATTCCTTAGTTATCCCCATGGCATCTTGCTCTAGGAAACTATCCTCAATGCACTCTATGAATTTGTTGTTGCTGCTCCCTTTTCAAGTTTGATTAATCCAATCAACATGAACATTAAAGCCTCCCATAATTATTACTCCATTTTTCTATGACAGAGGGAACCTAGTTCAACAAGTTTATCTGTAGCCTCCATTAAATTGAATGTATGTAAATCTGCACAGCTTCAGCTTGCAATCAAACTAAACAGAAAGCCGAATAATCCAAATCCTTGGACTCAGATTCCTAAATTAATTGACTTAATATTCAGCAAATACAACTGTACTCTTTAAACGCAAAACCTACTTATTTGAAAGATCTGTTGTTGCTCAATATGTAAATTTCTGACATAATTATTATATGCTATCCTATATGTTATTCCTAGCTTGACTGGGTAACTAATGAGGTGTAACTAGCCCATGCTTTGCTTTTTGTTTAATCATAACATTTATAGTTTGAATTTTGATTATTTTTCAGATTTTAGTTGAATAAAAGAATTGGCAAACTCTACTTAAATCAAGGATGCACACTGTAGAATTTGCATTGTACCCAAACATCAAACATGCATTAATACTTGCTCACTTTACATATCAAAACTTGTCAGTGTTATTCAATGGCAGCATTCTCACCTCTGGGTCATAAGCACATGGAATCAAGCTCTACTGCAAAGGTAGGAACACATAATCCAGAATGATGCTTTTTACAGTACTGAAGGAGAAAAATTGGCAGACACATCTGTCTTTTTAATTAAAAAAGGAAGACAAGGAAACCCAATATTTGTTGAAAACAGAAATTCGCAGCTGGTCAGTTATCATCTGAGAGAAGAAGGTTCAGTTACCCTTCTTGGATGGGACTTGCATCAACAATACACTGAGCTGAACACAAGTTGAAGTGAGATTTCTGGAGGAATTTGTCTCTGCAAGACCTAGCAAGCTTTCGCACTGTTATTTTACCAAATTCAGCTCATTAACTACTTACTCTGCTCCATTGTGTTCCTCTTTTCTGATTTTATCCCTATCCTACGTTGCACCATTCTCAGAACAACTCATCACTCAGTGGATATTCACCAAAAGACAGGCATTTCTGGTGCAACATCATCTTCAAAAAGCTGCTGTGCAGCCAGACAAATGTTGGCAATCTAGTGGTGCCCCTCACTGGCAACCACAAACACCATACTGTTCATGGCACACAACCAGCTTTGCCGACACTCCCTTGTAGACACAAACTCATTTTCTCACCCTAGTTGCTGTTTAAACAGCAGTTTACCCATGCTTAGCTACATCACTTCTGAATATCCAATCTAAGTCACAAGTACTATGTCCCCAGTGCCCACTGGCGATCCACATCCTCTAGGAAAGGAACTTTATCATACTTATCTGGTATAGTCTACATGCGACTCCAGATCCAGTGCAAAGTGGTTGGCAGTTGGGCAGTTAGGAATGGAAAATAAATAAACAAGTAGCCCTGAGGTACAGCATGATCCAATCTGTGAGCTGGATGCCTGTTTACACATGCAAGGTGTCCTGGCATACAGCTTTTCAATGCAAATTTCCAGTGTGTCCTGTAATGCAAGTGTTTCCTAAGTGTCCTGCAAATGGATCAGAGAGGTGCCATGAGGATTATGAAGGGTTGGGGAATGTTGGATAACAATGTCCGTGGGCAAGTTTCATGTGTGGCTGATGTCCATGGAATTGTGCCCTGAGGTGCTATTTGGTGCTACATAACATTCAAACCAGAAGCAAACTAATTGACCACTAAATTCCACACCACGAATAGAGAATCACTTGAATTTCCCAGTGCTTTTTTAAAGTTGATATATCAACAAGGAGTGGAGTGGCATGTGGTGAAAGCTTCAGTTCTCACTTCAAGGATTTTGGCCAGAGTATTTACTACTCTTCATGGATGCTGTATTTAGTATGGCCCCTGGCTTCTAACATATTAGGGAGATTAGCAGAGGCAAGGTAAAGAAGGGCCACTTATTCACTGAGGGAGAAGGAGGAGGCAGAGAAGGACTTGCAACAGGAAGCTTTGGCCAACTAGGGTCTTCAGGGAGCTTTCCAATTGCCTCAATGTAAATATGATGTGTTCAAAATTTCCATTTAATTTATGCTGACAGCCAGGAAATCTCAGAACAGGATAATAACTTGGGTGCCTTCATAACTCTGATGCTAAACTCAACATTTGGGCAACATCTATGCAATTAAAGCAAACCTACCACATGCCATCAAACAAACCACTGAGATGGTCAAGCACTTCAGTGTAAGCCTTGAAGTGCTTGATAAAGTTTGTGTTCATGCCTACTGCCGACTATTCATTTGGGTCTGCAGCATTGCTGTATTCTGTCAAATCTGCAAAGTCTGAGCACACAACCCTTACCATCAGATATATAAAAAAAATCTGCAAGAAGAAAAAGCATCAAAGACATTCCCTTTCTGAATATTTTGTCAGTAATCACCTTATCTGGCTGCAGCATGAATGAACACAACCCAAATCGTTCATTCCATTGTAGCCCATACGTCCCTTTGCACTGGCACTGAATATAACAAAAGCATCTGACAAAATGCTGAAATAAAAACCACTACAAAACAGCAACTCAAAACCAAATAAACCATCCAAGGTTCTATTCAAAATTTAGGAATCACTCTGGTACATACCCTTAATGCCAGTCTCCGTCAGGTGCCTTTCTCTGGACATGTGCTCCTTCACAATGTTACCTCGGTGACTGCATCATGGTTCATGATGGTTGTTGACTTTGCAGAGCACTCTTGAACATCTAAAGCATGCACAATGCCAATACTTGAACACGGTTATCCTGAGTGTGAAAACAATTGATGATGTTGTGTCATCAATCCTTTTTGTCTGGACTTCATGTTCAAAAACTGCAGCCCAGCCAGGTGTTCTAGGTATCTGAAAGGACAAAAGCAGAGGACAGAGTTGCAGTAAAAGAGAAGAACAAGAAGTGTATGCTTATACCATTTGCAGTTTGTAAACCAGCTGGGATTGTGGGATAGGGAGAAGTGAATAGTGAAATAACTGATCAGGTAGGAAGAAAAACATTCCCATTTTAGGTTGCCTTGCTCTAAGTCATTTTCTTTAAAATGCATGTATTTTGCTCATTTACATTTTCAGTCATGATATTATGTTATTTTGTGACATTGTCACCAACAATGCCATTTCACATTAGCATTTCACAAATCCACTTCAATGCACGATTTTGCAACGTTTCACATTACTGTTACATATTAGTGCTGTAACCTGACTGACACCATTATGAATTGATTGCAAGGAAGGGGAAATGAAGGATTCAGGATTTAAACTCTCAGGTAAATTGTCTCAAGAAGAACATCCAAAATGAAAGGTTTTTTTGCAAGGAAAATGTCGAAGCTAAGCAGCTAATTTCTGCGAATAAAAGGCTAATTTCTTGACACTCAGAATAAGCAGATACTTTGTAATACTGAACAAGAGATTTTCTCACAAGCTTCAAAAAACAGTGTGAGTACAGAATTAATTCATTGTAAATCAATCCTTGTCGCTACTAATTTTACCTGATTAGTTCATTGCAAGGCACGTAATGCTGCCATAAGTCAATCCCCAAATGTCAACTTATAAACACCAATGCACACATTGAATTTAGATTTGTTAAATTGAAAGATAGGTTTCAATATCTGACTCAAAACAGAAATTGCTGGAAATGTTCGATAAGTTCAGCAGTATGTTCAGGTAAAGAACAAAGCACACATTTTAGGTTGACCTGCATCCATTTGGAGGGATGCAGGTAGCACATGTTGCCGGCAGAATGCACTAAATGTGTTGCTAAGTCTGACCTGCAAAAAGAGTGAAAATGGCACAACAGACAGAGAACATGCTCCAAAACTCTGAAGCAGCACAGCAGGCATTGAACAAAAGGACTGTGAAAGGAGGTGATTTCCCTATTCACAGAAGCCACTTGGCCTGTAGACAGATCTTGACTAGCTATCTAGCCATATTGCTTTTTCAATGCAAGCAGAACAGAATTGAGAACCTGGATACAGTGCTGCAAAAAGTTCGCAAACATTCCGGCTGATTTTCATGTTCCTTAAAATCCATTCTTACAGCATGAGGTTACCATGAAGGAATCTTTTATTCAACCCCTTCCTTCATCATAGTGTGATAACCCTCTGGTTAAACTACCAACAATCGTCTCTTTCTACTGAGAGAGGAGCCTTATGGTTCGTTAGGCCTATGGCGACTTGCTTCCTTATAACATAAATGAGCCGATAATAGGGTGATAAATAAGAAAAAGCTTTAAAGTAGAAATTGCTAGAAATGCTCAGCTGTTCTGGCAGCATTTGTGGGCAGAAATCAGAGTTGACTTTTCGGGTTAAGTGACCATTCCCTAGAAAAACCCCTATTCTGATTCTCTCCTGAAGCCTACCCATCGTGATTTTGAAGTGGCTTTTGAATTAGGGGCCATTCATTCCATTTGAAGCAACCAGGAGTCTCACGCATTGTTGTAATTGAAGATCTTACCTGGACAGTGTCGTCAGTCATGTTGGGCTAGTTGGAGGGAGTTTAGATAAATCACATTATACCTGTTGCATAAATGTGACTTGATATTGATGAATCAGATATAATTTGCAGCTGATTTATATTCTTAGTTATAATTATGATAAATCTTTGTTGCATTATTAGCAGAAATTTAAGTTGCATAATAATGAGAAAATTCCATGAGCATCTTTGTACTAAATGAATGGAAATTAATGATGCAGAACATTTGCTTTATGTGTATCCACCATTAGCTTGGTAATTGGTGCCATTTTGTAGATATTTTCATTGCAAGCCTGCTTTCATGTTTAACAGTTACGTTTTCTGTGGTGCTGAAGAAAGTCTCCAAGCTTGCGCCATTAATCTATAATTGAGATTTGTGTGTAATAGTTATGATTGTCTTTTCCTAACATATCTGAAGAAATTGAATGAAGTTTTAGTGTGAAACTACAGTCTCCATAAAAGATTCTGAAATAGACCCTTCTTCACACTTGGTTGAATTATGGCAAGTCCCAGCAAACTGATTCAATGTTGTGGAATTATCTTCTTATCAGCACTTATCTTCACATCCAAGGATTAGAACAGTTAAAGAAAACATCTCACTGCCATCTTCTTCAGGGCAGTTATGGATGGATAATCTCTGCTCTTGTACTCATCCTCTCGCTATGAAGAGCAATATACCATTTGCCACCTGCGCTGCCTGTTGCACCTGCATGCTTACTTTCAATATTAGAGCACCCAGATCTTGTTGCACCTCCTCTTTTCCCAAACTATCATCATTTGGTTAATACTCTGCCTTCTTGCTTTTGCTGTTAGAATGAATAACCTTATATTCATCCAGAATATACTGCACCTGCCATGCATTTTCCCATTCATTTGCTCAAATTGTCCAAATCACACTGAAGCATCTCTGCATCTTTTTCACAGTTCACCCTCCCATACAGCTTTGTATTGCCCGTAGAATTGGAAATATTATGTTTAGTTCCCTCATCTAAATCATTTATATATATTGTGAATGAGTGGGGTCCGAGCATTGATCCCGGCAGTACCTACTGCCTGCACTCAGAATAGACTCGTTTATCCCTACAATAAAACAAAAAAAAACTGCAGTGTTGGAAATCTAAAACAAAAACAGAAATTGCTCGACAAGCTCAGCATGTGTGGTGCCATCTTTGGGTAGAAAGTAGTGTTAACATTTTAAGTCCAGTGACCATTCTTTAGAAATAATGTTACCGTTTATTTCCAGTCTTTGTTTCCTGTCGGACAACCAGTTATCTACACATCTCAGTACATTAATTCCAAACTCGTCTGCTTTCATTTTACATGCTAATCTCTTAGGTGGGATCTTATCGAAAGCCTTCCATTGGCTTGACAATTGTCCCCTCACCCCTAAAGAGGAGAGGACCCTGGTCCTCATAGGAGAAGACTAGGATTGCCGCAGCAGGAACATTGACACAGCTGTGACCTGCCAAACGAGTAAATAGCATTCTTTGTTCCGCTTCACGTCTCATGGTAACCCTGCGCTCATGAAGTTTTAGAATCATGCAACATGGAAACAAATCCTTCTGTCTAATTTATCTGCATCAGCCAGACATCCCAATCTGATGTATTCCCATTTGTCGGCATTTGGCCCATATCCCTCTAAACCCTTCCTATTCATGTACCCATCCAGTGTTCCATACAGCCTTCACAATGACATCTCAACTCCTATTGTCAATGTTCTTGACTAATGAAATACCAAACGCCTTCTTCACCACCCTGTCAATGTCAATATTATTTATTGCAGTCAACTTCTGGCCATTGATCATGGGGTGATTTGATCACTTTTCTCTTGCAGGTACCACCATCACAAGCACCACCTCTGCAACGAAACTGTCAGTTCCCCACCAGCCGTCTCCTGAATGATTGAGGGCAAAGCACCAAAGCCTCAGAGGAGACATTGGTAAGGCTGCCTCCTGCACCCCACCATTCCAGATACTGATACCATGGGAAAACCAAAGGGATAGAGTATTGGCACTGCAATCGGTGAGCACCTCACTATGATGACTCCACATGTGGTCAAGAAAGAAACTCCACAGGTCACTGGCTTGGAGCATAGCACAGCACAGGACCAGGCTCTTCAACCTACCATATCTATGCGGACCATGATACCATTCTGCGCTAATCCCATTTGCTGGCGCATGGTCTGTATACCTTTATTCCCTGCACTTTCGTATGTCTGTCAATGTGCATCTTAAATGTTGCAATCATATCTGCTTCTACCACCTCCCTGGCAGTGTGTTACAGGCACCTTTCACCCACTGCGTAAAAAATTTGCCTTGCACACCTCCGTTAAACTTATCCTGCCTCATTTTAAACCAATGCCCCCCAAGAAGTTGACATTCCACGCTAATAAAAAGACTGACTAGCTGCCCTATTTATGCTTCTCATCATTTTATATAGTTCCATTAGGTCACCCTAAGCCTTCAACTCTCTTGTGAAAACCATCCAAGTTCGTCCAACCTTAGCTTATACCAAATACACTCGCAATCCAGGCAACATGCTGGTAAATCTCGTTAGCTCCCTCTCCAAAGCACCCACATCTTATCTATAGTGTAGTTACCAGAACTGCACACAATACTCCAAATGTGGCCTAACTAAAGTTTTATACAGCTGCAATATGACTTGCCATCTTTTATAAATAATCACCCTACCGATGAAGGCAAGCATGCTGTATGCCTTCTTTGCCATTGCCACTTTCAGGGGCTCTGGACTTATGCGCCAAGATCCCTCTGTGTATCAGTGCTCCTAGGAGTCCTGTCATTTATTGTATACTTTCGTCTTGTATTTGACCTCCCAAAATACATCACCTCAAATTGAGGTGTTCTGAGGAAGGGTCACTGGACCCGAAACTCTGATTTTTCTTTACAGATGCTGCTAGACACGCTGAGCTTTTCCCGCAACATCTGTTTTTGTTTCACCTCACACTTGTCTGAATTAAACTCCATCTGCCATTTATCTATCCAGCTGATTTATATCCTGTTATATCCTATGACAATCTTCTCCTCTATCCACAACTTCACCAGTTTTCATGTTGCCTACAATCTTACTAATCAGACCACCTACATTCTCATCCAGATCATTTATATACGTTACAAACAACAGAGAGGTCCTAACACTGAACCTTACGGAACACGGCTCGTCATAGATATACAGTCAGAAAAGCACTCCTCCACAACTACATGTATTCTATGACCAAACCAATTTTGAATCCAACTTACCAACTCACTGTGGATCCTATTTGACTTAATCTTTCTGGGCCGTGACTGAGTCCTGAAGAAGGGTAATACCTTGAAACATTGACTGCTCCTTTCCTCATGATGCTGCCTTGCCTGCTGTGTTCTTCCAGCCTCCAGTTTGTCATTCCAGAACTGCCATGCATGGTTGCTGACGGTTGGCTTGGGCATGATAGAGAGGGAAAAATCAGTGATTTCCTTTGTGAGCAAGCTCCTGGAGGTCCCACTGGATAGATGGATCCCCTGCAGGACCAGCAGTGGAAGTCACAACACTAGATTATGTAAGCATGGACCAAGTTTGCCAAACGGATGAAAGCAATTTCAGCTATCTGGAGGATGGCCAATACTCTTTCCCATTCTCTCAACTTAAGTATCACTATTTTCTCTCCAATACTTCACATTCAATATATTTCTGCAACTGTACAGACCTCCCACCAAGCGTCTTGCTCTATGATTCTACAACTGCTTACAATATCTACCTCACTCACAAACATCCACCCAATCCCTAACACGACTAATCTTGAGCTTGAGTGTGATTTATTATTATCATGTGTCCGAGGATACAGGGAAAAGTGTTGTTTTATGTGCTGTGCAGCAGATCTTACCATACAAAGTGCTTCAGAACAGAGTGCAGAATATAATGTCACAGACACTGACAAGATGTGTGCAAAGAGATCAACATTAACATTTGAGAGGTCCATTCTAAAGGCTGATAGCCATAGGGAAGAAGCTGTTTGTATCTATATTCAAACTTTTTATATCTTCTTCTTGACAGAGAGGGTGGAAGAGAATATAACTGGAGTGGGAGAGGTTTATGATTATGTTGGTTGCTTTCCCAAAGCAGCGGGAAGTATGGATGGAGTCAATGGTTGAAAATCTGGTTTGTGTAATAGACTCAGTTGTGTTCATAACTCTAGTTTCTTACAATCATGGAAAGAGCAATTACCATAGCATGTTGTGTTGCATCCTAATAGGATTGATGGTGCACCTATAAAAATTGGTAAGAATCTTTGTGGAAATGCCAAATTTCCTTAGCCTCCTAAACATGTAGAGACAATGATGTATTTTCTTGACCATTGTCTCTTAGACTTGCTACAGTGTGGAAACAGGCTTTTTGGCCCAACAAGTCCTCACCAACTCTTACAGCATCCCAACCAGACCCATCCCCCTATAACTCACCTAATCTACACATCCTTGAACACTGTGGGAAATTTAGCATGGCCAATCCACCTAGCCTGCACGTCTTTAGACAGTGGGAGGAAACTAGAGCACCAGGAGAAAACTGGAGCACCTGAAGGAAACCACGCAGGCACGGGAAGAATGTGCTAACTCCTGGGGGCATCGCCCAGGAAATGAACCTGGGACCTCTCACATGTCACCGCTGTACAGTACCCTAAGCAAGAACCATATCCCTAGTTTTGACATAGGTCAGATTGTTGGTGATTCATCACTCCCAGGAACTTGACATTCTAGACCACCTCAACCTCGGCACCATTGAGGCAGATAGGGGTGTGCCCTCTACTTGCTTCTGGAAGTCAATAACCAGTTCCTTCATTTTGCTGACATTGATGAAAAGATTGTTCTCTTTACAACATGCCACCAAGGACTCAATCTCTCCTATACTCTGTCTCCTTGTTGTTTGAGACCAGCCCTACAATGGTGATGTCAGCAAACTTGTAAATTGAATATGGGTGGAATTTTTCCATGCTTATGTGAGTATATAAGAAATATAGTAGGGGGCTGAATATGCAGCTTTGCGGGGCACTGGTGTTGAGGAAGACATGTTGTCACCTATTCTTACAGATTACAGTCTTTGGGTCAGGAAGTGAAAGACCCATTTGCAGTGTGGGAACTGACACCTAGGTCTCAGAGTTTGCATGCCACCTGTGCTACCTATTCACTCACTAACTGTAACGGCTGTGCCACCCCCTTTCATCTTCTGTAATGCCTATCTCCCTCTAATTACTTGAAGAAAATAGCCTACAATAGGGCAGAAACTGTCAAGATGGGCCATCATCTTTATAAGTACATAAGACATTTGCTGGACGTCAGCTTTAGTATTATTTTTGGTGCCACATTACAGGAAACATGTGAATGCATTGGAGACAGTGCAGACATGATCTACAAAAATGATTCCAAGAATGAGAAACATCAGATAATAGGATAGATTGAAAGAGCTGGCACTGTTCTTCTTGGAGAGAAGAAGGCCGAGAGGGGGAATTTGATACAGGTTTTCAAAATCATGTGAGGGCTGGATAGAGTAGATCGGGAGAAACTACTTCCACTCAGAAAATGAACAAGATTGAATGACTGTAGATTTAAAGTGAAGTCCAAATGAAGCAGAGGTGACGTGAGAAAAAGCCTTTCCACAGACTGAGTAGTTAGGGTATGGAATGCATTGCCTGAAAAAAATGTTGGAGGCAGGTTCAATTGAGACACTCGAGAGGGCATTGGATGATTCGTTGGAAAGAAATGATGTGTAAAGGTGTGGAAAAAAGCAGAAGATTGGCACTAGATAATGATGCTTGTTTGAAGACTCAATGCAAACACAATGGGCTGAATGATTTCCTTCTGTCATAGCAATTCTGTGATTATCAAGGGCAACCAGGAATGGGCAATTAATGCTGATTTAGCCAGTATTACCCACATTCCATGAGTGAATAAGAAAGAACTTAGTGGGTTGGAAACGCCAAAGGGCGAAAGGCAACTATGGCAAATTTCTTGGTTTTGTGCCAAGCTTTGACTCTGCTCTAAAAGCACAGCAAGACAGTCCAGTTCACGAGTTGGTGAATGATCCTGAACATACAGTGTCTTTACTGCAGCATTACAATGCTCATAAAAGCAAAAAGAAATGTTGATGCTGGAAATCTGAGATAAAAACAGAAAGTGTTACAGAAACCCAATAGATCTGGCAGCTTTTGTGGAAAGAGAAATAGAATTAATGTTTCATATCTGATATAACTCTTATTTGTAACATGTTACTGAAACATTAAAGATAATGGGAACTGCAGATGCTGGAGAATCCGAGATAACAAAGTGTGGAGCTGGATGAAAACAGCAGGCTCAGCAGCATCTTTTGTGCTCCTAAGATGCTGCTGGGCCTGCTGTGTTCATTCAGCTCCACACTTTGTTATCTATTATTGAAACATTAACTCTGTTTTTGTCTCAAGGATGTTGCCAGATCTGCTGAGCTTCTTGAGTACTTGCTCTTTACAATGGAAGTTGCTGGTACAGCCTGACAAGCAGAAGTGAAAGTGCAGAAGCACCTTGTAAGTTGAATGGACAGGTGCCGTGAGGGTGCTCGGAGGCTGGTATATGCCAGATGCTAAGTCTATAGGTGTGAGTTATGTGTGGCCAATGCCTATGGAATTTGCACTGTCATGTTGGTGCCTGCTTTCTGGCACGAAGATCATGTTGTTCAAGTGGCGAGCTGAATCTGAAAGGTGCTCGTTCTGGTTTCCTTGGTAAGTTTCCACAAAATCTGGTTTGATAAAATGCACACTGAATATTAATGAGGTACGTTGTGATGTTAACAAGGTGTTTAACAAGTTTTAATTCCTGTCAATTGGCATCTCTCTGTTGCCTCGAGAAAAATTTCACTACCGCACTTGTGTAAAGCATAAAAGATGGTGCCAGTTCCTTCTGACATGAGATGGGCCTCACTGCACTTATCACCCAATTCACCCATACATCTTGCTATAACACACATTGCTCAGACCCATGTAACCTTCTTCCCAATTGTTTGTTGCTGAGGTCTTGAGTTGCATTTTCCCCATTTACAGTTGAAGTTCAGGGTCAAGTGAGTTTCATGGCATTTAGTTTGAGGTGGCCTATGGAAAATTTTCTCATGCAATCTTCCAGTTTTCACCTAACTAATTATGCAACTGAGCTGTCCGATCATTTCGTGGGAAATTGAGTGCTTACCACTGGTGGCCATTTCCAGCTTTCATTCCTCTGGAACAGTGCTTAAACCTGAGCTGCACACTATTTCAGACACTGCAAACCAGGAACACTGTGGGACTAAAGCCTCAATGGTGAAGGCATGACACAGAGGAAAGATAAACTGGCTCACTGCTTCTCAATAAGGGTCTAGAAATGCTTGTAGATGAAGTAATAAAGAGGAGGTTAGTCCTTTCTCCTGCAGACTGACAAAGTAGGCCATGTCATCAGACCCAGCCAGCCTGGATGTAATTAGTATGTGGGTCAGTGCTGTGTCCAGTTTGAAAGAGAACACCCAGCAGTGCAGAGAGAAGGTCAGTGATCTTCTGTGCTCTACAAAAATGTCAATAGTTTTCTGCATGCCATCTTCTGTTTCATCTTACACAAGTTTAACACTCATCAATCTCTGTCATTGAACACACATGTCACTAAGGGTCATGAAGCTTCAGTAGTGCGTTGTCCATGTCCACTTAATGCCTGTCATTATCCTTATCCTCCCAAACTACAAACCCTACCTGTCTTCTGCACTTTCTAGTGTGGACATCTTTCTTCCTCTCCTGCTGGTGCATCACTATCAACAACTCTTGCATTCACTCCCATGAAGCTTAATCACTTTCTGCCTCATTGGAGGAAATACTAGCCCTTATTCAGGCTGAAAGGTTAAAGACTAGTGATAGGATGGCTATGACAGATTTCAAGCTCCTAGATATTGCCAGAGAATGGTATGACCCCTCATGTGGGCTTGGAGAGACCTCATTAGCAATCAAGGGCAGCACAGTGGATCAGTGGTTAGCACTGCTACCTCACAGCACCAGGAGCCCGAGTACGATTCCATCCTCAGGCAACTGTCAGAGGAGTTTGCACATTCCCCCTGTGCCTGTGTGGGTATCCTCCAGCAGCTTTGGTTTCCTCCCAGAGTCCAAAGATGTGCAGTTTAGGTGGATTGACCATACTAAATTGCCCATATGTGCAGGCTAGGTGGGTCAGCAATGGGAAATGCAGGGTTACAGGGATAGTGTGGGATGTGCTTCAGAGGGTTGGTGTGGACTCAAAGGGCCAAATGGCCTGCTTCCACACTGCAGGATATTATGACCATGATCAACTTAATTGTGCTGTGAAATGCTGTTTTCCCATTCACACCAATGTTAAAGCAGTCTTCATCTGCATAAGCTTTTATGCATCTTTGACAACTAATACCCTCTCTTCTCTCACGCAGGCAATAACATCACCCAGTGAGAGGCCAATGCAAAGATCCTCATTTCTGCCTTGCTTCTGAGGAGGAAGCTACTAAACGCTCAGAAGCTGTACCGGTGAGGCTTTCACTTGCACCCTTCACCAGTTCAGACACATTTACCATATCTGGATTAGACTTAGGAGTATAATGCAGTGAACACATCACTGACACATCTCTGAAGCCGGTCGAGGAAGAAATAGTCTGATACCCAGAGAACAAATATTACCTAATCCCAAGGCAAAAGACACATCCCTGAACTCAGGCATTAATCACTTGGTCATTGCAAAATCAGGCACAGGTAAGTCAGGCAGCTTTGACAGTGACTCTTAATGAGCTGGGCCAAAGAATTGAGGAGTCCATCATCAAAACAGCAACATGCTAACTCCAGCACATATATGTCTAGCTGTCCCAATGGTTTGGTTGATGAATGCAGTGGAGACTCAAATCTAGCACACTCAGTACCTGTGGGTATGCACATGAACCTTCACTCTATCTCTTTATCCATGGCTGCTCAATATCAATAGGAAGGTAAGAGGGAAACAAGGGACTTTGAACTCATTCCATGTGTCCCTTCCTCTCCAGAAGACAGAGTGATGCAAGCTGAGAGGGAGGAGTTACATCCCAGTAGACCATCAAAAGCTTCCTCTCAGGACAATCCAGAGATGCCCAGTTCCTTCATCTCTCTTTGCCTGTGATACCAAAACCTGCAGTGAAAAAAGCTAAAGAGGTGAGCCTGCTCCTGAGCAAGACACTCTCAACGAAGCTGAGCCCTCTAGGGCCAAAAGCATAAGAGGATGACCATCTAGATCTTCCAAGCTGACAGAGCAAACAATAAAACAAGATCCCACCACCCTTAACTGTGGAAGTAGAGAAGGCATTTAGTGAAAGACACAAAAAGAAGAAAATCTACTGAGGGCCCCATTGTTAACTAACCTTTCACTTTTGTATATATATGTTCACTTGCTCATTAAAATGTCACCTTGCAATATAATTGTGTCTACTAGACCTGGTTATGTAACACCCATGTGAAAGACGATCAGCTCCTATGGACATCGCAAAGATTAAAGAAGTAACATTCACCAAGCATTGCTCATATCTCACAAGACTTTGACTTGCTGACTGCAGGTAACCTCAGATGTCATTGATCCTTGAACCATGACTTTGAGGCTGGTGATTAACGTCTGAGAACAGGGCCATGTCTTTTACCTGGGTCTGAGTAGGTGTCTGTTCTTTGGATATCAGAGCATTTCTTAAAGTATTGTGCTTTAATGTGAACAGCAGCGAGGCTAAATGCTATCTTCAGGGAACATGCTAGAGCCTGGCCTGCAAATATCATTCCACGTTTAAACTTCCTTATGAATGAGAGTGGAGAACCACTGATGATTCCACTGGAAGGAAAGGATCATTCTGTGTATCAGGTTTTCAAGAGCTGAGGGATGGACAATATGATCTCACATCTTCACTCTCCTTCATTTCACAGTGAGCTGTCAAGAATAGCTGCATGAATTACTGCCATTCACAGATTCAACACTGTTCTAAAGGATGCTCAAACTTAGCAGTCTACACGTACCCTGATACTTGAAGGATTACCAATAATGAAAGTGTCAAGAGGAAATTCTTCAGGATTTCTGTCAACTTATCATGAGGAAACTCACTACACAATACTTTGGTTATCATAAGACATAGAACTGCGGATGTTGGAGATCTGAAACAAAAGCAGAAATTGCTGGTGAAACTCAGCCGGACTGGCGGCACCTATACAGAGAAAACAGAGTCAATGTTTTGAGTCCAGTGATTCTTCGTCAGAACTGATGGCAGCTTCATAAAAGTGGTAATTATGCTGAAGATGAGGTTGGAGAGGTAGGGGAAGAGGTGAACAGATAGTTGGAGATAGAGCCTAAAAAGAGAGAGAGATATTAAAGGGGTTGGCATATTGATAGTAGGCCAGAAGAGAGGAGAAGTTGAATAAGTGATAATGAGAACTGACAGTAGAAGAGAATGTGTAGGCTGAGCTAAAATCAACCAATGTAATGTGATAGTATGCCTGAGAGTGAGTGAGAATGGATTGACTATGCTAAAATCCATCCACGTCTTAACAGGACTGGTGTAAGGTGGGTAAAAAACATGGAAGGACGGAATCAGGTTCTAAAGTTATTGAACTCGATTTTGAGTCCTAGAAGCTGCAGATTCCCCCAAAAAAGGTGAAATGTCATTCTTTGAGGCTCAATGCAGTACTGCAGCTGTTGTGCAACAGAAATGTTGGCATAGGAATATAGTGGTGTGTTGAAGTGGCAGGTGACCATAAGCTCAGGTCACTTTTATTAACAAAACGTATCTGTTTTGCAAAGCAATTTCCCAGTCTGTACTTTGACCCCCTAATGTAGAGGAGACCACATTGTGAGCAGTAAATATTAAGGATAGACTGAGTAAGTAGAGATAAATCACTGCTTCACATGGAAGGTATGGCTAGGGCTTTGGACAGTAAGAGTAAACTGGCAAATGTCGCACTTTCTGTGATTGCATGGAAAGTACCGTGGGGGTATGGGGAGATGTTGGAAGTGAAGGAGTTGTGGATCAGGCCATCTGGAACAGTCCCTGTGAATGTTGACAAAGGATGAATGAAGAATATGCATCTAGTCATAGCATCCTGCTTGAAATGACAGAAATGGCATCTTACGTCCTTTAGATGTGGAGTCTGGTGAAGTAATAAGTGAGGACCATGGGGGCCGTACCATTGTTGTGGAAGGAAAGAGTTATGAGAGTGGAAGTGCAGGAGAAGTGTCAGACATGACTAAAGGCGCTGTTAATCACAATGGTGGGGAATCCTTGTTTGAGGATAAAGTAGATATTTCTGAAACCCCACTGTGAAGGTGGCATTATCAGAACAGGTGCAATGGAGATGGAGAAACTAGGAGAATGGGATGGATCCCATACAGGAAAGGAAGGATGTACAGTTCTGGTAACTGTGGGAGTCAGTGGCTTTGTAATGTTTGTCAATGGCCCATCTATCCCCAGGAATGGAAACAGAGATATCACAGATGCGAAGGGAGGGTTTGGAAATGCACTAGCTGAAAGTGAGAGCAGGGTAAAGAAACAAAATTGATGAAATTTTCCAAATTTACTTGAGAGAGTGAAGCAGCACTATCGATACCTTCGATGCATCAGAGAAGGATTTATGCTGAGAGTCCCGAGAGAGACTGGAACAAGGGATGTTCCATGTATCTCATAAACAGACAAGCATAACTGGGGCACATGCGACTACCCATTACAAGTAGTTCTGCTATGACACATGTTTCATTAATTTGAATTGGCTGTAACATGATTGATGAATAGCAGAAGCTAATTGTTAAATGCAAACATCCTGCTGTAGAGGGAAAGTGATTTTCTATAGCAATTTTCCCATAACTTGATTTTCTATGCAGATTTTTTATAGCGTGAGGTCACACAAGAACACAACTATCATGTTATTAAGAACTACCTGTAACACACCTTTGATATGAAAAAATTGAGAGGAGTTAAACGCAAAGCCTTTCAAAATGAGGTCAGCGAGAAACTGTGAACTAGAAATTTTGAAACCGATATAAAACATCAGAGGAATCATGGATGTAAGTGGGAAGGGACTGGACAAGGGGAGAGTTCTATGAAGCAGGATCTAGAGAAACAATCGGTCTGCTTGGGCAGTCCTGTTTTTTGATTTTGGGAAGGAGATAGAAGTGGACTGTGCCATTTTGGGAGATTACCAGCTTGGAGGCAGTGGGTGGGAATTCAGTAGATGAAATGAGAATAGCATCTGTTGTGAGCACAATAATCTGTTGTTCAATGGTGGGGTCATGATTTGGGGGAGTTAGGAGGCGGTACCTGAGAGCTGGCAAGATGGTGGGAGTCTGCCTTACAGTGAAGCCTCTTGGTCTTGGAGTTTAGGTTGAGTATTTGTGGCTAGTCAGCCTAAATATGCTGAATGCTTCCTCCCAGAAGTATGTGACCCCTCCTTGTCTTGAACTCCCACAGAGGAATAGTTGGTAGGCGGAGTGGGTATGGCCACCTGTGGATAGTCCTGAAAGTAGATTTCTAGGGGACCTATATGTGATTCTTCCTCTGGCTGGTTGCCTCTTGACACTGCCCTTTCTTCTTCTGAGAGATAGGGGCAACTGGAGTGAGCTCAAGATCCCTGTTCCCCTGCTACCTTGCCAGCGGTGCTAACCACCAATGCCTAGAGTGATGGAATGCAGGTCCATGCATTGATCTCATTGACCAGACTGGCTCTGGCTCACAATAGTAGCTGCCTAACTCTCCAAAGAGGCAGCCTGATGCTCTTATACTAGAGTCACATGATGCAAACAGTGTTTTTGCAGTCTACAAGCTTTGAGTTAGTTTGCTCAGTGCTTCTCACAAACCTGCCTGCTACTCCCATGACTGCTTGTGCACTTCTGTGAAGTTTTTAATTGCCAACAGCATGGGATCCTTTCCTGTCTCCAGCAGAGCAGGTCTTTCCTTCAAGATTCCTTTGACTGTCATTGAACTGGAGCATTTCTTCCTTGACCAGGATGTGCTCACCAGAATTTGTCATCCAGTTGCTGCGTACCTATTACTGTTAGACAGTCGATACAGTGTAGAGCTGGAGGAACACAGCAGGTCAGGCAGCATCAGAGGAGTGTGAGAATCGATGTTTCGGGTCCAGACCCTTCATCAGAACTGGGCTATTACTGTTCATTGTTTAGAATTATATGGGCAGAACGGCCAGATCTTCAAATACTGATGCAGTCACAATTATATATCAGTATGAATCACCAGCTACAGAAAAGTAAGACAGAAATGTGGAGGAAAAACACTCTACTATATTAAAGCAGATAGCCACAAAGGAACAACAACATCAAATGATATCTGGTTTGGATATTTTGGTGAGACTTTATTATTTAAATAACAAAAGCAATGCTTCATGCTTTCAAAATATAAATCAAAGGTAACTGAAATAATGAAATTCTTTGAAATAGATTGAAGATAATTCAGATGGAATGTTTCACTCCAGATAAAGGGAAGGCATTTTTATTAAGGATCAAAGGTGCAAATAATTTAAATTGCAAAAGAATCCTGTACAGGCCTCTCGAAGTTACCACCAAAATACAAATATGACATTGTGATTTGTTGCTATGACACCATGTGACCTCTCATATTTTGCTAATAAGGAAATATTGTGACAGTTGGATCATATAATAATCCTGAGAGCCTTTGTGAGACAGTCATATTCTGTCTGGTCTTCAGAGAACAGTTTACTTTGCTTTATTGTTCATTAACAGCTAAAACTATTCCAAGTGCTGGGAGGATAAACTTGCATAATAGATTGCATTAGCTATAAGTTTATTTATTATATTGAGCAGAATAGAATTATTCACACAAGTCAATTGTTTAGCATTTTCTAATTAAGTAATTAATCTTTCATGGGATGTAGGCATCATTATCAAGGCTAATATTCATTGTCTATCATTTTAGGCTTTATCAAACATACAAGGGCCTTGGTCTGACACTATAGCAGACCATGTAATAATTTCCAAATGGCCTTCTTTCGTAACTGGTCTCAATCTCAGTTTGCCCCTTTTCTCCATCCAGGTGTAGTAACATCATGGCAGTAAACAAGTACATGAGTTTGCCTTCAGCGTGATGCAGTAAAGTAGCATTCAATTTCTCCATGCCTTTATTTTTTTCTTTATTTTTCCAACACCTTGCACCCCCCAACCCCCCAACCAAATCATCGTGACTCTCTTTTCAGTGTTATCCACCACCAGCAACTCACCTGTGCAGCCAATTAGATATCCGGACATGCAAAGCTCATTATCAGCATTGCAAACCATGAAAAGAGAGGGGTAGAGACAGCCGGAGGAGACTATTTCAAAATAGACTCCAGGCCTTTCAAAAGTATTGTGAACTGTTTAAACTAAATTTTCTGGTTTGTGGCTGATATTTGCATCTACTGTAAACTGGGGTAAAAGGAGACACAGGCATTCAGCTGCACCATAAACATAGCTGGAAAACATTACCTCCTCCCAGCTCAAGCCCCACCCACATCTCCTACCTACTAACCTCATCCCGCCCCCTTGACTTGTCCGTCCTCCCTGGACTGACCTATCTCCTCCCTATCTCCCCACCTGCTGGCTCCATCCCTGCCTCTTTGTCTCCTCTCCACCTATCTTCACCTCTTTCTATCTTCTATTTGCACACCCCTCCCTATTTATTTCAGAAACCCCTTCCCCTCCCCCATTTCTGAAGAAGGGCCTAGGCCTGAAACATCAGTCTTTCTGCTCCTCTGATTCTGTTGTTATCTACGATTTCAATTATTTATTTGGTTTTGTGCATTAATTTTATCCAAAACTAGCCCATTACCATAATGCTGGTTTCTTCCAGACCCTGCAACTGGAAAGGTGAAGGCTGCAAGGCAAAAATGTTTCGCTATCCATTCAAATATTAAATAGCATCCAATAGCTGTCCATTGCAACTGTGATCCTGCCCGTGTTTACAATTTAAAATGTGTGTATTTTTCACTGATGACAATGGCAATTTTCCAGTATTGGCCATCATTGTCTGTGACTTCCCGAGAAAAATAATTTGCAGTGTGGCTTTGCCTTTAAAAGCATTTATCTTGTACCCTCTTAATTCAAGTATTTTAAAACTGAAAGGGCTGCTGTGCCTGCAACCATGGCCTTCTGCAGGGTGAACAGGTCTTTGCTCCCTCCGTGGATGTTCCTTGTACCACGTCAAGAGCTTGCAAAATAATGATGTGGGGTGTTTTTATCCACATGCTTTCCCCATTGTTGGTATGGCACATTTACTGTACCCTTTATGGTTTCTCCTCTCTGGTTGAGCCTGTCTGGGGTTTTTTTGGGTGATTGAGATTGAATTCATTGCTCACTTAAGTTAAATTCTGTCTCCCATGGTGTTGTCTATGTTGAAATGAAAGGCAGGCCTTCAAGTAATTCACCCGTTGCTACCGGACAGATTTTCCTACCTCCTGTTGTTGGATTGCTGGGATGATCTCATTCCTTTATCTGTAGCACTGTACTTCTGCTGGACCTTACTTCAGGAGCTTTGTGCCTCTTGCCATCAGTTCCATGGCTTTGGTAACCATTTCCTCAAGTAAAATCAGTAAAAGAAACTTACACTTAGGTTAGTGATTAGGAACAGATTGTATATATGTATGTAGTTGGTAAGAGAGGAAGAACATATTGCTGGAACCTTAAAATCAGGTTCCATATGACGTCACTATACCATATCTCCTTATGCACATCCTCAATAGTATTATTGGTATTATTATTATTATATAACTGTTACTCCACACCAGCTAGACCCATCTCATCTGGCAGCTAACAATTAATCATATTATCATAGGATGACAATCACTTTTAAGGAAAGAATGGCAGTTTTCCTTCCGTAAAGGAACCTGGAGAACCAGGCATGTTTGAAAAGCAGTTGATGATGATTTCATGATTACCATGAATGAGACTAACTTTACATCCCAGAATTTCCAATTATTGTGTTAGGGTTTAAACTCATGCATTCAGAGCTTTCAATTGCATGTGCTGGTTTCAAAACTTTTCACTTGTACTCATCAGGAATAACACATAATATTATGTTATTGAGTCATAATGAATGACCCAGCTCAGAAAAAGAACACAGTTTTATACAGTGTGAAAAGATGGTGTAGATTGGCTAGGTGATGGTTGGCAAGGAGATTCAGCAGGGATTATTAACTGCTAATCTTAGATGAAAAGCACAGACCAGGCAGGTAGGCTCTGATTGGTCAGAGTGTTACAATAGGGATTGCAGCAGACAGTGAAAAGTGATTTTTTTTGTGAGTTTGACAGATCATTTTAAATTAATTTCTCTACTCATAGGATGTTGTAGTTCAATCAAAAGACTGTTTTATTATTGTATGAATGAGGAATATGATGTGTATAAATTCCATCGTCGTTCCTTGCCTTGCCAGGTGTGTTGGCCGTAAGCCCCATTGACTGGAGAACCATATTAAACAGCAAAACATTTGATTGTTTGTAGAAGGCAGCATTGTGTTCAACCAACCTGTGCATGCAAACTTCAGACCACCATGACCAACATTAGATGTGATCCTCCTTTTGCATAGCGTTTACTAATTCTGACTGTGCTATGAATTGTAAAATAAGTCAATTTAAGATCATCGGTCAGTTTGCAATGATGCATTAGCATATACTAGAAATCAAACAAACTAATGCACAAGATGTTGCTGTATGTAAGCAAAGGCAAATTTTTCATTTTTTGCATCTGTTACTTTGGGAAAAGGGCAGTGGAACCATTCAAGAGTCGCTGCTGCAGTCCCCATTGAATAAACCTGATCAATCATTGCATATTTCCCTGATCTGAATTTTTTCAGCTAACTCAGATTGACAGTTAACAGTGCGACAGTGGCACAGTGGTTAGCATTTCTGCCTCACAGTGCCAAGGACCCAGATTCAACTCTAACCTCGGGCGACTGTCTATGTGGAATTGCATGTTCTCCCTGTGCGTGTGTGGGTTTCCTCCAGGCACTCGTTTCCTACCACAGTCCAAACATGTACAAGTTAGGTGGATTGGACTTGTTAAATTGCCCATAGTGTCAAAAGCGTGTAAGTTAGGTGGATTAGCCATGGCAAATAATGGGTCAAAGGGATGTGGGGGAGGCTAGGCCTGGGTTGGATTCTCTTCAGAGAAACAGTATGGGCATTTTTTTTTCTTTATTCATTAACGGGATGAGGATTTTGCTGGCTAGGGCAGCATTTATTGTCCATCCCCAATTGTCCAGAGGGCAATTCAGAGTCAACCACATTGTTGTGGGTCTGGAGTCACATGTAGGCCAGACCAGATAAGGATGGCAGTTCCCCTCCCTAAAGGACATTAGTGAACCAGATGGGTTTCTCCAACAATTGACAATGGATTCATGGTCATCATTAGATTCTTAATTCCAGATATATTTTATTGAATTCAAATTCCACCATCTGCTGTGGCAGGATTTGAACCATTCCCAGAAATGTTATCCAGGTCTCTGGATTGACAGTCCAGCAATAATACCACTAGGCCATTACCTCCCCATTACCAGTAGGTCATTACCTCCCCGTCAGCCTTGTTAGGCCGAATGGCCCATTTCCACACTATCAGTACGTTTCTCTAAACTGTGGTATCCCTCTGGCAACCTGTCTTTCCACCTATTTTTGTGTCATCTGCAAATCTGGCTACGGTGCATTTGCTTCCTTCGTCCAAGTCACAAATATAAATTGCAAACAGTTGCGGTCCCAGCACAGATCCCTATGGAACACCACTAGTTACAGGTCACCAATCTAAGAAAGAATCCCTTATTCCAGTTCACTTTTTCCTGCACATTAACCAATATTCTACCTCAGCACTGAAATCTCTCATTTTATGACTTAACCTTTTGTGAGGCACCTTGGTTCCCCTCTATTCACTCTGGTTGACGCTGCCTTTAAAAACTCTCATAAATTGCTGATGTGATCACCATTTAGAACATAGAACATAGAACAATAGTGTGCAGAACAGGCCCTTCGGCCCTCGATGTTGCGCCAATCTGTGAGCTAATCTAAGCCCATCCCCCCTACACTATCCCGTCATCATCCATACGCTTACTCAGGGGCTGTTTAAATGCCCCTAATGTGGCTGAGTTAACTACATTGGCAGGCAGGGCGTTCCATGCTCTTACCACTCTCTTAGAAAAGAACCTGCCTCTGATATGTCTGATATCCATCACCCCTCAATTTGTAGCTATGCCCCCTTGTACAAGCTGACATCATCATCCTCGGAAAAAGACTCTCACTGTTCACCCTATCTAATCCTCTGATCATCTTGTACGTCGCTATTAAATCCCCTCTTAGCCTTCTTCTCTTCAATGAGAACAGACCCAAGCCCCTCAGCCTTTCTTCATAAGGCCTTCGCTCCAGACCAGGCAACATCCTGGTAAATCTCCTCTGCACCTTTTCCAATGCTTCCACATCCTTCCTGTAATGGGGCAACCAGAACTGCACGCAATATTCCAGGTGAGGCCGCACTAGCGTTTTGTACAGTTGCAGCATGAAGCAATGCTGATTCAGTTTGATTAGCTTGTCGTTTTACAAATGTTCTGCTATTATTTCCTTAATAATAGGCTGATCAGTCTATAGTTACCCGCTTTATGCCTCCCTCCCTTTTTAAAGAGAGAGATAATGGTGTAGATTCAAACCTCTCCTTTAGGAAGCCTCCAATTGTTTTAAGGTCACAACCCTGGCCACACTAACTCCTTAACAAGCTCCTCAATAAGCTTAGCAGGCTATTAATTGACTGTTAGTGTGTTTCCCACACCCTATACACCCTCTCACCGGCCCTTTGAAATTTCAGATTCTCCTGGAGATGTTGCGAACTTAAAGTGTCTCCTGGAATGAAAATTTTGAAATCATGCTTACACCAGGTGCCACCTTTCTGGTCTATTAAAAATCTGACTTGTGACACACCTCAAACTATTTACACTGCTCTGAGATCCCAGACTTCCACCTAGTGTGACTTCTGTATTTACTAACTGCAGAGGGCAAAGTACATTAACTGCAAGCAGCTACTAATATTACTATTGCAACTGAAGGTGAAGCAGATACTTTAGTAAGGAAAGATCACATGTTATAATGCCATCTTCTTACAGGTACATTGCCTTTCTGTTTTAAATTGGACTAAAGCGTATTGATGGGGCTTATAGGGTAAAGATGCGAGTTGCAGTTATCATTGCAGTTGATGGGTGAAAATATGTTGGAGGTCATTAGCAATGGGCTGTCTAGAGAGTGCCAGGTGAAAAGGGACATTGTGGTTGAGTGGTGACGAGACCATTCATTGTCAGACTGAGCTTGTAAATCATTGGGCTAAGAATGACCTGTGTTGCCTTCCATATTTTCTCAATTCCTAAATCTGAACTATGTTTGGAAAGTAGCTGTGTACTCAGTGGGTGGAGTCGGCTTTTCTTTTCTGTTCCCCCAAGCGGGACTTCATTTTTGAGGGATGGGATATCCTTCACGGGGCAATTGCATCAATCATTCATAGTACGGGTTGAATTTCATTGCAATCATATAATCATGCAAGAGGGATCACCAGTGCCGATGTAGTCTTGTAATAATATCACTGCTTTGTACTCAATTCCATACTGCTACTTGTGAAGCCCAATATTACATAAGTTCTTACTAATTGCTCTCTCATATGTACTCCTTTCTAAAAAGATCAACAGATGTGCGCTGCACTCCCCTCTGTCCTGTACAGAATTGTTTCATGTAGTTTGTATTGTCTCTCAGTAACTCTCCTACCAAAATACATTGTGTCACATTTTCCTGCACTAAACTCATCTGCAGCTTTAACTGCCCATTTTCTACCCAAATATTATATTCATTGCCATAAATTAGTATTATCTTCACAGTTGACCATAACTCCAAGTTTGATTAGCAAAGTTTGAAATTTTATTGTTTGCCAATGTCAAAGTCATTTATATATTAAGACCAGCACTAACAAATATCTTCTCGTTTGAAAACTAACATTTGCTGTGACTTGTTGCTTTTTGAATTTAAACCTTATTTTTTTATTCAAACTTAACACTGGCCTGTCAATTCTGTGAGAACATTCCGTTTTTCATGAAAATGGGCTTGGTGTGGTAACAGGCTGTTTTGCAGTGACTCCGGGATTTTGTTTTTGACCACCAAGCACAATGGAGTTCTTGGGGAAAGTATTCAGAAGAGGCAATTTTTCACAGAGCATCAAATCCAGTATACTATTAATATTGGGGACTTTGCACAAGGGGTTGGATTTCAACATCAGACCAGGACTGCAAACGATGCCATGGAAAGTGAGATTGAGCTGTAACTGCCAGCTGTTGCTGAGGGACCGCCAACTAGTGAAAGGATATGAGACTTAGCTGTTGAATATGTCTGAAGTAGTTTAAGCTCATTAATTTGTTTTAAGTCAGTGTTTTTTCTATTTTTGTTTTATTTTACTTGTTTTGATCAGATCTTAAAGAACGCATTAAGGAATTTGAGCCTAATGTTACATTGGGCTCTGTGTTTTGCACCATGTGCATTCCAACTCCTAGACTCTGGAAGCTATAAAGAACTAAACATTACGAAATAATTGACATACTATACCTGAATACAGAAAACTTAATTGCAACTTCCCATTCACTAACAACCCAATACTGCTGCCTTTTACTATCAGATAATTGTCAATACAAGCATTAAACAATTTTTTTTAAAAATTGAATTTAAAACTTTGTATTGCGATCAGAACACAATGCATTCAAAAATAAACCTTTCACCCTTGTACATTCCCTAACCACCTGCCTTTAATGTTTTACTGGTTCTTCTGCCCATACAGGGATTTTCGCTTGTAGCTGAAACATACACATTGGAAGTTTCTTGCAGGGTGGCATGGGCAGCTCTGAACCTAAAAGTCCAGCCTGCAGTACCTTGGGCTGGGCTATAGCCATCTGGGCTAGCAGACATGCAATAGCAAAGAGACTAGTAGGGGTGGGAAAAGGACAACTATCACCCTGAACTAAGGTAACAGGTTCATGCTCCATTGAATAAATGTCATTTTTCTGGGCAGTATCCAAGCAAACTAGGCTTGAGAAGAGATTGTTAAGTGTTTCCAGGTATTCGCAGTAGTCTACGAACTGTGCTATCCAGATCCATAAAGCTGAATATTTACAGAAGTGGGTCTGATATCCACACCTCCCAACAACAGGATGCTTCAGCAACTGAACCACACTTCAATTAATGATTAATTGAACAGATGGTTATTGCCGAGGCAGATGACCTCAGGACACATCCAGGCAAGTCAATTAAGAATAGAGGATTAGTGATAATGGGAACTGCAGACGCTGGAGAATCCAAGATAATAAAATGTGAGGCTGGATGAACACAGCAGGCCCAGCAGCATCTCAGGAGCACAAAAGCTGACGTTTCCGGCCTAGACCCTTCATCAGAGAGGGGGATGGGGTGAGGGATCTGGAATAAATAGGGAGAGAGGGGGAGGCGGACCGAAGATGGAGAGAAAAGAAGATAGGTGGAGAGGAGAGTATATGTGGGGAGGAGGGAAGGGATAGATCAGTCCAGGGAAGACGGACAGGTCAAGGAGGTGGGATGAGGTTAGTAGGTAGGAGATGGAGGTGCAGCTTGGGGTGGGAGGAAGGGATGGGTGAGAGGAAGAACAGGTTAGGGAGGCAGAGACAGGTTGGACTGGTTTTGGGATGCAGTGGGTGGAGGGGAAGAGCTGGGCTGGTTGTGTGGTGCAGTGGGGGGAGGGGACGAACTGGGCTGGTTTTGCGATGCGGTGGGGAAAGGGGAAATTTTGAAGCTGGTGAAGTCCACATTGATACCATTAGGCTGCAGGGTTCCCAAGCAGAATATGAGTTGCTGTTCCTGCAACCTTCAGGTGGCATCATTGTGGCACTGCAGGAGGCCCATGATGGACATGTCATCTAAAGAATGGGAGGGGGAGTGGAAATGGTTTGCGACTGGGAGGTGCAGTTGTTTATTGCGAACCGAGTGGAAGTGTTCTGCAAAGCGGTCCCCAAGCCTCCGCTTGGTTTCCCCAATGTAGAGGAAGCCACACTGGGTACAATGGATGCAGTATACCACATTGGCAGATGTGCAGGCGAACCTCTGCTTAATATGGAAAGTCATCTTGGGTCCTGGGATAGCGGTGAGGGAGGAGGTGTGGGGGCAAGTGTAGCATTTCCTGCGGTTGCAGGGGAAGGTGCCGGGTGTGGTGGGGTTGGAGGGGGTGGCCATGGGCACCCGCATGGGCCCCAGCTATGCCTGCCTCTTTGTAGGTTACGTGGAACAGTCCCTCTTCCGCACCTACTCAGGCCCCAAACCCCATCTTTTCCTCTATTACATTGATGACTGTATCGGCGCCGCCTCTTGCTCCCCAGAGGAGCTTGAACAGTTCATCCACTTCACCAACACCTTCCACCCCAACCTTCAGTTCACCTGGGACATCTCCAATACATCCCTCACCTTCCTGGACCTCTCAGTCTCCATCTCAGGCAACCAGCTCGTAACTGATGTCCATTTCAAGCCCACCGACTCCCACAACTACCTAGAATACACCTCCTCCCACCCACCCTCCTGCAAAAATTCCATCCCCTATTCCCAATTCCTCCGCCCCCGCCGCATCTGCTCCCACGATGAGGCATTCCACTCCCGCACATCCCAGATGTCCAAGTTCTTCAAGGACCACAACATTCCCCCCACAGTGGTCGAGAAAGCCCTTGACCGCGTCTCCCCGCATTTCCCGCAACACATCCCTCACACTCCGCCCCCACCACAACCGCCCAAAGAGGAACCCCCTCGTTTTCACACACCACCCCACCAACCTCCGGATACAACGCATCATCCTCCGACACTTCCGCCATCTACAATCCGACCCCACCACCCAAGCTATTTTTCCATCCCCACCCTTGTCTGCTTTCCGGAGAGACCACTCTCTCCGTGACTCCCTTGTTCGCTCCACACTGCCCTCTAACCCCACCACACCCGGCACCTTCCCCTGCAATCGCAGGAAATGCTACACTTGCCCCCACACTTCCTCCCTCACACCTATCCCAGGCCCCAAGATGACTTTCCATATTAAGCAGAGGTTCACCTGCACATCTGCCAATGTGGTATACTGCATCCATTGTACCCGGTGTGGCTTCCTCTACATTGGGGAAACCAAGCAGAGGCTTGGGGACCGCTTTGCAGAACACCACAGCTCGGTTCGCAATAACCAACTGCACCTCTCAGTCGCAAACCATTTCCACTCCCCCTCCCATTCTTTAGATGATATGTCCATCATGGGCCTCCTGCAGTGCCACAATGATGCCACCCGAAGGTTGCAGGAACAGCAACTCATATTCCGCTTGGGAACCCTGCAGCCTAATGGTGTCAATGTGGACCTCACCAGCTTCAAAATCTCCGCCTCCCCCGCCGCATCCTAAAACCAGCCCAGTTCGTCCGCTCCCCCCACTGCACCACACAACCAGCTCTTCCCCTCCACCCACTGCATCCCAAAACCAGTCCTACCTGTCTCTGCCTCCCTAACCTGTTCTTCCTCTCACCCATCCCTTCCTCCCACCCCAAGCCGCACCTCCATCTCCTACCTACTAACCTCATCCCAACTCCTTGACCTGTCCGTCTTCCCTGGACTCACCTACCCCCTCCCCACCTCCCCACCTCTACTCTCCTCTCCACCTATCTTCTTTTCTCTCCATCTTCGGTCCACCTCCCCCTCTCTCCCTATTTACTCCAGAACCCTCACCCCATCCCCCTCTCTGATGAAGGGTCTAGGCCCGAAATGTCAGCTTTTGTGCTCCTGAGATGCTGTTGGGCCTGCTGTGTTCATCCAGCCTCACATTTTATTATCTAAGAATAGAGGATTATCTGTTGCAATGGGTGTGCTAATTGGAAGTGATTGCCCAGTCCACATTGGAAAGAATGACTACAAGCTCTACACAAAGTCCTAAAGCAGACTGCTGCTCTTACATTTTGTAGTGGGTTTAATTCAGTATGGGAATCCAACAAGTTCTTCTCATTATTAGAGAGACTGAGACTGAAACTGAGCTGCTGTCAGTGTGGAGCAAATGCGAGAGTCATGTGTATTCACCATTCATTGCATAACTTTCATCAGCTGAATTTTATGGCCAACTTGAAAATTAATGCTGATATGCATTGGAAACTTGTTATTTACCAGTAAGGTGTCAGTTGACAATCAATACAAAAACATATTGCACTGCAATATATTCTATAAATTCTCATAGCGATAACCTGATGGAGCAGATTTACCGATTACATAATTTATAGTTTCAATATCCTGTTATGACTAATATAGTCGGATCTTATCCTCACACAGTAGTATGATGTAAGTTCTCTTAAACATAACATTAATGCTGATTTTCTTTTTCTTTCAAAATTTTTTACGTGCAAATTCAGTAATCCAGTTTTCTCTCTTCAACTCCTATATGCCTTAATCCCAATTTCAACCTCACAACAACAGTGTAGATTTTCCACTGCCAAGAAACCTGTCCTGTTTCATGTGTATGTGATGTCATTGATTTTGGACCAAATTGCAGTGATGTCAAATTACACTACAGGTTCCATTTCTTACCTATTTTTAATCTTTACACAACAGAATAGAACTACAGCCGTAAATGTTTAAAGTCTTGAAGGAAGCTATTCACATCTATGCAACACCAAGAGCTGAAATTTTACACAATGGAAATGCTCTCCATAATAGAGAAAATTGTGGATGAACATGTAAAGTTTATGGAAATCTTAAGTCCCACACTCAAACATGGCATGTCTCATTTTTGAGTAAAATGTGGAAAAATGTGAAATTGTCCATTTTAGCAGGAAAATTAAAATGTAAGCATTTTATCTAAATGCTAACAGATTACAGAATTCTGAGGTGCAGAGAGATTTGCATCCTCGTGCGTGAATCACAGAATCTACCAGGCAGATACTGCAAGTGACTAAAAAAGCTAGTAGGATGCTATAATTTATAGCAAAAAATTAAATACTAAATATTAAGAATTAAGTATGAAAGTAAGGAGCTTGGTTCTAAGGAAGACTCACATTGGTCTCAAAATATGGAGTCTGTTTCTCTACTTCTAATTTTTTTGACATTCTCCACCATTTTTTGTTTTTATTTCAGATTTTCAGGATCTGCAGTATTTTATATTTACAAAAATTAAGATGGTTATGTTTCAGTTACACAGGGCATTTGTGAGATCGTATCTGGAGTAGTGTGAATAGCATTGATTTACTTATTTAAGGAAGAATATAAATGTACTGGAAGCAGTTCAGAAAAGGTTTACTTAGATTAATGATAACGAAGTGTGGAGCTGGATGAGCACAGCAGGCCGAGCAGCATCTCAGGAGCACAAAAGCTGACGTTTCGGGCCTAGACCCTTCATCAGAGAGGGGGATGAGGAGAGGGAACTGGAAGAAATAGGGAGAGAGGGGGAGGTGGACCGAAGATGGAGAGAAAACAAGATAGGTAGAGAGGAGAGTATAGGTGAGGAGGTAGGGAGGGGATAGGTCAGTTCAGGGAAGACGAACAGGTCAAGGAGGCGGGATGAGGTGGTAGGTCCATATCCCTATACACCTGTATTCCTCATGCAGATGGCCTCAAGGCCCTCCGCTTCTTCCTGTCCCGCAGGCCCAACCAATCCCCCTCCACCAACACCCTCATCTGCCTAGCCAAACTCGTCCTCACCCTCAACAACTTCGCTTTCAATTCCCCCACTTCCTACAGACAAAGGGAGTGGCCATGGGTACCCGCATGGGCCCAAGCTATGCTTGCCTCTTCGTAGGTTATTTGGAGCAGCCCCTCTTCCGCACGTACACAGGCCCCAAACCCCACCTCTTCCTCCGTTACATTGATGACTGTATCGGCGCCACCTCTTGCTCCCCAAAGCAGCTCGAACAGTCCATCCACTTCACCAACACCATCCACCCCAACCTCAATTACCCCTAGCCATCTCCAACATACCCCTCACCTTCCTGGACCTCTCAGTCTCCATCTCAGGTAACCAGCTAGAAACCGATGTCCATTTCAAGCCCACTGACTCCCACAGCTACCTAGAATACACCTCCTCCCACCCACCCTCCTGCAAAAATTCCATCCCCTATTCCCAGTTCCTTTGCCTCCGCCGCATCGGCTCCCAGGATGAGGCATTCCACTCCCGCACATCCCAGATGTCCACGTTCTTCAAGGACCGCAACTTTTCTCCCGCAGTGGTCGAGAACGCCCTTGACCGCGACTCCTGCATTTCCCGCAACACTTCCCTCACACCCCGCCCCCGCCACAACCGCCCAAAGAGGATCGCCCTCGTTCTCACATACCACCCCACCAACCTCCGGATACAACACATCATCCTCCGACACTTCTGCCATCTACAATCCGACCCCACCACCCAAGCTATTTTCCCATCCCCACCCTTGTCTGCCTTCCGGAGAGGCCACTCTCTCCACGACTCCCTTGTCCGCTCCACACTCCCCTCCAACCCCACCACACCCGGCACCTTCCCCTGCAACTGCAGGAAGTGCTACACTTGCCCCCACACTTCCTCCCTCACCCCCATCCCAGGCCCCAAGATGACCTTCCATGTCAAGCAGATGTTCACCTGCACATCTGCCAATGTGGTATACTGCATTCACTGTACACAGTGTGGCTTCCTCTACATTGTGGAAACCAAGCGGAGGCTTGGGGATCACTTTGCAGAACACCTCTGCTCAGGTCGCAACAAACAACTGCACCTCCCAGTCGCAAACCATTTTAACTCCCCTCCCATTCCTCAGACAACATGTCCATCATGGGCCTCCTGCAGTGCCACAATGATGCCACCTGAAGGTTGCAAGAACAGCAACTCATATTCCGCTTGGGAACCCTGCAGCCCAGTGGTATCAATGTGGACTTCACAAGCTTCAAAATCTCCCCTTCCACCACTGCATCCCAAAGCCAGCCCAGTTCCTCCCCTCCCCCCACTGCATCACAAAACCAGCCCAGCTCGTCCCCTCCCCCCACTGCATCCCAAAACCAGCCTAGCCTGTCTCCGCTTCCCTAACCTGTTCTTCCTCTCACCCATCTCTTCCTCCCACCTCAAGCTGCACCTCCATTTCCTACCTACCACCTCATCCCGCCTCCCTGACCTGTCCGTCTTCCCTGGACTGACCTATCCCCTCCCTACCTCCTCACCTGTACTCTCCTCTCTACCTATCTTGTTTTCTCTCCATCTTCGGTCTGCCTCCCCTTCTCTCCCTATTTATTCCAGATCCCTCTCCCCATCCCCCTCTCGGATGAAGGGTCTAGGCCCGAAACATCAGCTTTTATGCTCCTGAGATGCTGCTTGGCCTGCTGTGTTCATCCAGCTCCACACTTTGTCATCTTGGATTCTCCAGCGTCTGCAGTTCCCATTATTACTTAGATTAATACCTGGAATATGTTAGGTCAGTATCAACTGGAGTTTGGAAGAGTAAGTGGTAAATTGATTGAAACATACAAGATACATAGGGACAGGATAGATGTGGAAATGATGTTTCCTTTTTCAGAAGAACTAAGGCTTTTTGTTTAAAAATAAGGGGTACTCATTTAAACCATTTTCTTTTCTCACAGATGGTCCTTAGTCTTAGGTACTTTTTTTTGCTAAAATCAGTGGAAACAAAGTATTTGAATTTTTTAAGGCAAAAGGTAAGCAGGGGGATGAGTAGATATTGAGTACTCCACAGGAATGTGGAGCAACGAGGTCAGCTGTGACCTTATTGAATGACAGAGAAGGCTTGAGGGACCAAATGGACCAAATCCTAATTTATATGTATGTTTATGTGTCTGCTGTGGTAGAATGGAGATGGGTTGGGACTTGAATATGTGCAGTTCCTATAGAGGAAAGAACTGTGCTATTGGGAATGGGTTCCACCTGAAGCCCAATCTGGGCCCAGGATTCTACAGGAAAGGCTAAATAGGGTGGTCTTTAAACTAGTTAAAGTAGGGCAGAGCTCAAGAGAGGTTATTAAAGTTTACAGAACAAGGATTAGAACAGAGTATGTACAGGATCAGGAATCTAACTTCAGGCACAGCAGATGAGGGGATAACTATAAGAAGGGGGACAATCAATGCAGGACTGAGAGTGTTGTACTGAAATGCACTCAGTATATGAAAAAAGGCAAAGGAATTTGTACATCAGATTGTACCTACTAATGTCAATGTTGTTGGCATCACAAAGATGTGGCTACAAGGGGATTGGGGCTGGAAACTTGTCTTGGATCAGAGGGTACAACTACAGTTCCAAATGCTTCTTTCTGGATTCGGTTAAATGTAATTAAGAGAAGCCTCAACGGCGGTAATTTGCTTGAATACAAGCATTTATTGAGTAATAATCAAAGACAAAAAATAAAGAAACATTTATTAAGTATATAAAAAGAATGAAAAAGAGAGAATAAATGCAACAAGCCTCATGCATTTCTGAAGAAGGGTCCCAACCTGAAACCGGTATGCCCTTTATTATTTTCTAGAATCTCTTTAAATTTTCCATAACAATTCCATTTAAATGTTATAGAATACCAGGGTTTGCAAATCTTAATATCGTTTTTGGTGTGGTGTGCTGAAGTGTTCCCAGAGTTCTGAGATTCCTGACACTCACTACAGTTAAAGTTTCCACAGTACTTCCCTGTCACTGAAATGTGTTATTGGTAAATGGCTTGATGGGTTGTGTTGCAACATTGAAATTCTGCAAACAGGTTCAGTCTTCAGTGAGTCCCATTTCTAAGGCAAAACAAGCTTGATCCATTCTATGTCAAGCAGACTGGGTTAAGTAGTATTAATTTACTACGGATTCATAGAAGAAGGTGGTACATAAACACTTGCATGCATCCACCTCTCCTCCTCCTTGAAGGAAGGGAAAGACCACCCCTTTGTTAAATTTGCCTTTCCGAAACTCCTCACACAGAGGCAGTGGCATTTTCAAATGTCCCTATCACTTGGACATTAACAATGAGTCAAACTTATCATCCGGAATTAAAAATTCAGTTATATTAAAACAATATTTAGAAGTTCACTCTGGCCAGAAAATGAAATTCCAAACATGGCAATTTTTGGAATTAAAATTTATCCAAGTCCAAACACAACATGGAACCAATTCCAAACGGTAAATTTTTAGCTAACTTTAGAAACCAAATTTCTGAAACAACATTTTGCAGATTTTTGTTTTACACAGCCACTGATGGTTTCCTAAATGGACATTACATTAACCATATATGTCCCACATTGGTACAAGCACTCAACAAAGTTTCAAATCACCATACATTCCCAGAATGCAAAATAACTTCAAAATGTTCCTAGATCTCAAGCTCCAGGGAACAAAACACACAAATGGTACAAGATGACATTTAGCAACCAATGAACAAAGATGCATTCAAACCAGACCACAAAGAATTAACTCTTCTGCAAAGTTCAGTAAACTTTCACAGCACAGAAAACTGGTTTCCAGTTCTCTCTTTTTCTGATTATAATTGTCTCCCATTCATTTTGGGGTTTTATAATGTGGAGGTTGACTCTCCCCCTGAAAAATAAAACTGAATTACCCAAGAGGAGCACCTTGCCTTATAATCCGTGAAAGGAGTATGAAAACTGGTGTAACCTTCCTTCAGTGACTTCACGTGGTTAAATAAATAAATCCCTGACACTCACTTTACAATCAACAAATAGCAATTTATTTATCTAACTCTGATAGTGAACAAATTAACTAAACTATTAATAAACCGAATAAATTCCTTCTGACTGCTAACTATTCTTGATTAAAACAAGATTCTAAAGGTATGCAGGTCCAATAAATACAAGTTCCACTTACATAAAATAAAATTTTTAAAAAATAGAATTTAGTGTCTCGTAATTACAGCCAGATTACATGTCTTCCAGAATATTTTGTGCCTTCCCTAACGAGTGCTGTATCAGGAACACCTTCACCGTTGATTCTCCTGTTAGGGATATTAACTAGTTGTGCTGTTGGTACCTTTGATTTAGGTAGTGCTTTCTCTAAGTCTTAAAGAAAACTGTGAGAACTAATGATTCTCTTTCAACAGCAGAGAGTTGTTAACTCTAGCAGATTGTAGTTAACTCTCCTAATTTTCCGATGGCCCCTCTCCTTTTATACCCTCGAATACACACCAATTTCTAACAATAGGATTAGTCCTATGTTGTCAAAACAGTCAGATTTAAATTTAATTTTTTTTTTTGGTTTCCAAGTGCCTGTTTCAGATTTATTGGCTAAAATCAAAACTTTTTGTCTTGACAACATAACAAAACTGTTGCTTGATAACAAAGTGTGGAGCTGGATGAACACAGCAGGCCAAGCAGCATCTCAGGAGCATAAAAGCTGACATTTCGGGCCTAGACCCTTCATCAGAGGATGCAGGGTCTAGGCCCGAAACGTCAGCTTTTGTGCTCCTGAGATGCTGCTTGGCCTGCTGTGTTCATCCAGCTCCACACTTTGTTATCTTGGATTCTCCAGCATCTGCAGTTGCCATTAAAACTGTTGCTTGGCCTACTAATTGTACAACCTTTTGATACAAATGTTAAAATTCGGGTGTTCTCTGTACATCTGCAAACCCACAAGCTGCTGCCTACAGACATCCTTTTTGAATGTCTAAGCATAGGAAAACCACATCATCTTTTAAAGGAACCACATACTGCTTTCCCCATTAACATTTTAAAAACACCAAATTCTAACACTCTGCCTCCCAATCCACAAGTATTCTACACAACTTGTCAACAGGGGCCCTAACTGTGCTAACATATTGGCTGCAGACCCAAATCCAGAGTTTGCCACATTCTACCTCAGAATACAGTAAGTCTCCAGAGGATCAGATATAATACAGTGTGGAGCTGGAGGAATACAGCAGGCCAGGCAGCATCAGAGGAGAAATCCTGAAGAAAAGTCCCGACCCAAAACGTCAACTTTCCTGCTCCTCTGATGCTGCCTGGTCTGCTGTGTTCCTCTAGCTCCACACGGTGTTATCTCTGACTCCAGCATTGACAATTCTTACTATCTCCAAAGGTTAAGGTTGCTTTTATCCTTCTCTTGCACATCTTCCTGAATCCCATCCTCCTCAGCAAAATGTCATGGATCACAGAGTGTATACAAACGGTTCTTTATGGATTTGGTTAAATGTAGTTAAAAGAAGACTCAACAACAGCAATCTGTTTAAATATGAACATTTGTTGAGCAATAATGTAAGACGAGAAAAGAAAGGAATATTTGTTAAGTAACTAAACAGAATGATAAAGAAAGGGAAAAGACAATAAACCACATGCCTTTCTGCTTGTAAGGAACACCTCAATCGATGGCTTGTCTGGAGGCCTAGGTTGTTTCTATTACCTTTCACAATCCTGGTCTGAGGTGAAGTCCAGTGACTTGAAATGAAACTTTCTCTCCTTTACAATGTAACAAACAGCCAGCACAGAAGAGCGGATACACAAGTCAAGCTGCTTGCAAGTACAGAAAATAGGTTTCAATTGTGCCATCTGCAGCACATACAGGAATGTTCACAGCAACATTCAAGGCCATACAGCTGTTGAATATCATCAATGATTTTAGTACTTCACCCCATCCTATACAGAAATAAATATCCACAAATACCCTCCTATCAAAAGGACAGACAGATCAGCATATGTTGCCTTGTCAGTAAGAATTAAAATTAAATTGACAGGAGGAAGTGATATAGAGTTGTAAGGCATTGAATCTGTCTGGATAGAGTTGAGGAACGGCAAAAGGAAAATGCCCTGATGGCAGCTATGTACAGACCTCCCAGGATGTGGGGCAGAAATAAACCATTAGGAAAAGGCATGAAAAGACAGGCTACATTATAATAATCATGGGAGACTTCAATACGAAGATAGATGGCGGAAGTTGGTTGGTAGCAGATCTCAAGAAAAGAAATTTGTGGAGATCCTTGAGATGGAGTAGCTTATGGTAGAGCCGAACAGGAAACAGGCAATGCTGTATTTTCTGCTGTGCAATGACCAGACTTAATTAGGGAGTTTAAGGTGAAGGAATCCTCTAGAAGTCATTGACTGTAACATGATAGAATTCACTCTGTGATTTGTAATCAGATGTAGTGGTATTACAATTGAGTAAAGTTAAACGCAAAGACGTGAGGAAGTTGCTGGCCAGAGTTGATTACAAGCAGATCCTAGCAAAGAAGACAGTGGAGCAGCATGGCAGAAGTTTCTGTGGGTAATTCAGGTGCAACAATATACTAAGGGAATGATAAGCCAGACGTAACTGAAAAGGGAAGTGAGGACGGCATAAAAACAAATGAAACAGCATGTGATGTGTTGAAAATTAATACAATCCCAGAAAATTAGGAAGCCTTTCAAAACCAGCATGGGACAAATAAAGATGAAATAAAGGAGGATAAGATGAAAGACGAGGATAAGCTATCTACTGATATAAAAGAAGATTGCAAGAGATTTTCTCAATATATAAAAGGCAAGAGAGAGGTAAGAGTGGATATTAGACCATTGGAAAATGAGGCTGAAGAAGTAGTAAATTGGAATAAAGAAATGATGGATAAACTGATTAGGTGCATTGTATCAGTTTTCACAATAGAAGGCATCGGTAACATAATAGAATTGCAGGACAGTCGGAGCAAAGGTGAGTGTAGTAGCCATAATTAAGGAGAAGGTGCAGGGGAAACTGAAAAGTCTGAAGGTAGATAAATCACCTGGATTGATGGACCACACCCTGTGTTCTGATGGATATTGTGAAGACATTGGTAGGGGTCTTTCAGGAATCACTGGAAGGTAGAGTCCCAAAAGACTGGAAAATAGCTAATGTGATGCCTCTGATTAAGAAGGGAAGAATGTACAAGATGGGAAATTATAGCTCATTAGCCTGACTTTGGTCATTGGTAAGGTTTCAAAATCCATTATTGAGGATGAGATTGCAGAGTACATTGGAAGTGCATGGTAAAATAGGACTGAGTCAGCATGGCTTCATCAAGGGAAGGTTATGCCTGACAAATCTGTTAGAATTTATTGAAGGGATAATGAGTAAGTTAGCCAAAGGCAAACTAGAGTACATGATCGATTTGGATTTCCAAAAAGCCTTTGATAAGGTACAGCGCAGAAGGCTGCTCATGGTGATAGGGACAAGGTTCTGGCATGGATAGAGGAATGGTTGACTGGTAGAAGGCAGAGAGTGGGGATGAAGGGATCTTTTACAGAATTGCATCGGTAACTAATGGAATTCTGCAGGGATCAGTGCTGGGACAACTATTCATGTTTTACATTAACAATCTAGATGGAGGCACTGAGGGCATTGTTACTGAATTTGCAGATGACGCAAAGACAGGTAGGGGGGCAAAACTGTTGAGGAACCAGGGAGGCTGCAGAAGGACTTGGACATGCTAGGATAGTGTTGGAAAGTGTGGAGTGTGGAATGTGGTGGAATGGATGCACAGACTATTTTCTAAATAGGGAAAGACTTTGGAAATTTGAAGCACAAAGAGACTTAGGAGTCCTAGTTTAGGATTTTCTTAAGGTTAACACTTAAGTTCAGTTGGCAGTTAGGAAGGTAAATGCAACATTAGCATTTATTTCAAGAGGGCTAGAATACAACAGGGATGTACTGACGAGGCTGTATAATGCTCTAGTCAGACTGCATTTCGAATATTATGAGCTGTTTGGGCCTTGTGTCCAAGGAAGGACATGGTGGCTTGAAGAAGGTCACAAGAATGATCCTGTGGACAAAGAACTTGTGATGCAAGAAGCAGTTAAGGATTCTGGGTCTGTATTCTTTTACAGGATAATGGGGGATCTTATTGAAACTTGAAGAAGTGGTGGTCTGGATAAAGTAGATGTGGGCAGGACACTTTCACTAGTAAGACAGACTAGGACTAGAGAGGACAGCCTTAGAATGAATAAATAATCCTTCATAACTGAAATGAGGAGGAATTTCTTCAGCCATAGGGTGGTGCACCTGTAGAACTAATTGCCACAGAAAGCTGTGGATGCCAAGACATTGAGTGTCTTTTAGACAGAGATAGATAGATTCTTGATCAGTAAGGTGGTCAAAGTATGTGAGGAGAAGTCAGGAGAATTGGGATAAGAAACAAATCAGACACAATTGAATGATGCAACAGACTCCTTGGGCTGAATGCCCTAATTCTGCTCCTACATCTTATGGTCTTATGGTCAAAATCCAATTTTCCAAAACATGGCCCATAGCCTTGTATGCATTATACATTCAAGTAGCTCTTAAAAAGCATGTGGGTTTCTGCCCTGATGACCCTTACAGGCAATGAATTCCAGATTCCCACCATTCTTAGGGTGAAAATGATCTTCTTCGCATTTTCTCTAAACCTCTGCCCCTTACCTCAAATTAATGCTCACCAGTCATTGATCCCTCATAATTTTATATATCACAATCATGTCTCTTCTCAACCTGCTCTAAGAAAAGCAATCCCAGTTATCCAAGATAACAAAGTATGAAGCTAGATGAACACAGCAGGCCTAGGCCTTTTGCTCCTGAGATGCTGCTTGGCCTGCTGTGTTCATCCAGCTTTACACTTTGTTATCTTGGATTCTCCAGCATCTGCAGTTCCTATTATGTCTGATCCCAGTTATACAAACTCTCTTCATAACTTAAAATCTCCAGCCCAAGCAGCATCCTGGTAATCTCCTCTGTACCCTCTCCAGTATTGTTATAATATGGATTCCATAACTATACATTTCCAACATAACCTACCTGCTCTAAAACTCTGTGCCTTGCTTATAAAAGCAAATATCCCATATAACCTTTTAAACACTTTATCCACCTGGGCTGATACCTTAAAGGACAGGTGTACATGTACATCAAGGTCCTTCTGATGCTTGGGGCTTCACAGGGTCCTACAATTTATCATCATTTAAAAGCTATCTGGTTGGGAATATGAAAGGGAAGAGTATAGAAGGATATGGGCCAAATGCTGGCAAATGGGGCTAGGTTTATATAGGATATCTGCTAGGTATGACGAGTTGGACTGAAGGATCTGTTTCTTGTGCTGTGTATCTCCATGACTCTGTGTATTCCATTGCCTTGTTTGTCCTGTCCAAATGCATCACCTAACATTTGTCTGGATTGAATTTCATTTGCAACTGATCAGTTCTTCTCACCAGCCCGTCTTTTTGTAGTCTGATGCTTTCCTTGTCACTATTTACCATTCCATGAATGTTTATATCATCTGTGATTCTACTGATCAACACTTAAATCTAAATTATTTTTATAAACCACAAAAAGCAAGAGCCACAACCCTGACCTCCATTAGACCCTACTGGGCACAGACTGCCAGTCAGAAAAACACTCCTCAAACATCACCCTCTGCTTCCTGCCACTCAGCTAATTATGGGTCCAGTTTCCTAAATTTTCTTGGATCCCATGGGCTGTTTTATCTTCTCTATCAATTTCATATGTGAAATCTAATCGAAAGTCTTGTTGAATTCCAAAGGGGCTATATCAAAAGCATTGCCCCCACCCACACACCTCATCATCTGTTTGAAAATTCAGCTAAATTATTCAGATGTGATCTCCTCTCAACAAAATCAGGCTGACTCTTCCTGACCAATGAGAACATGGCAGAAAGAAAATGCTTGGTGGCAATTTTGTCATTTTTCTCAACTATTATTTTCTGGAGGTACTCAGGTTTAAGTTACTCTCTTCTTTCTCTGACTGCAGGCTATGCCAGCCTTTCTTAAGCTTGTGTGTGTCTCTTTCTGTTGTGGACTGGACGGGGTGTCAACATTGCTAAGTGCTCTCTGTGCTCTGTCATCAGTATAAATAATTGCATGATGCACAAACTTGAAGACTTCCTGGGTCGCAATGCAGACTCTACCAATTTCATCCAGGCAGTATAGTGGATGTACTATTAAATGACGACTGCTGGAGAATTCCCTGATCTATCAATCATCTTGATGGATGACTTTTACTCATCAAGCCTGGAACTGTGAATTATCACATGGTAAAAGTTTCGTTTCGGCTCCCTGGTCATAATTGCTAATGTGCAGACTAAAATGTTTGGCGTCACTCACAAAGTATTTGTACATTTATTGAATGCAGTGTTTTAATAAGGTGTTTAGGTTGGCAGGGTTTTATTGCAATTTAATACCATGTATCCTACTAATTGTTACTTACCACTGTGGGAATTCTGCCACCCTGTAATCCCATTGCCTCTCAGGTACCAAAGATAAACTGTAGGCCTGGCATAACTTTCTAGTAGACTACGGGTGAAAGCACCGGTTTACCTAAAGAAAGGCCTTCTGGTGTGCAAACCTCAGGGAAACAGTATGTTTATGCTGATAAGAAAAGTTCTCAGCAATGCTTGAGTTTAACAGCCTCCAAATTGGCTTATTTCATTTCCGGATTCAGTTTTTCTGAACGTGGGATTACCATTGGGAAATCTGTTCCTTTTGTCAAATAGAAAAGCATATCCACAAGGTGTTGCAGCCATCTGGAGAAACCCAGAAAAGTAAAGAAGAAAAATACTTGTTCAGCCAGTTTCCCAGCTTTTTAACTATACAACCAAGATGGTCCTACTCATTGCAGTATCGATCTTATGGGCGTCACTATGTTTCTCATTCAGTCAATTATATAAAGTGTGTGTTCTCTGAATGGTATAATAGATTAGATTCCCTACAGTGTGGAAACAGGCCCTTTGGCCCAACAAGTCCACACTGCCCCTTGAAGCATCCCACCCAGACCCAGACCCAGACCAAGACCCATCCACCTATAACTCACACACCCTTAAACACTATGGGCAATTTAGCATGGCCAATCCACCTAACCAGCACATCTTTGGACTGTGGGAGGAAACCGGAGGACCCGGAGGAAACCCACGCAGACACAGGGAGAATGTGCAAACTCCACACGGACAGTCGCCCGAGGTGAGAATCAAACCCGGGTCCCTGGCGCTATGAGGCTGCAGTGCTAGCCACTGAGCCACTGTGCCGCCTAATAGTTAGAAGCAATGGCATGTAGACATTGACCATCTGCCTTCTCTTAACAGCAACAGTGTGGGCAGTTACCCTAATGAACCATCTTTTACAAGAAGAATGCAGGTGACTATTGTTTGAGTTGAGATTCTGGCGTAAGACCATAAGACCATAAGACATAGGGGTGGAAGTAAGGCCATTCGGCCCATTGACTCCACTCCGCCATTTATTCATGGCTGATGGGCATTTCAACTCCATTTCCTGCACTCTCCCGTAGCCCTTGATTCCCTGTGAGATCAATAATTTGTCCATCTCTGCCTTGAAGACATTTAATGTCCCGGCCTCCACTGTGCTCTGTGGCAATGAATTCCACAGGCCCACCACTCTCTGGCTGAAGAAATGTCTCCTCATTTGCATTTTAAATTTACTCCCTCTAATTCTAAGGATGTGCCCATGGGTCCTAGTCTCCCTGCCTAACGGAAACAACTTCCCAGCATCCACCCTTTCTAAGCCATACATTATCTTGTAAGTTTTTATTAGATCTCCCCTCAACCTTCTAAACTCTAATGAATGCAATCCCAGGATCCTCAGCCGTTCATCATATGTTAAACCCACTATTCCAGGGATCATCCGTGTGAATCTCTGCTGGACACGCTCCAGCGCCAGTATGTCCTTCCTGAGTTGTGGGGCCCAAAATTGGACACAGTATTCTAAATGGGGAATTACGCACAACTTCATTTGTTTTACTGCCATACCAGCATGTAAAATTGGAAAGGAATATTCAGTCCTACATGGGAAACAGTTCAGAATGTTTAGGAGACTTGATAACAGGCCATATATAAACATGTTCTTTCATTTGTGTGATTATTGAATTGATTATTCTCGTCTCCAAGTCAGAGTTTGTAGCTTCAAACCAATCCAGAGACATGAGCACATGAAAATGCTAATAGTTATTGAGGCAATGCCTCATCATCAAAAGTGCTTATGAAGAGAGGTTAAGTAGGTTGCTCATGTACTAACTGGAGTTCGGAAGAATGAGAACCAAACTTATTGAAACATTTAAAATTCTGAGGGAATTTGACAGGGGAGATGCTGAGGGGCTCTTTCCTCTTGTGGGAGAGTCAGTGATGAAAGGGCATGACTACAGAATTAGGGGTTACCCATTTAAGACAGAGATGAAAAAGAATTTCTTCTCTCTGAGGGTAGTTATACAGTCATAGGGACTCACAGCGCAGAAAAAGGCCCTTTGGCCCATTATGACTGGGTTGATAAAAACAACTAACTAACTATTCTAATCCCATTTTCCAGCTAGATTTGTTGTATGCATCCACGCAGTTCTTTCCTGTAGAGAGCTGAGTCACTAAGTATATTCAAGAATTGGATGCAACTTTTTATTCAATAAGGAATCAAGGGTTATAGGGAAAGGCAGTGAAGTTCCGGATTATCAGATCAGCCATGATCTCACTGAATGGCAATGGGACAAATGACCTATTTCTGATTCCACGTCTCATGGTGCCTGCTTTCTGATGAGCTGTTAAACTAAGGCCTTGCCTGTTTTATCTGGTAGACATAAAAAATCCTACGATATTATTTCTTAGAAAATCAAGAAAATTCTGCCTATTATTCTATTCATATTTTTTCGCAAAACCAACATCAATAAAACAAACTGCTTTCCTGCAAGATAATAGTTAAAAAAACAACATTTGTACACTTGAATGAAATATGTACTTCATTAGCTTTGTGACATCCCAAGGTTGTAAAAACGTTGTATAAGTTAAGGTATTTTCTTCATTATATTCACATGTAGGTCATGAGATTCCTAAACCTACGAAATACAATTTCGTCAATTCAAATGATATTTATTCAATTTATGACAGTATCTTTGATATCGCATTCCAACAAAATATGTGAACCATACAAGGAATACATTGAAGAAATAATTGTCAATTAATTTCAGGTCCATTAAAAGGTCATAAAAAATTAGCAAACAAAACACAACAAGATACAGCAATGCATAGCACATTGATCAACACAGAATAATAGAGGCAACTCATTGTGTGCTAATTATCCTTGATTTCAAACAAATTACTCTTAATAGATCACTAATAGGTTCAAAGATGTGCAGGTTAGGTGAATTTGCCATGACAATTGTGGGACTTGTGGAGATAGGGTGGGAGAAAGTGTCTGGATAGGATGCTCTTCAGAGGGTCAGTGCAAACTCAAGTGGGCCAAATAGCCTCTTTCTGTACTGCAAGGATTCTATAAATATGAAAATGAAGCATATGCAAATAAGTTGAAATTGCTGTTGTTGCTAGAGAAATGTGTGCAGTATTATCATATTTCCAAGTTGTTATATTGGAAGTATAATATCATATACAATTCTCACCTATTAATAAGCGGAAGGGGGAGGCTTATGTGATGATGAGATGAGATGGCTCAGATGAGGCAATGGAGAATTACAGATTAGCTAGCAAGGATTTAAAGAGAGAGTTAAGAAGAGCAAGGAGGGGACATGAGCAGACATTAGCAGGTAGAATAAAGGAGAACCCTAAAGCTTTCTATAGGTATGTGAGGAATGAGGATGACTAGGGTAGGAATAGGGCCAATCAAAGACAGAAGTGGGAAGTTGTGTGTGGACCCTGTGGAGATCAGAGGGGTGCTAAACGAATATTTCTCATGTGTTTTCACTCAGGAGAAGGAGAATATTGTAGAGGAGAAGACTGAGTTATGGCCCCTGGGCCGGATGGGATTTTTCTGAGGATTGTCTGGGAAGCTAGGAAGGAGGTGGAGGAGCCTTTGGCCTTGATCTTTGAGTCCTCATTGTCTACAGGTTTAGTACCAGAGGACTGGAGGATTGCAAATGGTGTGCCTTTGTTCAGGAAGGGCAGTAGAGATGACCCGGGTAATTATAGACCTGTGAGCCTTATGTCTGTTGCAGGAAATGTTTTGGAGAGGATTATAAGAGATAGGATTTATAATCATCTAGCAAGCAACAATTTGATTGGAGATAGTCAACATGGATTCGTCAAGGGCAGGTCATGTCTCACAAACCTCACTGAGTTTTTTGAGAAGGTGACCAAGCATGTGGATGAAGGTAGGCCAGTAGACGTGGTGAGGGTGGATTTCAATAAGGCTTTTGTTCCACAGGGTTGGCTATTGGAGAAAATACGGAGGCATGGGATTGACGAAGATTTAGCAGTTTGGATTAGATACTGGCTTTCTGTAAGAAGGCAACGAGTGGTGGATTGATGGGAAATGTTCATCCTGGAGTCCGGTTACCAGTGGTGTGCCTCAAGGATCTGTTTTGGGACCACTGCTGTTTGTCATCTTTATAAATAACTTGCATGCAGGCATAGGTGGATGGGTTAGTAAGTTTGCAGATGACACTAAAGTCAGTGGAATGGTGGACAGTGTGGAAAATGTTGCAGGGAGACTTGGATAAACTGCAGAATTGGGCTGAAAGGTGGCAAATGGAGCTTAATACGGATAAATGTGAGGTGATTCACTTTGGGAAGAATAATAGGAAGGCAGAATGCTGGGTCAATGGAAAGATTCTTGGTAGTGTGGACGTACAGAGGATTCTTGGTGTCCATATACAGAGATCCCTCAAAGTTGCCACCCAGGTTTATAGTGCTGTTAAGAACGCTTACGGTGTGTTAGGTTTTATTGGTAGAGGTATGGAGTTCCGGAGCCGTGATGTCATGCTGCAACTGTACAAAATGCTCATGTGGTCTCACTTGGAATATTGCATGCAGTTCTGCTCGCCCCATTACAGGAAGAATGTGGCAGCATTGGAAAAGGTGCAGAGGAGTTTTACCAGCATGTTGCCTGATCTGGAGCGAAGGCCTTATGAAGAAAGGCTGAGGGACTTGGGTCTGTTCTCATTGGAGAGAAGAAGGCTAAGAGGGGATTTAATAGAGACATTCAAGATGATCAGAGGATTAGATAGGGAGGACAGTGAGAGTCATTTTCCGAGGATGATGTCAGCTTGTACGAGGGGCATAGCTACAAATTGAGGGGTGATAGGTTTAAGACAGATGTCAGAGGTAGGTTCTTTACTCAGAGAGTGGTAAGGGCGTGGAACGCTCTGCCTGCCAATGTAGTGAACTCAGCCACATTAGGGGCATTTAAACAGTCCTTGGATAAGCATACGGACGATGATGGGATACTGTAGGGGGATGGGCTTAGATTAGTTCACAGGCTGGCACAACATTGAGGGCCGAAGGGCCTGTTCTGCGCTGTATTGTTCTATGCTCTAATTAATTACAACTTTGGTTAGCAAATAATGTATTTGTTACTGTAAAAAAAACTCAAAATTACAGCACAATTATTTGATTGTAAGTAATATACTGTTTATCTCCTAATAAAAGAAGTAAAGTTTATGGATGGAATCTTACCAGGCTCTGAGTGATGTTTCCTCTGCACTAATGCTCCAGAGTTCTGTGAAGTTGCTGGCATATGTGAACTTCAGAGTCCTATACAGTCAGAATGAAAATAGGTAACATTGGATGTAGAGCATAGCACAATGTAGAATCGGGCAGGATCTTTGGTGAAGTCTACATTGATGCTAATATTATCTTGTTGAATCTTGTATGCTTTTTTCAACTAGCATGGCACAATTTTCATTGGGCAATGGTGGGTTCTCAAGTGATACTCATATAAGCAGCCCGTTAACATTCCAATTTGCCATCAGTTGTGATCTTACCAAATTCACTGTGCAAACTAACCATCATGAAACTTTAGCGTGGAAACCAGAGAGGTTTCAACTTGTCACTTCTTCAGAGCAACCTCCATCTTGTCCGCAACCAAACTGCAGAGTAGGGCACGATCCGACAGCATCAGCTGCATATGCCACAACAGACATTGGCACTCCTCTTTCACTGAATCCTTACCACCATCCTGGCATCCTCCAATGCACTGGCAGTATGCCCTGAAAATGTAGACTTCTCAACAAATAACTGTAACTCCTGGGTCTTTGATCAGACAGAGATCAAGGACTCTTGTTAGGTGTTGGTAGGAAAAGGTTTTGAATGCTAGGGGAAAGGCAAAAAAGGGGGATAACACCCTAGGGGCATAAGCAGCTCCAAGAAGAAGTTATGGAGCCTGGTCCCTTTCAATCCCACCTTTTAACCCAATTTGATAAAGCTATGAGCTGGCCACCTTACCTCCACTTAGTCCAACTGTATGTATTACTGCTGGCCATTAATTCTCACTTTAAGCAGCTGAATGGGCCTAAGACGTGAACTGCATGATACCTTATCGATACCCCGTCATGCAATATGGGGGCAATTCAGGGGTAGGCAGTGACCTGGCAAGCCACTTTATTTTACATAATGCCCTGCCTTCAAATACATTGATGGGAAGCCATAAAATTCAACCTAATGATTCAACTAGATTATTTCTGAATCTAGTCACTGCTAGAATTTGACGTACAAAATTACTTAACTGTGCTATTAACTAACTGGACACTCTAACAGTTTAACACTAAAATTACAGAGTGATATTGCACAGATTGAGGGCAGAGGCTCAACATGTCTGTGGGTAAGGTTCTTCGGTAAAACCAATTAGTCCTAATCACCTGGTTTTGGGGCCAAAACTGCTTGTCCTTAACTTTACTGTTGTATAAGGAAATGGATGTGAAAGAGCTAATCTGTGATATGTTGAAGCTCCACCCATGCTGATACATAACTTAGGCCCCAGGTCGAGCTATGGGCAGTTTTGGGCAATATTTGGCAATTCAAGCAGATGGCAATTGAAGTCTGACTCAGTCTCCTCTGGGAGACATAGTTGCTTCAGCTATCTTTAGTCAGTGAGAGTTAATATGTCTAAGAGCTAATGTAACCTGTATACCTACCACTAAATAATAGACTTTAGTTTATTGCTGAAGATAAATACCACTTCTACTGACAGTTAGCTATGGCTCATCTTTCACCACAGACTACCACAAAGTCCTAATCTAGCATAGAAGGAAGGTAGCTACCTGCCCCAACACAAATGATCGGTACCCAGGCCTTAACATTGCTGTTAAAATACTCCTCTATCTATCTATTGCTGTACTGATAGGAGAGACTACTGTGCAGATTTTGTGCTCCCCTTCTATTTCTCACCTATATGTTGCTCTCCAGCAAAAGTATCCAAAGGAGCGGAACTAGCTTTCACATGAATGCTGACAATTTCCAAACCTAGCACTGCTCATGACTCCTTCACTATCGCGAAATTATCATGGTGTGGAGTGCTGCTGTTAGACTGGGGTGGACAAGGTTAAAAGTCACACAACACCAGGTTATGGGTATCCAACAGGTTTATTTGAAATCACACGCTTTCTGAGCAGTGCTATTTCAGGTGACTAATAAGCGTGTTGGACTATAAACCTAGTGTTGTGTGACTTTTGACTACAAAGTTATCAGGCTGCTTATACAGCATTCAGTATTGATGAGCAGAAATTTCATCCACTGAAACTGTTGGAAGGCTGACTTAATTATTATTGGTCCATGTTCCAAAATCCATTTTCTATCTTCTGATCCAGGCAATGATCTGAGATTAATTCAATTTTATTGTAGCCTTGTAGTCTCTGTTTCCAAGATGAACTTCTGACCTCATATTAGTACCACCTATCAGATTGTTTCTTTCTATTTCCAATTTTCATGGCACTGTGCTGTTTCATTTTTTCATATGACGTGTTGTGTGGGTTTAGCTGTAAATTCTGCAAGCATAAAGTTAAAAATAATATGGATCCATGCAACAGTGTTTCATATAATCATGCATAAATGTTTGATGCACCTTCATGTAAATTTATTATGCCTCTGTGTGTATTGAGTTCAATTGTTCATATAGAGACAATGCTGATTTCCATGGTTGGTGAGTTGCCTTTGGGAGAATTCCAGAATCAGGTCTGGAAAGAGGCTGGAAGGCAGAAGCAGAAGGTTTATATCTTTGCTCAACAACAACAGCAACAGAAGTTGCTGAAAAAGTTCAGCAGGTCTGGCAGCAACTGTTAAGAAAAAAATCAGAGTTAACGTTTTGGGTCTGGTGAACCTTCCTCAGAACTGCTCACCAGACTCAAAATGTTAACTCTGATGTTTTCTGTCATGGATGCTGCCAGACCTGCTGAGCTTTTCCAACAACTTTGGTTTATGTTCCTGATTTACAGTATCTGCACTGCTTTCGGTTTTTATATCTTTGCTACCTTCTGATTTGATTATTCCTATTCTCCCTAGACCACCAATAATGAACTTACGTTTTTCCAAAACCCCAAATCCTATCTCAGATCAAAGGCTATTCACCTGTCATCTCTGTGTTGACTGATCTACATTGGCTCACAGTTTTATGGCATCTTGTTATTAATGCTCCCATCCTGGGTTTCCAATTTGTCCACAACTTTGCTCCCTCGCTATTTGTCTGTCATCTTTTTCTAGGCAACCTGTACCTGTCCTATTAATGCAACCAGTTCTCTTGACATAAATTGTCTTTCAACATCGAAAACCAATGCTGATATTCCCTTTCTCTTGCCATCTCAAAAAATTGTTTATTCAGGAGCTAGTTGAAAATAATATCACCAGTTGTTTCATGTAGACTAGATTTCTTGTCTATATTTAAGATTCACAGATTCCCCCAATTTATCGTCCAACATTTCTTACATAAACCAAAATCACCCAACCACAAAATTAACTTGCCTTACATCTCTTTTCTTGTCATTTGAATGACTTTGTGCAAATTTGTTGACATCTTTGATGACTGAACAATTTTGATTGCAATTGCATAGTAATCACTGCTGCATATACCTTTTGGATATGCTAACGATGTGACAATGCTATGACATTGAGCTTTTCCTTTTACTACCCTTCACTGCAAGAACAATAGAAGTTAGTTATCCTGTCCATTTTTCATGTTAGGTTGTCCACACAGGAAGCTGTTTAGCCTGTACTGTCTGTGCAATTCTCCCACGCACAGTATTTAAAACTAATTTGAAATAAATGGGGTTTCATTTCTGCAAATAAGCAGAATGAAAGTATATTGATGTGGATCCTTCTTTATTTAGTTATTTTCAGCAAATCATCTTACCCTTGCATGAATTGCACTTTCACGATAAAATATTCCTATTCCCTCTTTTTCCAGCTAGCTTTCTGCCTCTTCTTTCCCCTTGCTTTTTGCTTCCTATCAAAAAACATTAATTTGGAATCATTGATTTGTTTCATTGGGTGGAACTTAATGCTGGCCAAGGGAGCAGGAACTAAGATGGGGAGGGCATTGAATTGGAAGGTGCCATGTGATGGGAAGGAAGCAGAATGTCAATACTTTCCTGCCTGTGGCAATTGTAATTTCAATTGCCTTGCCAGTAGGGTCATTGACATTTGGGGTCAGTGCTTAGAGGTCAGGTGTCACTGTGTGATGGATGAAGGTAGTCTCAGGGAGGTTGAAAGTCACTGTGGAGAGTTTGAAGAGCATTGAGAGAAGACCAGGGTGATTTCCAAGACGTCAAATGGAGGCTGGAAGTAGAATAATGTAACTTAGTGATTTGATTAAAAACATCAGATTTTTATTGTTCAGGACCCAGTGGAGGACGCATCATTGCCAGAATCCTGACATTTATACTTTGGGAGATATCATTCACCCAGTTTTCCTGAAGCTGGAGGCAGAAGAGGAGTTGAAAAAGCAGAAGTCTGAAATGATTCAAACACACAATTTTCATAATCAAGGACAAAAAACAGAAATTTCTGGAAAAGCTCAACAGGTCTGCCAACATCTTTGGAGAGAAATCAGTGTTAATGTTTTGGATTAAGTGCCCCCTCTTCTGAGAAAGGGTCACTCGATCTGAAATGTAAACTCTGAGTTCTCTCCACAGATGCTGCCAGACCTGCTGAGCTTTACCGGCAATTTCTGTTTTTGATTCTGATTTACATTATCCACAGTTCTTTCAGTTCTCATATTGCATGATCCAAGGATTAAATCTGTCCCAATCAATAAGCACAGTCTGGATGGAATCAATCAGGGGACAGTCTGATGAAGATCTTTAATGATCCCCATAGTTTGCAGGTGTCACCCCAGTTACTTTAAAATATCAGAGAGACAATACGAGTGAGGACTGGAGATATCTCCCAAGACCGCAACCAGACTATGTTTTCTACAGAAGGACAACCTGAGACTCAGTGAAAACCTCATGCAATGGCTTGAAAAGTCACAGTGGCATTAAGCTCATCCAGCAGCATCTCCTTCCAGATCTGTACGGGGTAGATCTGGAATCACCCAACCAGATACACGCCACTGCATCAAAGAAGTGACGATGATCTGTTTAAAAGGGGCAGAGATTTCCCTCCGTAATGGCATTGTGAATCTCCCCACAACACGTGGATTGCAGCAGTTTGAGAAGGCAGCTCTCCACCACCTTCTTAAAGGCAATTGGGATGGGCAATAAATGCTGGTGAGCCAGTGAAGCCCAATCTCACAAGAAATTTTTAAAAGATACGGAATGGATTCAGAGAGCCAAGCTTTGTTGTTGTTGTGAGTTTTCCACAAGTACAGAAGGCTATCAGTTGTCCACATCTGACAATCATGGCTCGCTGGTACTGGTCTGTGGCCTTTGTTAATGGGGAGGTTTCCATTCAACTAATATTCATTCAGTGTTCAAGCTCAGAGCTGTAAATTGAAGGTGAATCTTGGTTGTCAGTGAGCTCCCAAAATGCTTTATGTACTGACGTTGGTTAGCTCACCAAGCTGGTTTCTTGTTTCACAGACGTTTTGTTACCATGCTGGGTAACAATCTCAGTGTAGCCTCTGATGAAGCGTCAGCGTGTTTTTCCACCTGTTTTTTAAGCTCTGGGGTCCATTGAGAAAGGATTATTTCATTTCTGGCTTTCCTTCATAGTGGAATGTATATGGGGTTGAGTTCAATATGCTTATTAATAGCATGATTCATGGAGTGCCAGGCTTCTAGGAATTCTTGCGCCTGTCTCTGCCTAGCTTAACCCAGGATTTTGGTGTTGCCTCAGTCGAAATGGTGGTTCTCCTTGTCCATGTGGATTGAGATGAGTGAGTACTGGTCATGTATTTTTGTAGCCAGTTGGTGTTTCAATGTACCATGGATCATATTTAAGAAGATTAGAAGGGATCCAGTGTTACCTAAACAATATCTTAGTCAGAAGGAGTAATGAGAAACAGCACCTCCACAATTTAGATGCTACTCTGTACAGACTTGCAGGTTACAGCCGAAGAATGTGGAAAGACAATGTGATTATTTATAAATCTTTCAACAAACATTGAGGCCCTATCATTGATGCTGAGAGACTACACAAACCACCTACAAAAGCAAAAGCTATGCAAAGACACCAGCACCTAAAAAACAATAAGTTTTGAGATTGCTCAATGACTATGGCAGGCTTGTCCCAAATCTTGCAACCACTCTCAAGCTATTGCACAATTCATTAGGCCAAAACAAGAATTGGAAGTGCAAAGCTCCCTGGGAAAGTGCCTTTACACAAGTCAAAGATGCTGTATTAAAGTCAGAGGTCTTGACCCATTTTGACTGAAAGATCTCTGGCTTTGCTCATGATAAATCATCAGTTGCACACAGCATTTGATTTGCTGAAACAACCCATGACAAAGAATATTGTTGACAGGATAAAACAGAATCAGATTTCCCAATGAGAAAACAAGAGCAAATGCCACATTTTCCAAAAAGGTCCAGAAGTGTTGGCAAGAAATTACACCACTGGCGAGAAGTAAATACTGGCCATCATTGTAGCCAGACCAGTCTTCTCTCCTGCACAGATGAGAGACTAGAAACAAAAGTGCTAAAGACAATATTAATTGAAGAACCACACATCACTGTGGCAAGTTAGAGACCCGGTATACCTGAAGACAGAACAGTAATTGACACATTTAATGGAGACAATACCTCAGTGAAGGATACTTGATATTGCAATGAACTTCCGATTTTAACAGTCATGAGATTCAAAGCAGTAGATAAGTTCAAAATAGAAGTGAATCAGGAAGATCCTCTGCAGTTCCCAAGGGTGTTGTGGCTAGAACAATATAGTTCATATTGAAGGCAACAAGCAACATGCCTCAATGAGAAGAGGGAATAATCAAGCAAGTTGTAAAAAGTACAAATCACACCAACAGATGCATCATGACATTTGGTTGGAAGCTGCAGAGAGGTTTCAGATTCATGGTTCTAACATTGTGCAAGTGTTGTGGGATTGGCAGTGTGGACAGGTTACCCGGAGAACTCATTTTCTATCAGAGAAATGTATGCTTGTAATGGTTTTGCTTGTCCAAGGAACTGCGACTCATTCAGGCTTTTTGTTTCTAGAAGAAAATGATATACAATGCCAAAGAATGGGCAAATATTCATTGAGGAGTGCCCAATATTAGGACACATATGCGTTGAGGAGAAGATGGTGGAAAATTGAACAGTAAGCAAAAAAGTGCAGGAAGAACATAAGGCATTTGGAGTAGATTTGTAGCTCGGGTTGTGGGTGTTGAGGTTGGTTGGCTATGGGTTGCTCGCTCTCATTTGATGTGGTTTTCCAATTTTCTTGCCAATTTCAGCATGTTACGCCCATAGGTCTCTAAGGTTTTGGATCAGCTTTGTAGCTCAGGTTGTGGATGTTGAGGTTGGTTGGCTTTTATAGGTGGTTTGTGTAGTCCCTTAGAGTCAATGATTGGGACTCAATATTTGTTGGAAGATTTATAAATATTCACATTGTCTTTCCTCATTCTTCAGCCATAATCTGCAAGTCTGTGCAGAGTACCATCTCAGTTGTGGAGGTGCTGCTTCTCATTTCTCCTTCTGACTAAGATATTGTGTAAGTAACACTGGATCCCTTCTAATCTTCTTAAATACATTGGAATACCACAGGTGGAGAGGTGATTCCAAATGGAAATTGCTCTTATTTGAATTTCTTTTATGTGTTGTCATTGTCAAGCATTTCTGTGACTCAGGATCACCTATATTCTTCTGGAGGTAGACTAAGGGTCCATTTTATTGAACAGCTGACATTCAGCTGGTCACGTAAATAGGACTTTGATTAAATGCAAAGGATACTGCTTGTACATATTATCAGATTTTTTTGGCAACACAAGAGGGCCACTGCGGGTCTACTTTATTTTTTCCTCCTCCGTGGTAATATCAAACATATATAGAGCCAAATAGTGCCCTTTATTTTCTTTTTTGTTCCAAATAACACATGGTTATATAAAATCACTTTTTATTATTCTTTATAATATTGAGACAGAAAAAAGACACCTCAGGGAACAGGCTTTATTATTTTTATTATTTCCCCACCCCAGGAAAACACCCTTGTGGCCATTTGTATACTGACAAGCAGAGTCTGTTAAGGACAATGCTAACATGAAAATAAAATGAGGTGGGGCAGGGAGAGAAGAGGCTGACTAAATCAAAATAGAATTGGACGGGAAATAAAGCACTGTACAACCAGGACTGCCCACCTCTATTTAAAGGTGTCAAGAGCATTGGTAGACGCCGTGTGCTCACTCTCCAATGACACTCAGGTTTGAACATAACTGCAGGACAGGGGCTAGCTGTTGGCAGAAATGACCCGCTCCACAGCTGCCGCCTGGAATTGTTTATAGTCAATCTGTCCAGTCCCAGGAGCTGACCCATGAGGAGATCGTCCCATCTTCCCACATCCCTCTACACCAGGAGCCTAAAGATCAGGAACATGTAACTGAAGTGCAATCAAAAGCATAAAAGAAGGTTTTTCAGATAATTAAAAAGGGAGTACAAATGCCTACGAAAAGACTCCACAGCACCGCAAAATAAGCAGTTGGGCTGAGAACTGCCACAATCTATGGTTATAAGTCACTGTTGTGCGCAACACCCTCCATCCTATTCCCCAATGGAAAAAGGGAAGGCTCCTGCGTGGACAGCCCTCCAATGGGGAATCCCCGCCACTTAGCAGCAAGTATGTACACTAAAGCATGTCTGTGTGGCAGATGTAAAAGTGGAGATGGATGGAGTGCATCAGCAACCTGTATAAATCTGCCTCTTTGCAAGTGAAAAGACACACATCTCATGTTCAGGAGATGGCTCAGGTTGTGGGGTGCAGACTCCTGAGGGAACTTCAAGTGTTGGGGTCAATGTGAACTTTCATGCAATCATGGGTATGCAACGGCAGGACTCCACCACACACCTGAGCATTCTCCAACTGGTGCATGACATTGGGTTCAAACATTGTTGTTATCAGGTGACAGATGGCATCGGCCACAAGCTGGATGTTTACTACACCTTGTTTGCTAGTTCCTGCAGCGATATACAGCTGAGGCCACTGCCACCCTGACTCTGACCACTCCTACAGCCTTCTCTTTGCTTGCCACTCAAACCCCTGATGGTGGAGGTACAGATTCCTGAACAATGGCTCTCTGATGACAGCCACTCTTCCTGACGTTGGAAAGGCCTGGCACGAGTCGACCATGTTCCAGAATTGCTCAAGTCATGATAAAAGACAGGCAGCATCCTGAGGGCAACTAGCAAACCATCATGGTCAATAAACAGGAGTTGCATGTTACAATTGGAGTCGTGCATCCAGCAGACAAAAAAAAATCACCAGACTGCACCATCTGGGAGGAGGCTTGATGTAAAGGTATCACTGAAATGTCTGAAGGCAGAAAGTCACCACCTAGGTATGAAGGCATGCCAGTGACTGACCACCCTCTTGAATGGGGAGACTTAGAATCTCTGCGGCAATCCAGTGCATGTTATTGTCCCAGAAGAATTGAGCCAACATCCTCTGGAGCTGAGCTACAAAATCAGGAGGAAGCATCAATGGGACCAGCCAGAACCTCAACATGGAGGCCATCAGTTGGTTTATGGCCAGCACTTGGCTGCTTTAATATAGTTGTCAGAGAAGCCCTGTCTAGCAGCCAAGGCCAGCTAACACTTTAGCCTCCAGCTCCAGCTAGTTCACTGGTCAGGATTCCTTCGCTGGGCTAAGGTAGACCCCAGTTAGAAGAGATGGGTGATGCTGCAGCTGGAAAGGCTCCATGCACAGGGAATAAAGCTGGCCAGGAAAGGAGCAGCCCTCATGCACTCCTCTCCCAAAGCAAAGGCACACCAACAGTGAACCGTTAACTATAATAAAGCATCCCATGGCGATGTAGAAAAGTCAGAACCAGATGACGGACCATGGTCAGCATGTCCAGCCCAGGGAACTAGCCCTTCAAGAATTGGGTAAGGGAACCAGTCAGCTCCTTTGAAGTGATGGGAGTATCAAGCATCCCTGGTGTTTTCTGGGTTGACCTGTGGCTGGTCCTCGCCCAAAACTCTGCTAGCATCCTCACTGGACAGATCCAGAGAAAACAAAGCCATGTAATAGGCTTTTATCTGAGCTCTGATACCCTTTGGGTCTGACATGTTGGGACTGCCATCAGCCAGCAACACAAGGAGATACTGACAGACCACACACCATTTCTCCAGTGAGTGGAAGAAGGTGGAGCCACAATTCATGACCTCACGGACCCGGATCTGCAACCTCATGCATGCATCCAGGACCTGACGAGCTGCAGGTCCCAGAGCATGGCCTTCTTTTATTCATAAACCCTCTGCAGGGCTAGGTCCACATTGGACTGACTGAGATATGATTCCAGATTGAGCACTTTCTTCTCCAACTCTTCAATCTTGGATTTCCTCCTTTTTGTCAATATCCTCACAAAATCCTGACAGAAGATGCTGACGTGTGCCTTGCCCAAATCCCAACATAGCCTCAAGGAAGGGAAAATGCCATTGCTTCTTTTTCCAATCAGCAAAACTCCTGGAAACTGCAGAGGATGTTCCTGACTCACTTTCTATTTTGACCTCATCTACTCCTTTGAATCCCATGATTGTTAATCTCAGAAGTTTCCACACTGGCACAGTATTCTCCACTGAGGTACTGCCTCCCTCAGTTATTTCAGTCACTGAACTGTCCTCAGGTATACCAATTCTCTATTTGCCACAGTAATTTGTGGCTCTTCAATTAATGTTGTCTCTGGCACATTTGTTTCTAGTCTCACGTCCATATGATGGAGAAGACTGATCTGGTCTACAATGATGACTGGTATTTACTTCTCGCCAGTGGTGTAATTCCTTGCCAACACTTCTGAACATTTTTGGAAAATGTGGCATTTGTTCTTTTTCTCTCATCAGAAAGTCTGATTCTGTTGTTTCCTGTTAATAATATCTTATTTCAGGGTTGCTTCAACAAATCAAATGCAGTATGCAACCGATACTTTATAATGAGCGAAGCTAGACAACTTCCAGTCAAAATGTTTCAAGACCTCTGACTTTAATACAGCCTCTTTGGCTTGTGTAAAGGCTCTTCACCAGTGAGTTTCCAATTTCCAATTCTCATCTTGGAATAATAAATTGTGCAAAAGCTTAAAAGCGGTTGCAAGTATTGGGATAAACGTGCCATAGTCATTTAGCGAACCCAAAAATGATTGTATTTTAGTTGCTTGTGTAGTCCCTTAGCATCAATGACATGGCCAAGATATTCAACAGAAGATTTTAAAAATTAATTTTGTCTTTTATCATTCTTCGTTCATAATCTGCAAGTCTGTGCAGAGGAGCATCTAAGTTGTGGAGGGGTTATTTTTCATTTCACCTCGTGACTAAATATTTGTCTAGGTAACACTGGACCTCCTCCAATCTACTTAAATCTAATCCATGGTACATGGGAATGCCACATGTATCCATGTGATTCCAATGGTAGTCTTTTGTATTTGAATTTCTTCTATGAGTTATAATCGTCAACTTTGCCTGTTACTCAGGATCATCTGTATTCATCTAGAGGCTTGCTTAACTAAGGGTCAACTTTATTGAAAAGCTAATATTCAACTAGTCCAGAAAATAGGCCATTGATTAAAGACAACGGATTGTGCTCAGCACACAGTATCAGAATAATAGTGAACTTAAAATTATCACAGACACATTCTGATCTACCTTCCTTCATTACTAGCACAATAGGCATGGCCCAATCATTCACCTTTATGGGTTCAAGGACTCCCATCTTGACCAGGCCCCCTCATTCTGCCTTGACCTTTGGTCTGATTGCATAAGACACTGACTTGAATTTGCAAAATTTGCTTGATTCTGATCCTTTATTTTCATGTTGATAGTTTTTTTTTCATGCTTCTCAGACCCCCATTGAAAACAATGGCATGTTTCTTTAGAATTTATCATAGATCAGTCTCAGAATCTAACAGGCAATTTACTTTAGCCCAGTTGCGTGTGACGTTTTACAACCATGTTCTTCCTAATAAAGGTGGAAGATTTCCTTTAGTAATACACAAGGGCAAATCTTCAGACTGACTATATAACTGAACATTCATATTGATACAATCCTTTAGTCACCACTTCCCTGCATACATTCTTAGTACACTTTTTGAGTACAATGTGACTCAGCTGTTTCTGATACATGCTTCAAGGATGAATTAAAATGCCATTCCTGTGTTCACTTCCATTCTTACTGGCCTGCTACTCAATAAAGAAATGGCCCAGGTGTCACCAGCAATAGCCAGTATGATTAATAATAGCTCCTCTACTAGATAGGCAGTTGATTAAAAATCAGGATCTCAATGGTTGGAATCTCTGGATTTTTCTCAATGCCACATGCTAATAAGTTTAGAAATAAGAAAATAAGACAGATGAATGCATGACTCAAGAGTTGGTGCAAGAGGGGTGATTTTAGATTGCTGGATAACTGGGGCCAATGCTATGGACAGCCTGGACCTGAACTACATTGGGACCAACATCCTTGGAGGTAGGCTTGGTCATGCTGTGGAAGGAGTTTTTAAACTAGTTTGGCAGGGAGGGGACACAAAATATTGATGAAACAGTGAAACATCATGCTAAAACCAAGGAACCAAATCACAATGAGTTCAGATATGTTGACAGAGTTGAGAGAGTAAGACAAGGTTGGTGGTCTTTATCTTAATGCTAGAAGTGTAATAAATAAGATTGATCCATTAATGGTGTGGATTCACACTTTGAAGTGTGACATTGTTGCCATTATAGAAACATGGTTGAGGGAAGTGCTGAACGGTCAAGTTAACACTCCAGAGTATAGGAGCTTTAGGTGATATGGAGGATGGTGTAAAAGGATGGCAACGTAGCACTATTAATTAAGGAGTCAAGTACTGAAATGAGAGATGATATCTTGGAATTGTCCTCAAACAAGGCTTTGTAGGTAGAGCTTGGGAATGTTAAGGAGCAATTACTTTACTGGAACTGTTTTATAGGCCACCAAAGAGTCAGTGGGAAATAGAGGAGCAAATATGTAGATGGTTCACAGAGGTGTGTAGGTGCAGTAGTCTGGTAATTATTTAGGGAGGAGAGGGCAGGATTTCAAGTTTCCCAAGATAAATTGGGATAGTCATAGTGCTAAGAGTCGAGAGGGAGGCAGATTTCTTCAAATATATCCAGGGAGATTTTTTTTGTATAAATACAGAGCAAGTCCATCAAGGGACGGTGAAGTGCTGAATCTGCTTCTGGGAAAAGAAGCTGGACAAGTATTCGATATGGCAGTGGGGGAACATTTTAGCAATAGTAATTGAGGGAAGGCAGATTTTATTAAAATAAGACAGGGTCTGGCCCAGTAGACTGGGAACAGCTCCTTGCAGATAAGTCTACTTTGGAGCAATGGGGGACATTCAAAAAGGAGCTGACCAAGGCATAGGTTCAACATGTACCCTTTAGAGCGAAATGTAGGAGAAATAAGTTCAGAGAACCCTGGATGCCTAGAACAATTCAGGGCTGGATAAGGAAGAAGAATAAGGCTTTTAGCAAGTCCAAAGGGAACAATTCAGCTGTGGACCTAGAAGAATACAGGAAGTACAGGAGGAAACTTAAGAAAACAATTAGAAGAGCAAAAATGTGGCATGAAAAAGGACTGGTGAACAGGATTAGGGAGAATCCTAAGATCTTTTATAAATTCATTAAAGGTGCCAAGGAGGAAAACTATGTGTGAAGCTGGAAGATATTGGAAGGGTGTGGAATGAATACTTCTCTTCAGTTTTTACACTACTCGATATGAATGATACATGTAGAACCAGGATTGTTTTTATTCATTGGACATGGACATCGCTGGTTGCTTAGCATTTACTGACAATCCCAAATTGTAAAAGGAGAACCTAGGAATAAAGTTCAGGAAAAGGGACCTAGAGGAACTTGTGTGGTTTGAAAAAGGAAATGGGGAGGTAATAGAAGTTCTGTCAGGCCTAAAAACAGAAAAAATCCCTGGCTGGGATGAATTGCATTAAGCTGCTATAGGAGGTGAGGTGGGACTTTGTGGGAACTCTGACATGAATTTTTAATTTGTCTCTGGCCACATGGCAAGTGTCAGAGGATTGGAGGATGGCAAATGCGGTTCCACCTTTCAAGAAAGGTGGTAGAGATGAAACAGGAAATTACAGACCAGTGAGTCTCATGTCAGCGTTAGAGAAACTGCTGGAGACACTTTTGTAGTATTAATACCTACTTGGAAGGCATGGGTTAATTAGAGATAATCAGCATGGCTTTGTCAGAGGAAGGCCATGCCTAACAAATTTGTTGGAATTTTTTGAAAATGTGATCAAGTGAGTTGATTAGGGAAGTTCAGTTGATCTAGTTTATATGGATTTCAGCAAAGTGTTTGACAAAGTTCCACAAGGAACACTAATTGAGAAGGTTAAAGGAGTTGAGGGAAACTTGGCAAGATGGATCAGAAACTGGCTTAATAATAGGACACAAAGGGCTTTTGGTTTTTTTATTGTTTTTTATATACATAAATGATGTAGATGAAAATGAAAAGGGAATGAAAGGCAAATTTGCAGATGACACCGTGATTGGCAGAATGGTTAATAGTGAAGAAGATGGTTGGAGGTTACAGGAAGATATAGATGGGTTGGTCAGATAGGCAGACCAGCAGTAGTTGGTAAATGTGAGGAAGATTTTGGAGGAAGAAACAAGATGGGGGAGCATTTACTGAATGGCAGGACACTGGGTAGCTTAGAGGAACATAGGGATCTTGGGGTAATTAATCTCAGGTCCCTAAAGTAAACAGAGCATGTGAATAGGTGTTGGAGAAAAAGGCAGATGCATTAAATTCTGCCTACTTGATTGTTTGTTGAATTACTGAATATTTCTTTTTATACCATTTGATAATTATGTTTTGAATTTCGAAGTTTCAGACAGGAACTTGACCCATGAGGGAATGGATTCAGTTTTCATAGCTCACATCGATATGAATGATACATGTAGAACCAGGATTGTTTTTATTCATTGGACATGGACATCGCTGGTTGCTTAGCATTTACTGACAATCCCAAATTACCCTTTAGAAGATAGCAGTGAACTAGCTTCTTGAACACTGTAGGCCATGGGAAACCCTCAATACCATTAGGGTGGGAATTACAAGATTTTGACCTGGTGACAGTGAAGGACCAGCAAAAAATTTCCAAGTCAGGATATTGAGTGGCCTGGAGAGGTACTTGCAAGTAGTGGTGTTCCCATGTATCTGCTGCCCTTGTCCTTCTAGGTGGAACTGGTCATGGATTTGGAAGATGCTGTCTCAGCAATACTCAGGGAAGAGGATGCTACTCCATTTGGATGGGCTAAACTTAAATCAGGTTAAGATCAATGATCTGGACTATTTTATTACTAGGGCTGTGGACAGGGTTTCAAGCTTTGGCATCTATGGGGGTCAGAGTTTAATGGAACAGAGATTTAGGAATTCAAAGAGAAAGATTGAAGCATTGAGACATTTTTGTGGCATAGGTAAAGACAGGCAGAGTGAATCAAAAGGGACAGAGTTTAACGTTTATTATGTATCACAAAATTAAGTCAATGTGTAGAATTGAAGTAAAAGAAAATGATTTTTTTTAATATGAATTTGCCACATGTAAGTAACAAGATAGATGAATGTGTCACAAATGAGTGTAAATGATTTAACTTAGCCATTGCCACAGTAAAAATTTACAAGGTGAATAAAGATTGGAAATAAATATTCCAGGGTATACAATACTTCTGAAAGACAGACACAATGGCAAAGAAGGAAAGATAACCTTGATAACAAAGGATGACATAAGGACAATTATGAAAAAGGATGTGGTGTCATAAGGTCATGATTTAGAATCAATGCAGGTGGACACGGGTTAACAGAAAATATTGTTGTGAGTACTTCATAAACATCCTAAATATAGTTATTATACCACTGGACAGAAAATTAAACAAGAAATTATTAGACCTTGTAATAAACACCACCTTAAACACAAACTATTTTGCATTATATAAAAACTATTTGACACGTTAGAAGAAAAAAATTCAACCCTTTTACTCTCAACAACAACCAAACAGATACTTGAAACTCAATGAAGCAACCTTCTGTCCTCACTTTAAAGTTTCTTGTTCATTTGTCAACTGCAGTACATGAATTCCTTCCAACAAATCTCTACATTCATTTGATGCTATCTTATTTAGTTAATGCCTCTCTGCATGAGATCTTTAAACACTGCTATTAGAGCTTATTTACTTCTTAATATATATTTTTAAATTCATGTATTCAGCAGCTTTGTAGGATGTCTTCCTCTCAGACACTGGTTACTGCTAAATGACACTGCTGATGCTACAGGACTTTTCTCTCTGATTGGCCTACATGCAAATAAATTTCTAGACAACCCTTCACAGAACTAATCTAAAATTAACCTAAACTCCTGCGCTTCCTTTATCAATAAACGCAATGTAGAAATACAGGTCACTGTATCATTTCTAACTCAGACCTTATTTACTATTTACTCCATCCCTATGACTCCGTTACATCTGTTGTATCCCCAGCTTACCACATGCCATTTCCAGATAAACTTGCCACTTTACTGATTTTTGCCAAAATAATTTAGGGCAGCATGGTGGCTCAGTGGTTAGCACTGTGACCTCACAGTGCCAGGGACCCAGGTTCGATTCCAGCCTCAGGCAACTGTCTGTGTGGAGTTTGCACATTTTCCTCTTGTCTGCATGGGTACCCCCTGGGTGCTCCGGTTTCTTCCCACAGTCCAAAGATGTTCAGGCTAGGTGGATTGGCTGTGCTAAATTGCCTGTAGTGTTCAGGGTGTGTGGGTGATGGGGGGATGGGTGTAGATGGGATGCTTCAAGGGGCAGAGTGGACTTGTTGGGCCGAAGGGCCTGTTTCCACACTGTAGGTAATCTAATCTAATCATAACTGCATTTCTTGCACTTATACCTTATTTAAAGCTATTGTACACTCAAATGAGCACTGATGTCACGATTAGCCAACAGGTACCTTGAGAGATAATGGGAACTGCAGATGCTGGAGAATCCAAGATAACAAAGTGTGAAGCTGGATGAACGCTGCAGGGCATCCCTAGAAGAGGCTTCACAGTGAGGTTAAAATTGTATCAGAGATAATGGGAACTGCAGATGCTGGAGAATCCAAGATAACAAAGTGTGAAGCTGGATGAACACAGCAGGCCAAGCAGCATCTCAGGAGTACAAAGGCTCTGATGAGATGCTGCTTGGCCTGCTGTGTTCATCCAGCTTCACACTTAGGTACCTTGAGATCCTTGTTAATGGGGTGGTACAAAGGAAAGAAATCCTCCACCTGAAGGACCAGCAGAGGAGGCTATGTCAACTGACGGAGCAGTCTGTTCCACAGTTGTCATCTATGTCAATGTTTTTCAATAGTCCGGAGGGACAACCAGGAGGGCCATAAAAAGGTTAATGATCTTTCTTATTCCACCAGGGTACGTGCCACACATTCTCCCTGCTACCCCACATTCACTCTATCTCTGCTACCACACCCACTTAACATTAAGGCACATGCATCCATGACTCGCATTATTGCCGGCAACATCTTCCTTTACTTATTCTTACTTCCCCCTCCATACCACTAACTCTGCATGGCCTCTGCATTCACTATCATGGAACACTTCAAGATCTTTTGGCCATCTGCAATAACACCATAATCATGCCACCCATTTTCATCTCAATCCATCACTCCCTTTTCCAATCCTGGAGAAGACAGAGCATAATAAGGCAGAAAGGGAAGAGAAGCATGGAGGTGTGTCCAACTTTCAATTCCATACATACAAGCAGAGCATCCTGGCTGTCACAGAAGAAGGCTCAGATAACTCTTGCAGGAATGCTGAAACATCAATGTCTTGTCAACAAAGTAAGTGCCATTCCACATTTCGCTATAACTCTCACGCTCACCCACTGTGAGTGTCATTCACTTGTAAAGATCACATTTTTTTCTCTATTTTCAGTACAGACTGAATTGGGGAAAAATTGTTTTAAAAGAAATTGATTTTTGAAGGATTACTGCACTATTTAAATAAAAACAAGTTACCAGAAAATCATTGTTGGTGTTATTTACACAGTTGTTGGTTTAAGCTGTGGGAAAGCCCGACTGTAGGTGAGTTGTTGTCAAGATATTATGTATGAATAGAAATTTTACTGGTACCAAGATAGATGATTGGTCTGTGGTCTACTGACCAGTTATTGATGATAATGGTGTGCTACCTGTCAACACTATCTGATTAGCTTCCAGATAGTTCAATAACTTGTGGTGCGAATGTTTGGGTCAGTAGCCATCAAACATCTGGATGAGAAGAAGCTGTCTTTCCTCCAGAGTAAAAGGTATCTCATGTCTGAAGATAATTTATTTCCCTCATTAGTTGCTGTAAGCTGTGCCTTTTAGTTAATAAGCCAGAGACCTTTGTAAGTGTGAACCAGACATCCTGTCCCTCCTGAAAACATTTGAAAATACCTGGAGAAGAAAGATTGAGAAGAAGTGTTCTGATCTGCAAAAGAGTCATTGCAGCAAACCCTGTGGAACACAGACTTCCCAGTCTTCCCCTCTACCCATTATACCTGTTTTATTTTGTTTCTATATAAGTTGATTAGAGTTCTAAGTAGTAGTTAATATATCAACAGTTCATAACATTTTGTCTGCTGTTAGAATCTATTTCTTCGGAACAGATATCCATTTATGTTAAGTACAGGAATTATGTCCATGCTATCTATCAATGAGAGCTAAAAGACAGATAAATTGGAGAATTCTGTATACTTTAAAAGTCTTTAGCTTTTATGATGACTACAAGACTAATGGGGATTGATTTCTAGCATTTTATCCCTGTGAAGTGTAATACACTGCAGATCACTTCTAACAAATGGCTGCAGCAACTTCTCTTCCTATTGACCTGCAGGTACCGCCAGTTTATCCACTACCACCGTGGAGATGACACCTGCTTCCCCAGAAGCTAACTCCCCAACCTCTGAGGAGTGGCAGGCAGGTATGTGGGATATAATGGCCCTCATTGTCCAGAAGATTCAGCAGTATAGTGAGTTGTGCACCTGTCTGACTGCCTTCAGGTACATGTTGGCAACTGCCATGGAGAGCTGAAACTATCATTTTGAGGGGCTGTTGGAGACATGTGCACTCCATCACCACAGCATTCATCATCAGGACTGAAGGCCTGGCGACGGGTGAACAAGAAACCTGGTGTGCACAGTGAATGCCCTTTCCTCACAAGGAGTTGGTGTAGTGCCAAGAACCCATGCAGCTGGAAGAGGAACCATATTGAGGCCCCCCAGAACTCTCCTCTCAGGACACTCCAAAGGTGGTCAGACCCTTTACCTCTACCCTACCTGCCCTCCTCCTACTCTTGTAAGTCACAGCCACAGAGGATTCATTTGCCTCTGGCAATAAAACCATTGCTATACCTAATCTGCTCAGACACAAATACCTCAAGGCCACTGAACTTCACTGCCAAGAGGCTCTTCCACTCCAACTTTGGAATTAAAGACTGGCCTGTGAGATGCAGTTGAGGGAGAAGGACAAGGTCTGTTTTTCATGTTTGTGCCTCTGGAAAGGGCTACTGTTGGCTAGATTGAGTGTGCAATGAGTAGAATTCAAGGAAGGTCAAAGGATGCGACTGAAAGGGAAGGGGAGAAGAAGAGAGCTACGAAGCTAGAGGAAAGGGAGAAAGTAGTTGCAAGGGATGTGGGGAAGAATGGGATGGCAATGGTGAGAGCAAATGAGTTGTAATAGTATGGAAGGGGGATAGAAGAAGCTGACCACAAGTTGGGGATAAAAAGGGGTTGCATGGCCAGTGAGGAAGGAAGATGTGGCAGTTGGTGGTGGAGGAAGAAAGATGCAAGTGGAAGGGGAGAAAGAAGGTGTATAGAAGAATGAACAATTTTACCATCTGTCAATGACACACCCCAGCTAACCCATAGACAGAGAAATCTAAATCACTGAGATAATTATTTTTAAAGGAATGCAGAATCACTGGCATTTGACAAACTATGTTGAGGGGAGGAGGTGTTGTAGTGGTGGTGTTATTAAACTAGCAATCCAAAACCCAGACCAATTCTCTGGTGATATGGGTTTGAATCCCACCATGGCACATGGTGAAATCTGAATTCGATAGAGCCTGGCATGATAAGCTAGTCAAATAGCGAACATGTAACCGTTGTCATTTGTTCTTTAACAAAAAAGCCTATCCAATTCACCATTGCCCCTTTGGGAAAGAAATCTGCTATCTTTAATCAGTCTGGCCTACATGTGACTCCAGACCCACAGCAAAGTGATTGAATCTTAAGTGCAATTGGGGCAATTAACTGTGGGCAATAAATGCTGGCCAAGCCAGTGATGCTGAAACCCTGTGAACGAATTAACAGAAAATGAACTAGTATATAAGGGAAAACTATAATGAATATAGTTTTGTAGTTTTCTGCAAAGCACAATTTTGTGGCTGGTCAAAAGAACTTTGACTCGCCTAGTCAATTATATTAAAATAAATTTAGGTTTCTGAAAATGGGCAGAAGTGCATATTGAGAATTCGCAAGTGAACATTGGTAAGTCCAATTTGTAGCTGTCACCTTCATCATGTGTGAGCCAGTGTCAGACATTATGTTGATACACTCACATCAACAGCTAACCGATATGGAGATCATATCAGTTCTCTTGGAAAGGAGAATCTCTATTTTGGATTCTTTGCACTTAGCACAGAATGGAAAGGATTTATAACAGAGAGAGCATTTGACCCATTAGGTGTCAGTTGCACTCAATGCTCCATCTTTCTCCGCTCAATCGACCTTATCAACATATTATTATATTCATTTCTTCCTTGTGTGATTATATGTATCGATGTTTGTCAAGTGGGCTCAATTGGTGGCATCTTGTTATTGATTCATGAGAATCTGAGTTCACGTTCTATTTCAGGAAGTGAGCAGAGAAATTACAGCTGACATTTCAGTAAAGCATTACTGGAGATGTTGAGCTAAATCTTAAGACTTTTTCAGAGATAGTAGGAACTGCAGATGCTGGAGAATCTGAGATAATGAGAAGTAGAGCTGGATGAACACAGCAGGCCAAGCAGCATCAGAGGAGCAGGAAGGCTGACGTTTCAGGCCTAGACCCTTCTTCAGAAATGGGGGAGGGGAAGGGGGTTCTGAAATAAATAGGGACAGAGGGGGAGGCGGATAGAAGATGGGTTGAAGGAGAAGATAGGTGGAGAGGAGACAGACTGGCCAAAGAAGGGGAGCTGGAGCCAGTAAACGTGACTGTAAGTGGGGAGGTAGGGAGGAGATAGGTCAGTCCAGGGAGGACAGACAGGTCAAGGAGGGGTGGTGCGATGAGGTTAGTAGGTTGGAGATGGGGGGTGGGGTTTGAGGTGGGAGGAGGGGATAGTTGGGAGGAAGGACAGGTTAGGGAGGCGGGGTTGAACTAGGCTGGTTTTGGGATGTGGTAGGGGAAGGGGAGATTCACAATCTTCAAAACCTCAGCATCAACATCCAGAGGAAGCCCACACATTCCAGAAGAATGTGCAAACTCCACACAGACAGCCACCCAAGGATAAAATTGAATGCCAGTCCATGACCTTCTGAGACAGCAGTGCCACCCAAAGTGTGTCCAAGCCCCTGAACTGGCATCAGAAACTGTCCTTGACTTGTGCTGGGCCCGTAAGCAAAAGAATTCTCCTCTGACTTGACTGAGGATTGTTGACAAACATGATGCTTCCTTATTTTGTTTCTGCACTTAAACTGCACAGCCAATCAAAACTGTGAATAACGGTATCTCTGGCTGAGGTGAGAAAGCAAAATAAAGTAAGAGAAGGCAATGCAAGGCAAGGATTTTGTGGGCATCCAAGTAGGCTCAGCATAAAGCTCTATGAGAGCAAGCAAACAGAACAGAGATGCAGCTTGTGCCAATCCATGAGCTGCCTTTAACATATTAGCATTACGATGATACTTGCTGGAGCTGCCCAAAGTGTAGCACTGAAGTGCAGAAGCATCCTTTAAGTGGATCAAATGCTACTGATGGAGCATGCCAAATACATGGAGGTCCTTTGGAGCACAAGCAATGAGCTGAAGTTGCCAGATGCCTGATCTGACTTTGAATTCAGTAATTCTCAATGTCAATCTTGTTTGGTCAATTTAACAAGATGGAATTTGAATATTAATGAAGTGAGTTGTGAGGTTAATTAGATATTTAACATACTTTAATCTCCATTAATTAACAACTTGCCACTGCCTAATGAGAAACCCACCCTTCTATTTGGCAAAAAAACAGAGTGCCACACCTCTGCCTCCATTGGGGCACCAGTAAATGGGTAATGTGTAGAGGTGCAGATGTTGTGGAGGGAGAACCCATTGTATGCAAATAATGGCTGTAGCTGTATCAGGGTCAGCAAGCCTGGAACTGCTGATTCTTGCAATGTTGTCACAGGTTGGATTGACTCTGGCAAATGTTCAAAGTTTAGATTAGATTAGATTCCCTACAGTGCGGAAACAGGCCATTCGGCCCAACAAGTCCACACCGCCCCTTGAAGCATCCCACCTAGTCCCATTCATCTATAATCCACACACCCCTGAACACTACAGGCAATTTAGCATGGCCAATCCACCAGGCCTACACATCTTTGGACTGTGGGAGGAAACTGGAGCACCTGGAGGAAACCCACGCAGACCCGGGGAGAATGTGCAAACTCCACACAGACAGTCGCCCAAGGCTGGAATCGAACCCAGGTCCCTGGCGCTGTGAGGCTGCAGTGCTACCACTGAGCCACCGTGCCACCCATTTAGGCATTATTTTACTTCTCGTTCAGATACACTTTCATGCACCTCCACAGGAGGAGAAGGTTCAGAATACACTGGAGGAAATGCACTCGTGGCAGCATCCCTTTAGACAGCTGGTGGTTGCTAGGTCTTCACTCCAATGTGGACAATGAGGCCAGAGTAAAATCTGTTGAGTGTTAGTTGTTTAGTAAATGAATAGGGTGAAACCATCAAGAAAAATGTGATAATTCCCCCTTCTAAATAACAGACATTTGTCTGAGCTGAAATTAACTTTGTGGCTCTGCTGTTTGACTAACTGAGTCAGCCTGATTATTCTGGTTTCTAATACAATTAGAGGTCAGAAAATTACCATCTTCAAGAGGTATTCATCCACCTCTGAGGTGGAGAAGTGACCCTGAAAGGATACAGGAGAACACCTTTGCCTTCCTGCAACCAAATGAAACTTTTATTAATAACTATCTTAGGCACAAACAGAGGCATTAGATACCTACTCACTGGTGTTGTCTAAATGCATCAGATGTTTTATTCTACTGGATGTTCTCCCTTCATTGCCAGATATAATGGAAGCAGGTCAATGGCTGTATTGGTCATTATTCAATGGCAGTAGCTAACAAGGTCACTATGGCCCTTTCAGGCAGTGTCCTGGTATATTGTAAAATGATTGACGGTTAACTGCCAGCTGTCCTCCTCAGTGAGGTGTTTAGACAATCAAAAAGGGCCATTAATCTCACCAAGGTTCATGTGGTGGGAGTGGAATGTGATGACAAAGGCTGCAAATGAGCTCCTCAACTCTCTGCCCTGATACCGAGGCAGACTTCTTCCCACGACAAGTCACTCAACAGAATTTTCCGTGCTCACAGGCTCAGGGAAAAGGATAGCACTGAGACTTTAAAATTCTAAAGCACTCCTCCACCCTTCCAGGTTTTGGACTTGGTTCCCAAGATGAGGCAACTGCTCCTTGGTGAGACACAAGCCATGACTCTGGTCACTCTTCTGCAGGAAGGATGCTGTTAAGCTTGAGAGGGTAAAGAAAAGATTTACAAGGGTTTTGCTAGAACTGGAGGATTTCTGTGATAGGGTGAGGCTGAATGGGCTGGGAGATTTTCCCCTAGGCTGAGGGCTGATCTTACAAAGGTTTATAAAATCATGAGGTACATGGATAGGGTAAAGAGCCAAAGCATTTTTCCAAGTGCAGGTGAGTCCAAAACTAGAGGGCAAAGATGTAAGGTGAGAGGGAAAATATTTTAAAAATGACCTGAAGGGTAACTTCAGCAGAAGAAGCAGTGGAGACGATTACAATTACAATATTGAAAAGGCATTCAGATATGTATATAAATAGAAAGAGTTTAGAGCGATAACACAATGTGGACTTGAAGGAACACTGCAGGCCAGGCAGCATCAGAGAAGCAGGAAAGTTGATGTTTCAGGTTGGGACCCTTCTTCAGAAATTTTCTGATAGAGTTTAGAGGGATATGGGCCAAATGCTGGTAAATGGGACTAAGTATGATTGGGATGTCCGGTCGGTGTGGTCAAGTTAGAATGAAGGGTCTGTTTCCATGCTGTACAACACTGTGATTCTATAAATTCCTTTTCACTGTGGCCTCGATGATCAAGGCTTCTATATTCTGGTATATTCAGACTTTGAGGCCCCTGGCATGCTAAAGGAATTTCACACAAGTGCAGAAGCCTGATTTGGCATTGCATGATGTATGTACATGCTACTGTCATTGGCAGAAAGAGTGAGAGCCACTGGTTAAACAGGTGTACCCTATGAAATGGCCCAGAAACAGAAGGTAGTCACTTCTCCATTCTTTTAAGACTCTAATCTCCTGGCCTGGAGTGGCAGCCTCACAGCCCAGTGTGGCAGTCTGTTGGCCAGTGTGGCATCCTCAAGGCCCAGCTTGGCAATCTCTGGGTGGCACATGGCAATCTCTTGGCCTGGGACGGTGATCTTTTGGTAGTCCATGGTGCTCTTTCGGCCTGACGTGCCCTCAACATGGACTTCTGGCTTTGAGATGATTTCAGAGCAGCCTCCCCGCCTCCAGGTGAAGCCCAGCATGGTCTGGAGTCAAAGCTTGGCATGGACTGGAGGCAAAGTGCCAGCGTGGACTGGGTTGCAAGAACTGTTGTACTGAACTTCTTATTTCTCTGTTTTCTAATTTAATCCTATGATCTGTAATGCTGGACTTCTAATTTCTTTATTTTTCTATATGTTTTTCTTAAGAACTTGTACCGAAGAATCTTTACCTAAATACCTGGTACCTAAGATGGCACCATAGGTGGCGACTTGTAAACTTTTCACTGTATTCGTTTGCGTAAATGCGACTGTAAAGCTAATTCAAATCAGTTCAATTCAATTTGACTTTACATTCCTGCTGAAGATGATGAGAGTCTGATGGAGAAGCCATATACTTTTGTCCTTTTCCTACTTTTCTGTGCTGTCCTCAGTTCATAGACAAGGTGATTGTATGGAAGTCAACATGCATCTCTGGCATCCAATGACTGGTCTGCTGAATCTGGCTCTCCAGGAAATGAAGTAATTTTATTAATGAGGCATAGAATAGAAAAGCAAGACAGTTACTTCAACCTATACAGAAAACTGCTTTGGTCTCAGGGATTCCTGCATCCAGTTCTGGGTGCCATACTTGTAGAAAGATGTGAAGGCATATTGCAACGGTGAATAGAATAGATAAAGAAAATGATCAAGAAACAGAGAAAACAAATTTCAAGCAGTAAGTAGTTATAGAATGTGCTGCATGGCAGTGTGGTGAGGGCAGATTCAACTGAGACATTTAAAAGAGAAAGGTATTGTTATCTGGAGTGGAAGAATGTGTCAGGCTAATGGAGAGAACACCAGCGTGGCACGAGATAAATTACTTCTATGAAGAATCAGTGTAGACACAATGGTCAAATAGCCCACTTCAATGCTGTAACAATTCTTATTCAGCAGGTCATCTCAATCTTTAAAAAAGGCTTCTGCAATGATGATTTTCTGAAAAATCAAAAGGAATAACTTTTTTCTTTCTCTCAAGTCCGCTTTTAAAACTTAAGATTACCTATTAATTGCAGAAGCATGTTTTCCTCAGCCAATAGTTGATAGTGATGTTGGAGCTCTGAACATTTCTACGAAGAAGAGACTTCATTCTTCCGTTAAATGACTTTTTTGTTGTGTCGATTGCATGTAAACATTGGCTGTCTGTGTTGAGTAGTTCTGTTAATAAGCCGTGTGTAATACCTGGATGCTCAGTTCAATTGTCTCCTTGGCACAATTAGAGTACATCAAGTCTTACTATACTTTGATTGGTTGGTTCATGCTCCTTTCAGTGACCAATCTTAAATTTCTCCAAGGCATTCTGTGCCTATGGAAATTCTATAACTTCATTCTCTTTCTCCTTGATGAGAGATGGTTGGGTGTTTCCACAATTTGCTGATCAGAGTTTAGTTAGACAATAGAACACAGAACATTATAGCACAGTACAGGCCCTTCGGCCCTCAATGTTATGCCGACCTGTCATACCGATCTGAACCCCATCTAACCTACACTATTCCATGTGCGCCCATATGCTTGTCCAATGATGACTTAAATGTACCTAAAGTTGGCTAATCTACTACCGTTGCAGGCAAAGCGTTCCATTCCCTTACTACTCTCTGAGTAAAGAAACTACCTCTGACATCTGTCCTATATCTTTCACCCCTCAATTTAAAGTTGTGGCCCCTCGTGTTCACCGTCACCGTCCTAGGAAAAAGGCTCTCCCTATCCACCCTATCTAACCCTCTGATTATTTTATATGTTTCAATTAAGTCACCTCTCAACCTTCTTCTCTCTAATGAAAACAGCCTCAAGTCCCTCAGCCTTTCCTTGTAAGACCTTCCCTCCATACCAGGCAACATCCTAGCAAATCTCCTCTGCACCCTTTCCAAAGCTTCCACATCCTTCTTATAATGTGGTGACCAGAACTGTACACAATACTCCAAGTGCGGCCACACCAGAGTTTTGTACAGCTGCAGCATAACCTCTTGGTTCCAGAACTCGATCCCCCTATTAATAAAAGCTAAAACACTGTATGCCTTCTTAGCAGCCCTGTCAACCTGGGTGGCAACTTTCAAGGATCTGTGCACATGGAAACTGAGATCTCTCTGCCCATCTACACTACCAAGAATCTTACCATTAGCCCACTACTTTGCCTTCCGGTTACTCCTCCCAAAGTGCATCACCTCACACTTGTCCACATTAAACTCCATTTGCCACCTCTCAGCCCAGCTCTGCAGCTTATCTATGTCTTTCTGCAACCTACAGCATCCTTCATCACTATTCACAACTCCACCGACCTTCGTGTCGTCTGCAAATTTACTAACCCATCCTTCTACACCCTCATCCAGGTCATTTATACAAATGACAAACAGCAGGCGACCCAACACTGACCCTTGCTGTACACCACTAGTAACTGGTCTCCAGGATAAACATTTCCCATCAACTACCACCCTCTGTCTTCTTTCAGCAAGCCAATTTCCGATCCAAACTGCTATATCTCCCATAATTCCATTCCTCCACATCTTGTACAATTGTCTACTGTGGGGAACCTTATTGAACGCCTTGCTGAAATCCATATACACCACATCAACCGGTTTACTCTCATCTACCTGTTTGGTCACCTTCTCAAAGAACTCAATAAGATTTGTGAGGCACGACCTTCCCTTCACAAAACCGTATTGACTATCCCTAATAAATTTATTCTTTTCTAGATGATTATAAATCCTATCCCTTTTAACCATTTCCAATGCTTTACCAACAACTGAGGTAAGGCTCACTGGTCTATAATTACCAGGGTTGTCTCTACTCCCCTTCTTGAGCAGGGGAACCACATTTGCTATCCTCCAGTCATCTGGCACTATTCCTGTAGACAATGACGAGTTAAAGATCAATGTCAAAGGCTCGGCAATCTCCTCCCTGGCTTCCCAGAGGACCCTAGGATAAATCCCATCCGGCCCAGGCGACTTATCTATCTTCACCCTCTGTAGGATTTCTAATGCCTCTTCCTTGTGAACCTCAAACCCACCTAGTCTAGTAGCCTGTATCTCAGTATTGTCCTCGACAACATTGTCATTTTCTAGAGTGAATATTGTTGAAAAATATTCATTTAGTGCTTCCCCTATCTCCTCTGACTCCACACACAACTTACCACTACTATCCTTGATTAGCCCTAATCTTACTTTTGTCATTCTTTTATTCCTTAAATACCTATAGAAAGCCTTAGGGTTTACCCTGATCCTATCCGCCAACAACTTCTCATGTCTCCTCCTGGCTCTTCTGAGCTCGCTCTTTTGGTCTTTCCTGCTACCTCGTAGCCCTCAAGCACCCTAACTGAGCCTTCACATCTCATCCTAACATAAGCCTTCTTCTTCCTCTTGACCAGAGATTCCACTTCCTTCGTAAACCACAGCTCCCGCGCTCTACAGCTTCCTCCCTGCCTGACAGGTACATCCTTATCTTGGACACACAGGGGCTTTTCCTTGAATAGCCTCCACATTTCTAATGTGCCCATCCCCTGCAGTTTTCTTCCCCATCCTATGCTTCTTAAATCTTGCCTAATCTCATCATAATTGCCTTTCCCCCAGCTATAACTCTTGCCCAGTGGTATACACCTATCCCTTTCCATCACTAAAGTAAACATAACAGAATTGTGATCGCTATCACCAAAGTGCTCACCTACTTCCAAATCTAACACCTGGCCGGGTTCATTACCCAGTACCAAATCCAATGTGGCTTCGCCCCTTGTTGGCCTATCTACATACTGTGTCAGGAAGCCCTCCTGCACACACTGGACAAAAACTGACCCATCTATAGTACTTGAACTATAGTGTTCCCAGTCAATATTTGGGAAGTTGAAGTCCCCATGACAACTACCCTGTCTCTCTCACTCCTATTGAGAATCATCTTTGCGTTCCTTTCCTCTACATATCTGGAACTATTCGGAGGCCTATAGAAAACTCCCAACAAGGTGACCTCTCCTTCCCTGTTTCTAAATTTAGCCCATACTACCTCACTTGACAAGCCCCCAAACATCCTTTCTGCAACTGTAATACTGTCCCTGACCAACAATGCCACACCTCCCCCTCTTTTACCATTTTCTCTGTTCTTACTGAAACATCTAAATCCCAGAACCTGCAACAACCATTCCTGTCCCTGCTTTATCCATGTCTCCGAAATGGCCACAACATCGAAGTCCCAGGTACTAACCCATGCTGCAAGTTCACCCATCTTATTCCGGACGCTCCTGGCATTGAAGTAGTCACACTTCAAACCAAGTTCTTGCTTGCCGGTGCCATCTTGCGTCCCTGAAACTTTATTTCGGACCACCCTGCTCTCAACCTTTTCTATACTCGAACTATAATTTTGGTTCCCATCCCCCTGCTGAATTAGTTTAAACCCACCAGAATAGCCTTACAAATTCCCCCCCCCCAGGATGTCGGTACACCTCTGGTTCAGGTGAAGACCATCTTGCTTGTAGAGATCCCACCTGCCCCAGAAAGACCCCCAAATATCCAAGAATCCAAAGCCCTCCCTCCTGCACCATCCCTGTAGCCACGTGTTCAACTCCTCTCTCTCCCTATTCCTCGCCTCACTAGCACGTGGCATGGGCAGCAAACCAGAGACAACAACTCTGTTCGTCCTAGCTCTAAGCTTCCATCCTAGCTCCCTGAATTTCTGCCTTAAATCCCCATCTCTCTTCCTCCCTATGTCATTGGTGCCAATGTGGACCACGACTTGAGGCTGCTTCCCCTCCCCCTTAAGGATCCCAAAAACACGATCAGAGACATCACGCACCCTGGCACCTGAGAGGCAACACACCAACCGTGAGTCTCTCTGGTCCCCACAGAGCCTTCTATCTGTCCCCCTAACTATGGAGTCCCCAATGACTACTGCTCTCCTCCTCTTCCCCCTTCCCTTCTGAGCAGCAGGGACAGACTCTGTGCCAGAGACCTGTGCCCCACTGCTTTCCCCTGGTAAGTCGTCCCCCCCAATAGTGTCCAAAACAGTATACTTATTGTTGAGGGGAATGGACACAGGGGATCCCTGCACTGCCTGCCGGTTCCCTTTCCATCCCCTGACCATAACCCATCTGCCTTTTTCTTATACCTGAGGAGTGACTACCTTCCTGTAACTCCTCTCAATAACCCACTCTGCCTCCCGAATGATCCGAGGTTCATCCAGCTCCAGCTCCAGTTCCCTAACGCGGTTTTCAAGGAGCTGGAGTTGGGTGCACTTCCCGCAGATGTAGTCAGCTGGGACACTAGTGGTGACCCTTACCTCCCACATTCTGCAGGAGGAACATTCAACTGCCCTGGCCTCCATTCCCATTATTCTAAATTCCCAAGACTGTTAAAAAATAAAGAATAAAAAATAAACTTGTTACCTTACCAATCAGGCACACAGAATCTTTTTGTTTGGTTAGAGGTGGAGGATGGGTGGGAGACACTACCCGAGTAGTGTTTCCGGTAACGCAACCACACAAATATATTACCTCACTTACTCACCAGTCCAGTGTCCGCTCCTGCTCAGTGTACCTCCGCCTATTCACGAGGTAAGCTTTTGAGAGATTCAAAAACAGTGACTCACTGGCTTCCTGCAGGCTCCTGCTCCAAGCTCTCGCTCGCGCTGCTGCTCAACCAGAAGTTGCAAGCTTTTGTTAGCTATTTTGTGCATTGACAACTATGGAGCATTGAATTTGAGCATGAACTAATCCAGATATAAATACATCATTTCCGTTAGCTCGCTATCATACGAAATCAATATGATAAAGAAGCTGTTCTCTTATAGTTGTCTTACTGACTCATTAGTGTCCCTCAGATTAACAAAGTGGACTGAGTCAGTGGGCTGATCCCAGGATGATTCCCTCCCCCCTTGAATAAGATGTTTGTTCTGTTTGCAAAGTTTAGTCTGACTGACAAACTGTATTGGTTATAGAACCTTGTTAGGGACTTCTTTACACTGTAAGAATTCTGATTGGGTTTCATTCGGTACTCACACTTCAAAATAGTTTCACACGTACTCCGCTTGCATGTTAATCTATTGGGAACTATGCTCAAAATCATATAAATCGTTTGTAGAGAAGTCAAAAACAGACATTCTTGACTTTGGTCACCCAGTGTGGAGGGATTGTGTATATGTATGTTTCGGTGATCAGGAAAGGGGACATATTAGTTGAAAGTTGCCACCCAGGTTGACAGGGCTGTTAAGAAAGCATACAGTGTTTTAGCTTTTATTAATAGAGGGATCGAGTTCTGGAACCAAGAGGTTACGGTGAAGCTGTACAAAACTCTGGTGTGGCCGCACTTGGAGTATTGTGTACAGTTCTGGTCACCACATTATAAGAAGAATGTGGAAGCTTTGGAAAGGGTGCAGAGGAGATTTGCTAGGATGTTGTCTGGTATGGAGGGAAGGTCTTACGAAGAAAGTCTGAGGGACTTGAGGCTGTTTTCATTAGAGAGAAGAAGGTTGAGAGGTGACTTAATTGAAACATATAAAATAATCAGAGGGTTAGATAGGATGGATAGGGAGAGCCTTTTTCCTAGGACGGTGACGGTGAGCACGAGGGGCCACAGCTTTAAATTGAGGGGTGAAAGATATAGGACAGATGTCAGAGGTAGTTTCTTTACTCAGAGAGTAGTAAGGGAATGGAACGCTTTGCCTGCAATGGTAGTAGATTCGCCAACTTTAGGTACATTTAAGTCGTCATTGGACAAGCATATGGACGTACATGGAATCGTGTAGGTTAGATGGGGTTCAGATCGGTATGACAGGTCGGCACAACATCGAGGGCCGAAGGGCCTGTACTGTGCTGTAATGTTCTATGTTCTATGTTCTATTAGTGTTCACTGATATACTGGAGCCTTTTCACTAATGACGGGAAGCACAGGGGAAGTGACAGTATAATCATTCAAAAGAAAAAAAAATGAATTTGAATTTGTACTTTACCTTTCTGGTTTTGTGTTATGTTGTAGTACTCCTTTAAGAGACAATTAGCTGTTAATTTGGTTTAATTTGATTTACTTTGTCTAACAAGTTATCAAAATATACTAAAGAATCAGTGGTTTCCCCAGCCCTCAGCTTTGTTAATTAAACTTTGTCTAGTTTATAATGGAGATTTCTATTAAACTGAAATAGGAGTCAAAAACTTTAATCACATCATCATATATTGCAGAGATAATGGGAACTGCAGATGCTGGAGATTCCAAGATAATAAAATGTGGGGCTGGATGAACACAGCAGGCCAAGCAGCATCTCAGGAGCACAAAAGCTGACGTTTCGGGCCTAGACCCTTCATCAGAGAGGGGGATGGGGGGAGGGAACTGGAATAAATAGGGAGAGAGGGGGAGGTGGACCGAAGATGGAGAGTAGTTTGTTCTTCTATGCTTTGTCTGGCAAGAATAGTGTTAGCACTATTGTTGATCATATATTACTACAGGCTGACCTTGGTCCTTGTCAAAGCCTGAAGCTACACAGTATCTGCTAAATTTTTGATACCATTGTAGATACCAGTACAGAACTTAGTCATGGCCTTCCACATGCTCAAGAGGGTCTGGTAAAAGCAAGTTATTTTCCAATCATGGTGAATGTACTAAATGGGCTATAGCGAACAAAATGCTTAGTTTGCTTACCATGTTTTTCAACTTTTAAATGGGCCTTCCCTCTTATGATTAATCTCTCTTGTGAGGTTATGCTTTTCTGTCAAGGTTTCTGATTAACAGGAACACATTACTCATCTGTAGTTGATTGTCCTTTTTTGTTGCTTATAGCATTGTACTGCAGCTTTTCTCAGATGCTTTCTGAGTTTTTGTGCCAGTTTTAACTCTCTCTGTGGGCTTTGGTGCCTGGGTGGATCTTGAAGTCCAACAATTGGTGCTTTCTGTCTCTGTTGAATTCCTCATCTGGTATTTCAACACTTCTCAGGTCAGCTTGCTGAGTTGGCCTTGCAACTTACCCACAGCATTGCATATCACTGGATTCCGTGGGTCTGGTCACTATAGTTACCATGTAATATTCTGAGGTCAACACACTTATGAGTCTACCATACAGGCCTTACTAAGCATAACTATTTACAAGACATGATAAGAAAGGAGATCCTTCTGAAATCTTTCAATTCCGGGTTTCAGTTTGGAAGGGCAGGGGAAGGGAGTGGAGGGGATGACAGGAGAGGAGTTAGAGAGCAGTGCAGTGCAACCTGGACTGTGGAGAAGGCATTGACGGGGGTCCAGAGTTGCTCTCTACTGTTCACATGTTAAGGATATTGCTGCTGCCTGGGCCACATTTCGAGCTGAACTGTTTTGCTGCTGCTGTATAGATACTGTTCCGACCAGAGCTGTCTACTGCTGCTGTATGGGCCCAGCTGCCTTGTTCTGTATTTCACTGAAAGTGTGTGGAACCTGTCTCAATGGGTTGAGACACCATAGTTGCATGTGGTAGGGCTGAGTTGTTTGTATGCTGGGGTGTTTGCTACTGCAGCCTCAGTCCTGGCTACTGCCCTGTCACCATTCAGGCACCCGACCAAGGGCCTGAGAATTAAAGTCTATCCTCATAACAATGGAGGCCGGCTTGAAGGTGATGGCTAGTGTCGTTGGTACACTGGCCATTGTCACAGCCTCCAAGCTATACGGGAAGGTGGTGTTTATCCTTTGGTCAGAGCTGGCAGTGCACCTGGACTTGGAGAAGGGGGTCACTGTGGGTGGGACTTATTTACTTATTGAACCTCTTTTTTTTGTATGGACCAAAAAAACATGACCTCTAATAACCCACACTTCATTGCCATTTAATTTCGCTTACCCCATTTTCAGTTGGTAGGGGAAGAGCAGTCAGGGATGGGACCCATGCTGCTTGGACTGAAAGACCCCAGCCTGAAACATGTTGATTTCTTCCAGCACCAGGTCTTTGTTAGCTAGGCCTAGGAGGATGTGATGGAAGGGACATTCACCATGCTTCATGAGGGGGCAACCTACAGTGGCTTCTAGATGATGGATGGTATGTGGTGTCATGGTGTCACTTGTGCAAGGAGGCAGGGCACTCAAGGAGGAATTGCCCCATATTAATAGCCGCCAAAGCTACAATGCTCCGCTCCTACTCCCCTGCCTCAAAGATAACACCCGGAACCTGAGCAGGAGGTTGCTGCTACAGTGTCCTCTAGGGGGCAGGATGCTCGGCATCCTGCTGGAAAGAAGGTGAGGAGGAAGACAAACCACCTTGAAGCTGTCCCCTGGATGCATCCCCTTATACCCCAGAGCCAGTGGCTGTGAGCTTGGGGTTAGAATCTTGGCTTGTCCCACCCTGGAACAAGAAATTCCCCTTTGGACATGCCTCCATCACCCCAGCGTGGGAACCTGAGCATGACCCCATCCCTCAATGGTTGTGCACTGTTGCCCCAGTCCCTGGCCCTGCTCACTTGACCCCGGAGATACCGAATCCAATCCCTGGCTATCACCACCCGAGCCTGAGGGTTCCAGGCCTAGTTCTGTGGGTGGAAATCCTGATCCGATGACCAACCTATGGTCCCCGCCTTTCAATCACATGATCGTGGGTATTCTGTGGCAAGATGGAAAATGATAGAAGTGGTCCTTCCCAACCTCACCACAGACCCCAGCCTCCAGCCATCCCTCATCCAGTCATGTTTGTTGAGTGGCTGGTGGAAAGGTGCAAAATTCCCAAGGACAGCAGTGAGCAGGTGAAAAGAGGCCACCATCATGGCAAAGAAGAGATGTCACTCCCTGTGGGAGGAGGACTTTAATATCACCAGGGTGAGGTTCTGCTCTGCCCCAGGGGAGAACATACGGCAACTCTTGTCCAACCTATGTTGCAGCCTGGTGATCAGAGATAAAGGGAACTGCAGATGCTGGAGAATCCAAGATAAAAAAGTGTGGGGCTGGATGAACACAGTAGGCCAAGCAGCATCTTATGAGCACAAAAGCTGACGATTTGGGTCTAGACCCTTCATCAGAAAAGGGGGATGGGGAGACGATTCTGAAATAAATAGGGAGAGAGGGGTAGGCGGACTGAAGATAGATAGAGGAGAAGATAGGTGCAGAGGAGAGTATAGGTGGGGAGGTAGGGAGGGGATAGGTCAGTCCGGGGAGGACGGACAGGTCAAGGGGGTGGGATGAGTTTAGTAGCTAGGAAATGGAGGTGCGGCTTGAGGTGGGAGGAGAGGATAGGTGAGAGGAAGAACAGGTTAGGCAGGCGTGGACAAGCTGGGCTGGTTTTGGGATGCAGTGGGGGGAGGGGAGATTTTGAAGCTGGAGAAATCCACATTGATAACATTGGGCTGCAGGGTTCCCAAGTGGAATATCCTGTCCCGCAGACCCGGCCAATCCCCCTCCAATGACGCCCTCATCCACCTAGCCGAACTCATCTTCACCCTCAACAATTCTTTCGATTCCTCCCACTTCCTTAAGACTAAGGAGGTAGCCATGGGTACCTGCATGGGCCCAAGCTATGCCTGCCTCTTTGTAGGTTATGTGGAACAGTCCCTCTTTCGCACCTACACTGGCCCAAAACCCCACCTCTTCCTCCGTTACCTTGGTGACTGTATCGGCACTGCCTCATGCTCCCAAGAGGAGCTTGAACAGTTCATCCATTTCACCAACACCTTCCACCCCGAGCTTAAGTTCAACTGGACCATATGCAACACATCCCTTACCTTCCTGGACCTTTCTGTCTCAATCTCAGGGAACCACCTACAAACTGATGTCCATTTCAAGCCCACCGACTCCCACAGCTACCTGGAATACACCTCCTCCCACCCACCTTCCTGCAAAATTTCCATCCCCTACTCCCAATTCCTTTGCATCCACCACATCTGCTCCCAGGATGAGGCATTTCACTCCCACTCATCCCAGATGTCCTCTTTCTTCAAGGGCCACAATGTCCCCCCCATCGCAGTGGCCAAGAATGCCCTCGGCCGTGTCTCTCGCATTTCCCACACCTCATCCCTCACACCCCGCACCTCGCAATAACCGCCCAAAAAGAATCCTTCTAGTCCTCATATACCACCCCACCAACCTCCAGATACAACGATTCATCCTCCGACACTTCTGCCATCTGCAATCTGATCCCACCACCAAAGACATTTTCCCATCCGAACCCTTGTCTGTTTTCCAGAGGGGCCACTCTCTCCGTGACTCCCTTGTCTGCTCCACACTTCCCTCCAACCCCACCACACCCGGGACTTTCCCCTGCAACAGCAGGAAGTGCTACACCTGCCCCCACACCATCTCCCTCATCCCCAACCCAGGCCGCAAGATGAGTTTCCACATCAAGCAGAAGTTCACCTGCACATCTGCCAATGTGGTATACTGCATCTGCTGTATACGGTGTGGCTTCCTCTACCTCGGGGAAACCAAGCGGAGGCTTGGGGATCACTTTGCAGAACACCAACGCTCGGTTCGCAGTAAACGACTGCACCTCCCAGTCGCGAGCCATTTCAACTCCCCCTCCCACTCCTTAGACGAATGTCCATCATGGGCCTCATGCAGTGCCATAATGATGCCACCTGTAGGTTGCAGGAACAGCAACTCATATTCCGCTTGGGAACCCTGCAGCCCAATGGTATCAATGTGGATTTCACCAGCTTCAAAATCTCCCCTCCCCCCACTGCATTCCCAAACCAACCCAGCTTGTCCCCGCCTGCCTAACCCGTTCTTCCTCTCACCTATCCTCTCCTCCCAGCTCAAGCCGCACCTCCATTTCCTACCTACAAACCTCCTCCCACCCCCTTGAACTGTCCATCCACCCCGGACTGACCTATCCCCTTCCTACCTCCCCACCCATACTCTCCTCTGCACTATCTTCTCTTCTTTCTATCTTCAGTCATCCTCCCCCCCCCTCCCTATTTATTTCAGAATTGTCTCCCCATCCCCCTTTTCTGATGAAGGGTCTAGGCCTGAAGCATCAGCTTTTGTGCTCCTAAGATGCTGCTTGGCCTGCTGTGTTCATCCAGCCCCACACTTTGTTATCTTGCAGCCTGGAGAGTCTGAAGCCTCCGAGATCGCAGCTAATCCTCCCACTGCCAATCCCAGTGACTTCTGGGGACAAGCTGGAGCCCTGTGAATGTTGTGGTGTCAGTATTGTAATTGGTTATTGGATGTTGTAGAGGAGGAAGATGTTTTCCTTACTCTACCCTCTCAGACTCATTTCCCAAGTGCCTTGGGCCTGGGAGGGGATCTTTCCCCAAGGGTCCAGGTGACTTGGTGTCAGGAGAACAGTAGATCCTTGAGTCACCACCACTCCATGACCCAGAGCCCGAGCATCCACCGATAGAGTCCACTGAGGAAGACCTGTGACCCTGTGGGTGGTGCCACTGGGAGAATAGAGCCAGCTGGTGTCTCCGGGCCATCCCCTGCTCTCATGGCAATGGAAGGTCCCACAGCTGAGGACAACTGACCATGGGAGGACATAACATTAGTTGTGGGAGCTGGGGATGACACACCGTGAGTCTCCAGCGAGGTTTTAGATTCTCTGGTGTCCTTCACTGAGTTTCCCCTCATTTCCATCGAGGAAGCCCAGGAATTTCTGGCAAAGAGTCTCTGTCAACAAGTGAGACCACCTGCTGCAAGTCAGACTGGGGGACAACTGGAGCTGACTAGCATCCTCACCTAGCTCTCCAGGCATAAATTCCCTGGGCTAGACGGAATGACTATGGAATTCCTCAGGGCATTCTGATACGTCCTGGGGGGGTGAATGCGCAATTCTTGGAGAAATATGTTTTGAGTGGAGAGCTGCTGGAGGAATGCATCAGGACTGAACCTTGTCCAGCCAGATGTATTCCCTTTGCATGGAACCATTCCTGTGCCTACTGCAGGGGAGATTATCAGGGTTGGTTCACACGGGCCAGACATGGGATTAGTTCTTTTGGCTTACGCCGTCAATATGCTCCTCATGTTATCTAACTCAGCTGACCTAGGGAGGATGCATGAGTATCAGACAGAGTACTCAGCTGTGACTTCTGCTGGGGTCAACCGAGCCAAATGTTCCAGGCTCCTGTTCTATCTGTAATGTTTAGATTCTTTGCCAGAGGAATTACGGGTTTTCAGCTGGAGCACCACCCATCTACTCTATCTGGAGGTCTAAATTAGCTCAGCAGAGGAATCCTGATCAGCAAATTGACAGGAGCTGGTGGGCAAAGCTTGCGCTCGCCTAGGCCATTCGACAGGACTGCTCCAAGTGCCGAGGAAAGACTGGATTGAATGGTTTGTATTACTGGAATCTAGAAGAATGAAGGGGATCTCATACAAACATATAAAATCCTGATGGGACTCGACAGGCTAAATGTGGGAAGAATGTAGTCAATGTTGGGGAAGTCCAGAATTAGGGGTCACAGTCTAAGAATAAGGGGTAAGCCATTCAGGATTGAGGTGAAGAAGGATTTCTTCACTCAGAGTTGTGAACTCGTGGAATTGTCTCCCACAGGAAGCTGTAGGGACCTGTTCAGTTGGTAAACTCAAGATATGGCCCTTGCGGCTAAAGGGATCAAGGGGCCTGAGGAGAGGGCAGGAATAGAATACTGAAATTGCATGCTCAACCATGATTGTATTGAATAGTGCTGAAGCCTCAAAGGGCCAAATGGCCCACTCCAGCACGTATTTTCTATGTTTCTTTGCTTCTATCTTGCAGGAGTCAAGTGCTGGTTATAAACTAACTGGTATCCTCCATGTTGTAGTATGAGCTGGTCCTTTTGGCCCCTCCTCCTGGCTTTGTCACAAAAACCCAGAGGGTGTTGGCTCATTTCTTCTGGGAGAAAAAGAAGGACAGAGGTTCTGAGTCTCCACATTGAGCAGGCAGTCAGTCACTGGTTTGCCTTCGCACCCAGATGGTGACTTTCCACCTTCAGACGCTGCAGAGATACTGTTCCATCGAGTCTCCTCCCAGATGTTGCACCCTGGTGATGTACTTCTTCCACCAGGTGCATCACCTCAATTGTGACATGCAGCTCCTGTTTATTGATTGCAGGGGATCTACAAGTCACCCCCCAGAATGCTGCCTGTTGTCTACTGCAGTCTCATTAACGTTTCAAACCTGGCCATCTCACACCAGGCCTTCCTGCCATCAGGAATAGAAGCTATAATCAGGCAGCAATTGCTGAGGAACCTTCATCTGCACTATTAGGAATTTGAGTGGCTGGGTGGAGGGGAGGGCTGTGGCAGTGGGAGGGGTTGACCAGAGTTGGGGACATGCTGAGTGGCAGAGACCTGGGCTGGATGTTGCGCAGGATTTGGCACATAGGATGATAATAGACATCCAACTTGTAGCCAATGCCATCTGTCACCTGAAAATGGCAGTGCTCGGACCTGAAGTCATGCACTAGTTAGAGGATGCTCAGGTGTGTGGTGGAATCTGATCTGTACTCAGAAAGAATTTCACATTGGCTGCAAGGTCCTGAACTTCTCTTCTCATTCTCACTCATCTCAATTCACATGGACAAGGAGAGCCACGACTTCGACTGGGACAACACCAAGATCCTGGAACAGGCTAGGCAGAGACAAGCATGAGAATTCCTGGAAGTATGGCAGTCCACAAAGCATGCTATTAATAAACACATTGAACTTGACGCCATATGCATTCCACCACAAAAGCAAACCAGACCCCAGAGTTTAAAAACCAGGTGGGAAAACACACCAGCACATCATCGGAGGCTGCAGTGAGGATGTTACCAAGCATGGTAATAAAATGTCTGCAGAACAACAAACCAGCTCAGTGAGCCAACCAATCTCAACACCCGCAATCCAAGCTACAGATCTACACTAAAACCTTAGAGTCCTGAACTCCCCCCAGGATCCTGCATCCCACAACCTGAACCATCTGCTGAATATGATTGCAGTATTGATATATGAAGTATCATAGCTGCTCAACAATGATATAGTAAGCTTCTTTTCTACTACTGACATCCAACTTCATTGGTCAAAACATTAGATTTAAGTTGCACATCAGAGATCTTAGCTCTTTTTACCAGGATGAGAGAAGAGTCATAAGAAATTTATGTGAATTACATTTCTATGAAGCAATTATGAATAAAATACTTGATGTACATTCCCCATGGAAGGAGCTACCTAGAATGTTTCTATCTTTCAAATACTGATTCAACTGCTCTGCAATTCCAGAATGTTCCAGTTTAACTTATCGAGTCATAGAGGTTTACAACATGAAACCAGGCCCTTCAGCCCAACTTGCCCTCACCACCCAGTTTTCATAATTAGTCTAGTCCTGTTTGCCTGTATTTGGTCCACATTTCTCCATACTAATCCCATCCATGTACATCTCCAAATGTTTCTTAAATGATAAAATTGTACTTGTTGCCATCACTACCTCTGGCAGCCCAATCCAAACACTAACCAGCCTCTGTGTGAAAAGATTGCCCCTCTGGATCCTTTTATATCTCTCCCCTCTTACCTTAAATGCATGTCCTCTTGTTTTAAATGCCCTTACCACCCCTACCATAGGGAAAGACTGTTGGCCACCGACCTTACCAATGCCGGTCATGCTTTCATTGAGTTCTATTGTCTTCTATGATCCAGGGAATAAGTCCCTGCCTATCCAACCTCTCCTTATAGCTCAAACCTTCCAGTCTAGGTAGCATCCTAGTAAATCTTTTCCACGCTGTTTCCAGTTTAATAATATCCTATCTCTAGTTGGATGACCTGAATTGCATGCAGTACTCCAAATATGGCCTCACCAACATCATGTACAGCTGTAATAGGACGTCCCAACTCCTGTACTCAATGCTCTGATGGATGAAAGCTAGCATGCTGAAAGCCTTCGTCACCACCTTGTCTACCTGTGACTTTATTTACAAGGAACTATGAACTCATACCCCAGGCCTCTTTGCCCTATAACACTCCCTAAGGTTCTAAACTGGTTTGACCCACCAAAATGCAATATCTTGCATTTATCTAACTTAAACTCTATCTGCCATTCCTCAGCCCACCAGCCCACTTGAACAGGATGTTGATGCATTCTGAGATAACCTTCACTGTCCACTATACCACTAGTCTTGGTGCCTTGTGCAAACTTACTAACCATATCTCTTAATTTCTCACCTAATCATGTATGTAAATGATGAATAATAGTGGACCCAGCACTGATTCCTAAGGCACCCTGCTGGTCAGAGGCCTCCTGTCTGATAAATAACCCTCTACCATCACTCTCTGTCTTCTACCATCAAGCTAATTTTGTGTCCATTTGGCTAGTTCTCCCTGGATCTTGTGAGATTTAACCTTACTCAGCAACCTGTCATACTGTAGCTTGTCAAAGAAGTCCATGTAGACAAAGGGTACTGTACTGCCCTCATCTACTTTTTTGTTTACCCCTTTAAAAAAACTCAATCAAATTCTTGAGACACAGTTTCCCATGCACAAAGCCATGCTGACTATCCCAAATGAGCCTTTGTCTCTCCAAATGCACATAGATCCTGTCTCTCAGAATCCCCTCTAACAACTTACCACCAAAGATGTTAGGGTCATGGGCTCACCAGTCTATAGTTCTCAGACATTTCCCTGCAACCTTTCTTGAATATTGGCATAACATTAGCCTCCCTCCAATCTTTGGGCACTTCACACATGGCTGTTGATAATATAAATATCTCTGCTAGGGGCCCTGCAATTTCCTCCCGAGCCTCCCACAAGGTCCTGAAGATGTTGCTGTTTCAGAACAGGAATGCTTTCTGGAGTGAAACTGATAGTGTTAATTAGTTACGTCTTTCAGACACTGCCTGATATCCAATTCAATTTAGATCAACAACATGAAAATTCGGCAGGTTCTATAATATTTGAATGATCAGTGTTTTGCCAGACTAATTCCAGATGGTGGATACAATCTTTCCCACCCCAGTACCAATTCTCTTCTTATCTCCTTCAAGCATTGACCATACTTGTAAGAAATCCTCTTGGAAAATGTTGCTGTGGGGCAAGTAATATGGACTAAGTGGCAAAACTGAATTTAAAATATCATAAGAATGTACAATAGCGTGTTTCTTCACAAGGTAGGAATTAGAGTTGACGTGAAACAGTCATTCATGCAGAATCCTTACTTTCTATCTTGAGTTGCAATCAAACTTGATTGAAACTAAATTGCCTTGTCAGAGCAGTCAATTTATTCTCTCAGCAGGTGCACTGGCTGTCTGAGACAATAAATATCTCCTGCATGATTAGACAAATGTTTATCTTGCATAATAGACGAATATGGTGATACAGATGAAACAAGCTTAGAAAATCTGTAGCTGAAAGTTTTTTTGTTCCCCATCTGCTTATCTAATACTTTGATTTGATGTTATTTACAAGTTAGTAGCACAATTTGGGACAATTTTTGAAGTAGTATTATTGAGATGGTTGGGCAAGTTGAGGAGTGGAGAAACACTAATTGAGGTGTTATAGCACCACCTCTAGCAGTAGGAGGTAATTACATCCGACAATTTGTATCAACAATATCCACTCTGAATATGCAGAGAGGAATTTACATTGGAAATGATATGAAAAGATTTCTAGATAGAACATAATTACTGCTGTAAACTTATTTAATATGTTAATGTGAAGGTAAAACTTTTTGGCATTGAACTATTATCTGGAGTACGTTGCCAAAAAGGAACGTGGAAGACCACACCCTTGTGTGTGAGTGCCTTTTTGTTTCATCAAGCGTACGTTCCAGATTGCACCTTGGCAAAATTTAGAGGGAACACTACTCTGTTCATTTCCTGTTTTATGACAATAAAGTGCAAAATACAAGGTGGGGGGAGGCTTTCAGAGATGGAATTCGAAGGATTACCTGGTTGCCAACTGCAGACGAGCAGGCACTTGAGATCAAAGACTTGTCTGCTCACTGGCTATAGGAGATGGGGGTATCAGGACCTCCCGACTACCTGGAGACAGAACAAAATATACAACACTAAGTCATGCTCACTTAATATTAGCAGCAAGTGAAAAATACTCTATCATTATGTGAAATTATTACATTCTTGTTTTCTTTGATTTCCGATTTAGTTCACCTATTATTCAATTGTCAGTTTGTCTACTGATTTTTGATAGTGATCCACCTGGCCCAGATCTTCTATAAACCATCCTGTAGTTAAATGTTTTTCCTGTTTGATTATTCCTTGACATTTTCCAACATTATTTTAAACCGAAAGATATTGTAATCAGGTTGTCAGTTTCCTCACCGAGCTGGCTGGTTATTGTACAGACTTTTCGTCACAATGCTAGGTAACATCATCAGTGCGGCCTGCAGTTAAGTGATGTTATTCTACTGTGCTTGGTATTTATATGATCCGGTCTGTTAAGTTGGATCGTGTCATTTCCGGTTCTGTTTCATTGTTGTAGTGTGGCTGTGGGTTTGTGTGCTACCATGATTCCTAGTGGTCATAGAGTTTCGCCGTCAGCTCTGATGAGTTCTTGATATAGGGTAATGTGGCCAGTGTATTGAGGTGCACTGTGTCCTCATGGCATTGTTTATCTATTAGGCAGCTGCCATGAAGTTGTTGGGACTGTGAAGTTGTGAGTGACAAACATTCACAAAGGCCAAGGACACTATACATGCGACATGCAGGACTAAAGTAATTTACAAAATGCCTTGCAACAAACATTACATTGGCCAGGCCGGAAGGAAACTAGCCAGCAGAACACACAAACACCAGCGAGCAGCAAAATGACACAAAAAACTTTCCCTCATCTCAGTTCCCTTGGATAATAAAGGCCATCAATTTAACTGAGACAATGTGACCACCCTACCTCAAGACAACCATAGACATGCACAGGAATTCCTGGAGGCCTGGTTTTCTACCCGTAATGCAATCAACAAATATGTGGAATTAGACCCCATATACAACCCATGCAGAACAGAACCTGAAATGACCAACTCAACTTAACAGGCCGGATCATATAACTACCAAACAGAGTAGAACAACGATGCTTTGTTGGAAGCTGCACTGATGATGTTACTTAGCATAGTGACAAAACATCTGTATGATAACCAGCCAGCTTGGTGAGCAAGCCGATAACCTCATCCATAACCCAAGCTACAAATCTTCACAGGAACCTTAAATATCTCAGTCACTTTAATATTGCTAAACAGAGATGCAAATTCAAAGCTTTCATGTCTTGTTCTTATCAGCGCTGAATGCAAGAAAGCCAACTTTAAAAATGAAACAACAATTTATAGAAATTTTCTAACCAACCTTTTCAGAGAAACTATTATACACCTCTGGAGCAGGTGGGACTTGAACATAGGCCTCGTGGCCTAGAAGTAGAGACACTGCACTACAAGGGCTAAAAGATATTTTCTAATTAACCCGTTCAAGTACGTTTTGTCACACCTCTAGAGCAGATGGGATTTAACCCTGGCTTCCTGGCTCAGAGGTAGGGACAGTAACACTGTACCACAAGAGCCTATATAATGAGACGAATGTAGTGGTCAAATTAATTTATGTTTGGCATGATGCAGCTGGAACTGTCAATCTTAGTTAACTGATTAATTCATTCTGAAATAAAGGAATCAAACCAGTTGCCTTTCATCAAAATGCTGGCTGAGGAATCTGTCAATTTGTTTTCTTTACTATTCACCACTTACCTATGTTCACTCGTCACTTTGGTATGTTTACATTTGCACCATAGAATTGGAGTTGGTGGCAAACTGAAAACTAAGGCCCTAGTCATCTGCTCATTGTGTAAGCTTTATGCCAAACTAAAGTGCATCAGGCCTACTCTGCACAATATAGACTGCCCTGATCAAGTCTGTGTTTGCTGTATACCATGCCAATGCTATTTGACCCTGAAAAATATGCTGATGACCTCAGGCTCTCTTGGAAGGGATAATGTCTCAAAGCTTTGGCATTAAGTGTAACTAGCTGCCTCAGAATGCTATTTCATGATAAACAAACATGTGGTATTCTCTATGATGAGGATGCTGCCATCAAACCAAAATAATAATGCATGAATAAATAATGTAGTTTGAGTTTCAGTACCAATGAGACGCTAGATGTGGAGGTTGTACACCCCAAAGTCTGGTGGCCTGTTCTTGCAAAACACAGGACAGGCAGTCTGACCAATATTTGATGTGATACCACTATTGGACAGCATTTATGAAAAGATCCTGACTGTACTAACAATTACACCAGAAACAAATTTAAGATCATTAGTCAAGCTTACAGTATGATGCATTTGCACATGCTATGTATTCAGGTAACCAGCAAGTAACAGCTACAATCAAGCATGCTGCAAATTTTGGTCAAGCTAATTTAAACTCTCATCTTGGTTCAGGCAGGATGTGTAATTTCCCGAGTTAATCAAATAAGTCAATGTCGTGTAACCGGCTAGACAGACTAGCACTATACTACCTCACCCAGAGCATGGAAAGTGATTATTTGATTTTTGGGAGTTGTTTTTTAACCAGTAAAACTCCACTTGCTGGGATTGAACAATATGATTAGGATGTTATCATTTCATTTGCTGAGTTCCAGAGAACTTCCTGGAAACTATGAACATCTTTTGAGATAAAAGTTAGCTGACCCAAGGATTTTCTTTGAAAGCCTTCAAGACTAACACGTATAATAAAGAACCATGAGATGAGACCTATACAGAAAGTAAAGTTGGCCACTTCACTTGAATTGGAGTACTACTGAATTCAAGCCAAACTTACAGAGTTAACGTTAGAGATAGGGTTAAAAGTAAATTAAGTAAAGTTAAATGAAGTGAGTTAAAGCTGAAGTTAGGCTAGATGAAGCAAGAAGTAAATGTTGCAACAAATGTGCATTTTATATTGAGAATTGGAACTTAAAGAGTTAAAATGACGAGACGTTTACTTAATGAAATTCTGAATTGATTCCCTGCCTTTTGTCTGTCACACAAGGGAAGAATACTTGCGTAAAAGGTTTGAGTACTCCTCGATGGACAAGAATTTGAACACTTCTTGTTGGACAACAGTTTTTGGTGTGCCTGGGCAGCCTTCAATAAGAAATTACTTTAAATTGTTCCGAAGTTGAACTCACCAGCATTGTATGATAGAGATGAATTGATCAGTAATGGGAAATATATCAGGTGTTTACTAAGCATGTTAAAGAAATGTCAAAATTTGTGAAGTGAATCTGGTTGCTTCTCATATGCTTTAGAAAACAGCTAAACTGTTAACAGACAAGAATGGTAGATTGTCAAGAATGGAAGAGATACTAAGAAATAAGACGTGGTCCAAGTGGATTGAACATTGCAGTAAATTATTACTGGATCAAGGATCTACAGGTCAGAAATGTTGCAAAGAAGCATGTAAACAGGAAGGAAAGCATGCTTCTAAGCTTAATAAGGCTGCAGCAATAGTCACTTGTTTGGAGCAGTTATGGGCAAAGGAGTTAGAAAATAAGAAATTACATGAAGAAAATGAGGTGTTATGTGAGGAAATTGAGCGCTTACGTGAAGAGATGGAAAGATTACGTGGAACAGGAGCAGAGGAGTTAGATAAACGTGTTGCAATTGGGCCAGTTTCAAACTTTGTCTGAGGTGGCTTACTAAAAAGCACAGCACGCAAAATGTGAATGAAATGCAGCCAAACAGGCTGTGAGCAAACTGAATTAAAAATGTATGAATTTGCAGGCTGCTGTTAAAGTTCTATATCAAGTAGGCAGAGAAAGTAGAATCTCTGGCCGATCACCCAAAGTACCAGCAGGAGACTGACAAATTAAAATCTCAGCAGTCGATACGAAAAGGAATAATGTCGAGTCTAAGAGAGATGATGATTACAGAGTGGATATTAGAGAGCTTTCAGAGAATGACCAGCAGTACGCTGCACATAGCAATGACTGGAAACACTCACTTCTCTTTCTGGAGACATTGAATCCCTCAGCACCCTCAAAACCTGCCCTGCCACGATGAATCTGTGACTGCTAAGCACATGGAAGCTGAGGACTCACCATCAGTTATGTACACATCCCCATTTTTTTGCCTCTGTATTCATTCATGGTATGAGGATGTCGCTGGCCAGGCAGCATTTATTGTCCAACCCCAATTGCCTAGAGGGCAGTTAAGAGTCAATCAAATTTCTGTGGTCTGGAGTCACATGTAGGTCAGGCCAAGTAAAGATGGCAGTTTCCTTCCCTAAAGGACGTTAGTGAACCAGATGTGGTTTTCCTGACAATCAACATGGGATTTATGGTCATCATTAGACTCTTAATTCCATTATTTATTGAAGTCAAATTCCACCATTCGAACCCAGGTCCCCAGAACATTATCTGGGTCTCTGTATTAACAGCCCAGTGGCAATATCACAGGCTATTGCTTATAGTATTACAATGGGGGAAATTGCTAAAACAACCTCCACATTTGAACCCATTGCAGATTCTTACATAATTTTTTTAACTCACTCATCAGTAAAGACTTTTATTTGGGCTTGACAATAGAGAAGAAGTAAAATCAATACTTGTGTGCATGAGACCTGTGATTCAGTTTGCTTTACTCAAGCCTCAGCATGAAGTGGGTGGAGAACTTGAATATATGAAGGAAGTTATATTATCTGTGGAAGGTTATAAAGAAGGGATCCAGTACATGACTTAAACAGGTGCAGATGAACAAAAGGGGAGCATTCGATCACATATGTTGGTTGGTTATGAACTATTTTACTCAATTTTTTAAAGATTTGTATCATGCTAGATTAACTGTACTATGATTGTTCTAATTGGTTGAGAACCTGAGTAGCGCTTACTTCAGAAGGGGGAAAGAAGGCATTTGAGAATTTGACCCCACAGTTTTTTTTCCTTTATTCATTCACAGGATGATACCACTAGGCCATTGCCTCCCCCATGATACACGTGATGAGTTATGGATAGTAAGGCAAAGGGTTCATGGTTGGAAGAAGTAAATTCAAGAGGGCAAAGGGAACATGCTTCCTGTTAAAAAGTCCTAATGCTGGTCCAGTCTAGGGAAATGAAAGAGATAGAGGAAGATGGTGGTGTTAAGGTTTCAAGGTTTCCTGTATCCATATACAGTTACTTTGGGTAGAAGTAAATGCCAACCACAAGGGGGCACCAGACTTCTGATACAATGTTATACCTGAGGTTGACTAGGTCACTGTGCTTGGGATTGTAGAGCACCTTACCACTACCGTCAAGGACAGGCACAGGGTCAAGAATCAGGACAGGGATCCAGAGCTCTGGCACTAGAGGGCCCAGTGCAGAAGGCTACAGTAAGGGAAGTAAGGGAGACTGCTACTCTTTATCCACTATTTCTGGATGCAAATCCAAACGGATGATGGTGCCAGTCTTCAGCAGTGTATAGTGCTAGGTGAGATAGTGCATGGAGACCCTTGGTAGAAGGTGAGGAAGAAGGCCACCTGTTGAATTCCTATGGGATACTGAAGATTCCCATGTTACCCATAACACATCCAGAGATATTTGTTTACCTTGGTGAAAGAAAGGGACAAAATCTTTTGAGAGGGTTTACTGGACATTTGCAAGAAGGATTTGAAATGGATTCAATTGTGTTTAAGTTGGGCAATGTGCTTTGTTATCACCTGGCGATATTAATACAACGTCCCTGAACAGCAGAGCACATTTGGGGAGCTGATTTCAGGAGTAGATGTAGATGGTCTTTTGATCTGGCAAGTTACTACATCTGGCAAATGTCTTATGTAAATAAGGCACAAATAGTACATGGGAACCTACACATCCAGGGTCCATACAGTCAAGGAATTCTGGCTAAAACCTACAGAGATATCCAATGATTTAACCATATAAAAGCCTATTGCTAAACATAAAGGTGCATTTGTAAAACATAAGCATTATGTGGTCGAATTTCAGGGAAAGAATTGTAGAAGGCTCTGACACAAAACCTAAAAAGCAGTATGGTTTCAAAAAACAAGCTGAAGGAGAAGTTGCAAAGGTAATTGTAAGTCTGCTACAAGAGGGAATTTTATGTCTTGTAGTTTCAACAAATAACTCTCCCATTTAGCCGATTAGAAAAGCAGATGGCTTTTGGCAACTAATGATTGATTATAGAGAGTTAAGTAAAAGAATTCCATTAACAGCATCTACAGTAGAATCTAGTCCTAAGACAATAATGAAACAAGTTCCACAAGCAAAATATTTTACAGTTCTTGTCATTAGCAATGAATTTTGGTCCATTCCTTTAAATCAGCAATGTCAGCATAAATTTCTTTTTATGTTTCAAGATCAGCAATATACATGGACATGTTTACCCTGAGGGTTCCACAACTCTCCATCCATCTTCCATCACAGATTGCCCAAAGTATTGGAGTCTTTTTCATGACCTAATTGTTTAATCCAGCATGTAGACACTCCAGACTGAAACTAGAGAGAAACATCTCCAATCATTGGATGAATTATTAACCCTCCTCACTTTGTGAGGACTTAAACCCTAAAATGGTGCAAATTATCAAGTCGCAGGTAGTGTATTTAGGTAACCTACAGAAGTGCAAAATTGAAAACAAACTCATTGAATCTATTGTGCAGTTGCTCCTCCCTGACTGGGTTTCAGCTATTAGGTGCTTTTGCATGGCTACATTGTTAATCTCACATACCAACTAGTCTCTTCGCATTTCATTCAGTGTTAACCTAAAATCACATCCATATGCCAGTTGTCTTTGTCTTGTCAAAAATCCCAACACGATTTCCCTTGTTCTTGAACAGCCAAATAAAACTAATAGCATCTCAGAATTAGAGGAGGCATGGGGTGGTTGAATGGTGTTGGGGGGTGGGGGTCGCAATATTCCTTAACTAAATCCATAAACTCTAGAAAGGTTTTAGTTTCTAATGCTTCAGGGAATGTTAGGGTCCTTATAATGAAAAATGCTGCTGTCTGCAAGTAGTCAGATGGATGACCCTTGGCTTTTCATCTGGCCCAATGACATTTGTCCAGAACAAGCATTGCTATCTTTCCACACACGAGGCCCAGCCTTTGATGGCAGAAGCAAACAAATCAAGCATCCAAATAAAGGCATGACACCAGAAATGCTTACTCCAACTCAAAGACAGCTGTTGCAAGTAACTACATCGCCGCCGAGGCCAGACGCCAACTCTCCGACACCACCTCCTACCGCCCCCTCGATCATGACCCCACACCCGAGCACCAAACCATCATCTCCAACACCATTCATGACCTCATCACCTCAGGGGACCTCCCACCCACAGCCTCCAACCTCATTGTTCCCCAACCCCGCACGGCCCGTTTCTATCTCCTTCCCAAAATCCACATACCTGCCTGCCCTGGTCGACCCATCGTCTCAGCCTGCTCCTGCCCCACCGAACTCATCTCCACCTATCTGGACTCCATTTTCTCCCCTTTGGTCCAGGAACTCCCCACCTACGTCCGTGACACCACCCACGCCCTCCACCTCCTCCAGGGCTTCCAATTCCCTGGCCCCCAACACCTCATCTTCACCATGGACGTCCAGTCCCTATACACCTGCATTCCGCATGCAGATGGCCTCAAGGCCCTCCGCTTCTTCCTGTCCCGCAGGCCCGACCAGTCCCCCTCCACCGACACCCTCATCCACCTAACTGAACTCGTCCTCACCCTCAACAACTTCTCTTTTGACTCCTCCCACTTCCGACAGACTAAGGGGGTGGCCATGGGCACCCGCATGGGCACCAGCTATGCCTGCCTCTTTGTAGGTTACGTGGAACAGTCCCTCTTCCGCACCTACACAGGCCCCAAACCCCACCTCTTCCTCCGGTACATTGATGACTGTATCGGCGCTGCCTCTTGCTCCCCAGAGGAGCTCGAACAGTTCATCCACTTCACCACCACTTTTCACCCCAACCTTCAGTTCACCTGGGCCATCTCCAGCACATCCCTCACCTTCCTGGACCTCTCAGCCTCCATCTCAGGCAACCAGCTTGTAACCGATGTCCATTTCAAGCCCACCGACTCCCACAGCTACCTAGAATACACCTCCTCCCACCCACCCTCCTGCAAAAATTCCATCCCCTATTCCCAATTCTTCCGCCTCCGCCGCATCTGCTCCCACGATAAGACATTCCACTCCCACACATCCCAGATGTCCAAGTTCTTTAAGGACCGCAAATTTCCCCCCACAGTCATCGAGAACGCCCTTGGCCGCGTCTCCAGTATTTCCCGCAACACATCCCTCACACCCCGCCCCCGCCACAACCGCCCAAAGAGGATCCCCCTCATTCTCACACACCACCCTACCAACCTCCGGATACAACGCATCATCCTCCGACACTTCCGCCATTTACAATCCGACCCCACCACCCAAGACATTTTTCCATCCCCACCCCTGTCTGCTTTCCGGAGAGACCACTCTCTCCGTGACTCCCTTGTTCGCTCCACACTGCCTTCCAACCCCACCACACCTGGCACCTTCCCCTGCAACCGCAGGAAATGCTATATTTGCCCCCACACCTCCTCCCTCACCCCTATCCCAGGCCCCAAGATGACATTCCACATTAAGCAGAGGTTCACCTGCACATCTGCCAATGTGGTATACTGCATCCACTGTACCCGGTGTGGCTTCCTCTACATTGGGGAAACCAAGCGGAGGCTTGGAGACCGCTTTGCAGAACACCTCCGCTCAGTTCGCAACAAACAACTGCACCTCCCAGTCGCAAACCATTTCCACTCCCCCTCCCATTCTTTAGATGACATGTCCATCATGGGCCTCCTGCAGTGCCACAATGATGCCACCCGAAGGTTGCAGGAACAGCAACTCATATTCTGCTTGGGAACCCTGCAGCCCAATGTTATCAATGTGGACTTCACCAGTTTAAAAATCTCCCCTTCCCCAACTGCATCCCTAAACCAGCCCAGTTTGTCCCCTCCCCCCACTGCACCACACAACCAGCCCAGCTCTTCCCCCCCACCCACTGCATCCCAAAACCAGTCCAACCTGTCTCTGCCTCCCTAACCTGTTCTTCCTCTCACCCATCCCTTCCTCCCACCCCAAGCCGCACCCCCATCTACCTACTAACCTCATCCCACCTCCTTGACCTGTCCGTCTTCCCTGGACTGACCTATCCCCTCCCTACCTCCCCACTTATACTCTCTCCACCTATCTCTTTACTCTCCATCTTTGGTCCGCCTCCCCCTCTCTCCCTATTTATTCCAGTTCCCTCTCCCCATCCCTCTCTCTGATGAAGGGTCTAGGCCCGAAACATCAGCTTTTGTGCTCCTGAGATGCTGCTTGGCCTGCTGTGTTCATCCAGCCCCACATTTTATTATGTTGCAAGTAAATTTTCCTTTGGAATGTACTGTTTTCTCTCATTGCCAGTGAAATAACTGCATAGAGGCCAGTATCCCATCATCAAGTCACCGTTTATTTACATGTGCACAGTACATGGACTCTGACCAGCCAGCTTACAGCCAGTCTCTAGAGTTTATATCTGTCACCCAGGGCTCTCTGATTGAGCCAGGTTAACAACCCCAATTAAGGATCTCATACTCGATGAGATCCGCCTGGACCTCATTTTAATCACTACAGTCCCAATTGTTTAAAATGCAATTTCACAGATTTTCTAAGTACAATGGCCTTCTTTTTCTCCATATCCAGTTTCATTTGTGTTTTTTAGAGTTGATGGCTTATTTAATAACAACTGCATTTCACTGATACTGCACCTGCGTTAATGAAATTATTGCTTCCGTTATTTCACAAGGAATGACTGCTCTTTTTAAAGATTTCAGTGTGTTATCATTCCGAACTCTGAAACTGATGGAACTCTCAAATTCATTAACTTTTTCAGTGTCTTGATAGCATTTTAGCCAGTCTACTCCATGCACTTTATCTACTGCACAATTGTAAGTTTATGCCACCATCCCATTGATCACAGGCTTGAAACATCTTGCAACAAATACAATGCCCTCTCTTTGATTCATATCTCCATCTTCTCCCTCCAAATCTTGCATTTCATGTTTCGTATCAAAAAATCAGTTAATCAACTTGGGGCAGTTTGTGGCACAGTGATATTTTGAATCACACTAAAAACACTGATTGACCACATCTTGGGCATATCTGTGGTTCAGTCTTTACTGCAAATTCCAAATTCTTTTTGCTTGTCAAAACTGTCAACATCATTTCCATCCTCATTTCTCTTAGTAAAAACTTCCCCTCTCTATTATTGCCTGTGACCTGTACCTAAATGGTTTTGCCAGCTCCTTATCATCGTATTCCCATTTTCTGCTATATGATCAGTTGCTCCAATTGCAGCATGATTACTGAAAAGGCAAGCTTTCTTAGGATATTTTCTTCAGTGCTTCTGATGTTTGTTGTAGCACTATCTGCAAATTTAGCCCCCATCAAAACTAATAATCTGTCTTATCTAATTGCTCAAAAGATCAATATAGTTTGGGGAATGTTCAGCCTTTTATACAATCTAATGAATTTCATTATGTACCCTTCTAAGGAACTATCAACATTCTTGCTGAATTTATCAGAATTTGTCTACATCTCATATGTATTTATTGCCACAATTTTTTATTCATGAAATAATTTGTCCAAACATTCAACTGTATTCACATCATCAGTCTCTGATTCTGAAAAAAAGATTTTTAACCGACTTTTGTATGGTAGCAAAAGAGCCAAGGCAATACCTTTTGTCCTCTTTGATAAAGCACGATCACAGATCGACTGTATTTTTTTTACTGGTCATATGAAAGACAGAAAACTGGCACACAGGCGTAGCAGGTAATTAGGATGGTTAATGGAATGTTTCAAGGGGTTTGGAGTATAAGAGAAGGAATATCTTACTGCGACTGTACATGGTCTTGGTGAGACCATGCCCAGAGTACCGTGAGCAGTTTTGGCTGCCTTCTTTATGGGAAAACATTGTCTCATTGGAGACAGTTCAGAGAAGGTTCACTAGGATGATCCCTATAATATGGAGGTATTGGAGTATGATAAAAGTTTAAATGGAGTGGGATCAGAGTACACGAACACGGATGTCTTGCTGTAATTATAGGGCATTGGTGAGACGACACCTGGAATGCTTACACAGTTTTAGTCCCCTTGTCTGAGAAGGGATATTCTTTCTACAGAGGGAGTGCAAATTGATTCCTGGAATGGTAGGTGTGATAGCAGGAGAGATTAAGTTGGTTAGGATTATATTTACTGAAGTTTGCAAGAATGAGGAGGTATCTCAGAGAAACCTATAAAATTATAACAGAAACAAACATGATAGAAACAGGACAGGTGCTCCCGATGGTGGGTGAGTCCAAAACCAGGTGTCATAGTTTAAGGATAAAGGGTAAACCTTTTAGCACAGAGATTTGGAGAAATGTCTTCACCCAGCGAGTGGTGAGACTGTGGAATTCACTACCACAGAAAGTGGTTGAAGCCAAAACATCTTGTGTTTTCAACAAGGAGATAGATACAGGCTAAAGGGATCAAGGCACATGAAGGGAGAGTGGGATTTAGGGTATTGAGCTCAAAGATATCTATGGTAGAACAGGTTTTAGTGGTTGAATGGCCTACTCCTGCTCCTATTTTCTATGTTTCTATGAATCAGGAATTGCATCTGTTTGCAACCTGAGGTACTGCCTTTAATGTGAATAAAAGCTGCAAAAATTGTTTGACCAATTCCTGGTTAGTGATGGAGTCCGGTTTGTGGATATCAATTACACGTGAACACAGCGGACTGTGAAATGTCAAAATATAATGTCAAGCAATTCAACTGATTAAAATTACATGTAATATATTGTAGAAATTTAGATAGGTGTTTGGAGAATTGGAGGTCACTTACCATTTAATTCTTTTCCTTACTCTCACCATACCCTTCCCACCCTTTGTTACCCACATTCTTTCTAATGAAGCAGAATAAAAATCATGATCAGATACACAGCCCTACACAAGCTCAATGAACAGTACCTAATCGTATAGCAATTAAGTTGAACAATTTTGAATCATTTCCACTGGACTCATTTATTTTTCAGATAGCAGTTGCAGATGACTATTTGGCTTTTACCATTTTCAGATTGTCTAGAAAAATCTTGTGTTTCTTTTATTATCCCATTACCATCCATTTTTCATCTGCACTGTCATCCTTTTTGACATTTATTCTGACCCACCCTAAATTCTATAAAAATTATCCCTTTGCCTTTTGTATTTGCTTATAGCTCATCATGTCTTTGTTGATTTCTAATTCTGGTGTACTATCAGCAGCCTGAAACATTGGAATGAACTTTATGGGATGGTTTGGAATGGATTTGGAGTCGATGTTATTATTTAGTACGTTCTTGGAGGGTTTCATGAGGCCTCATGGAACTAAAGGATTATAATGGTTAGTTATCAATTCAGGGTTGACTGGGTGAGAACTGGATATATAAATATAGCAAGTAATCAGTCTGGCTGAAGTTTATAATTTGTGAATAAGAAATAAACTTGATTAAAGAAGCATATGATTGGACTTTGCCAATCTGCATTTTAAGCTTTACTATTGAACATTTATAGTGCAACATAGCTAGCTGTTTGAAAACCAAAGATTGAAAATTAAACAATATTCTAACAGAGGAGTAAATTGGTCTAAACTTATAAAGATGGCTGATTCCATGTGAAGTATTATGTTATGAAAATAAGCATTAAAACTATAAGAAATTGGAACAGGAATAGACTGTTTGGCCCCTTGAGCCTGCTCTGCCATTCAATAGGATTATGGTTAATCTGACATTCCTGAAATCTGTTTTCTTGCCTTTTCCTCATCACCCTAAATCAAAGAAGTCATAGAACCCCTACAGTGTGGAAACAGGCCCAAAGCTCAACAAGTCCACACCGAAACCTCAGAGTATTCCAACCAGACGGGCCCCCTTGTAACCCACCTAATCTTCGCATCCCTGAATACTACGGGCAATTTAGCATTGCCAATCCACCTAACCTGCACATCTTTGGACTGTGGGAGGAAACCGGAATAAACCCACGCAGACACGGGGAGAGTGTGCAAACTCCGCACAGACAGTTGCCCAAGGCTGGAACTGAACCCGGAACCCATCACTAACCAGGAACAATTTTTGCAGCTGTTAATTCACATTAAAGGCAGTCCTCAGGTTGTAAACAGATGCAATTCCTGATTCATAGAAACATAGAAAATAGGAGCAGGAGTAGGCCATTCAACCACTAAAACCTGTTCTACCATAGATATCTTTGAGCTCAATACCCTAAATCCCACTCTCCCTTCATGTGCCTTGATCCCTTTAGCCTGTATCTATCTCCTTGTTGAAAACACAAGATGTTTTGGCTTCAACCACTTTCTGTGGTAGTGAATTCCACAGTCTCACCACTCGCTGGGTGAAGACATTTCTCCAAATCTCTGTGCTAAAAGGTTTACCCTTTATCCTTAAACTATGACACCTGGTTTTGGACTCACCCACCATCGGGAACACCTGTCCTGTTTCTATCATGTTTGTTTCTGTTATAATTTTATAGGTTTCTCTGAGATACCTCCTCATTCTTGCAAACTTCAGTAAATATAATCCTAACCAACTTAATCTCTCCTGCTATCACACCTACCATTCCAGGAATCAATTTAGTAAACCTTTTGCACTCCTTCTGTAGAAAGAATATCCCTTCTCAGACAAGGGGACTAAAACTGTGTAAGCATTCCAGGTGTCGTCTCACCAATGCCCTATAATTACAGCCAGACATCCTTGTTCCTGTACTCAAATGTTCTTGCTATGAAGGTCAATATGCAGTTTGCCTTCTTTACTGCCTGCTCCACCTGCTTACTTGCTTTCAGTGGGCTAGTGCACAAAGATACTCAGGTCTTGCTGAATATTTCTGTCAATGTATAGATATTTAAATAATCTACCTTCCTATTTTTGCTACCAAAGTGGGTAACCTCACATTTATCCAGGTTATACTGCATCTGCTATGCATTTACTCACCTCTGCAACCTGTCAAAATTGCACTGCAATATGTCTGTATCTTCCTCACAGCTTACCCTTCCACACATCTTTGTAATATCCGCACATTCTGAGCTATTATATTTAGTTTCTACATCTAAATCAATAAGATACATTCAAGACAGCTGGAATTGAAATACCAATTCCCATTCAGAAAACGACCCATTTATTCCTACCAGAGATGTAGAGACTGCAGGTGCTGTAGAATCTGAGATAACAAGGTGTATATCTGGACGAACACTGCAGACCAAGCAGCATCAGAGGAGCAGGAAAGCTCATGTTTCGGGCCTATACCCTTTTTCAGAAATTCTCAGCTTTCCTGCTCATTTATGCAGCTTGGCCTGCTGTGTTCATCCAGCTCTACACCTTGTTATCCCATTTATTGCTATTCTGTGTTTCCTATCTGCTAACAAATTTTCTATCCATCTCAATATTCTACCCCCAGTGCCGTGAGCTTTAATTTTACATATTAATCTCTTAGGTAGGACTTTGTCAAAACCTCCTGAAAGATCAAATAAACCATATCCACTGGCTTTCCTGTTCAACTCTACTAACTACATCCTTGAATACTTCCAATAACTTTGTTAGGCATAATTTTCCTTTTGTAAATCCACGCTGTCTGTGTTTGATTCTACCACTGTATTCTAAGCTCTCTGCTACAAAATGCTTGATAATGGACTCTAGCATCTTCCCCATTACTGAACTCCGTCCCATCAGTCTATAACTCTTGGTGGGGTTACATTTGCTACCCTCCAATTTGTAGGAACTGTTCTAGAGGCTAAAGAATCTTGGAAGATGACCACTAGTGACCATCCACTATCTCTAGGGCCACTTCCTTAAGTACTCTGGTATGCAGATTATCAGGCACTAGGGATTTATCAGCGTTCAATCCCATCAATTATTCCAACACCATTCCTAGGATTGCGTCCGTGTCACCCTCTCACTAAACCCATTGTTTACCATTATTTCTGGTGTGCTATTTCTGTCCTGCTTTGTGAGGACAGAAGCAAAGTATATATCTCGTTCATCAGCCATTTCTTTGTTTCCCAGTTATAAAATCCCCCATTTCTGACTGTAAAGGACCAACATTAGATTTTACCAATCCTTTACTACTTATACATCTGTGGAAGCTTTACAATCCATTCTTATGATCCTGTAAACTTACTCTCATCCTCTATTTTCCCCTTCTTATTCAATCTCTTGCCCCTCCTTTGCTGATTTCTAAACTGCTCCCAATCTCAGGTCTGCTGTCTTTTCTTGTCAATTTGTATGCCTCTTTTTTGCAACCAATACTACCTCTAACTTCTCTTGTAATCCATGGTTTGACTACTGTTCTCTTTGCATTCTTGCACCAGACAGGAATGAATAATTTTTATAATTCCACCATTTGATATTTGAGTTTCTACCATTGCCTATCCACTAAAATTCCTTTCAGTAACATTCCCAATGTCCGACAGTCAACTCAAACCCCATAATATTGTATTCTCCCTTATTAAGATTCACGACCCTTGCCTTAGAATCAACTACTTCTCACTCCATCTTGATATAGAGATTATAATATTTTTATATTAGATTCCCTACAGCGTAGAAACAGGCCCTTCGGCCCAACAAGTCCACACTGCCCCTGGAGCATCCCACCCAGACCCATCCCCCTATAGCCAACACACCCCTGAACACTATGGGCAATTTAGCATGGCCGGTCCACCTAGCCTGCACATCTTTGGACTGTGGGAGGCAACCGGAGCACCCGGAGGAAACCCACGCAGACACAGGGAGAATGTGCAAAATCCGCGCAGACAGTTACCCGAGGCTGGAATCGAACCCAGGTTCCTGGCACTGTGAGGCTGCAGTGCTAACCACTGAGCCACCGTGCTGCCGTATTTTGATTGCTCATCCCTCATGGTTCTGTCACAACTACATTACCAATTATTTCTACCTCATTGCATAATACCCAGTCTAAGATGGCCTATGCTTGAACTCGTTCCTCAAAATATTAGTGATGAAAACCATCCCATAGACACTCTAGAAATTTCACGTCTATTGTGACTAATTTGATTCACCCGATGAGGATGAAGATTATGGCACGCATCTCTGATTTCCTGTTTAGTGCCATTCCCAACACCACTACTACAATCTGTGGTCTCTCTGCCACCCCAAGCAATGACTTTTGACTGTTGGTATTTCTCCATTTAACCCACACAGATTTTATATTGTTTGAGCTAATATCTTTCCTCAATATTGTGCTTACATCCTTCATAACCATTATGCAACTCCATTGCCTCTCTATATTGTTGCCAGTCCTTCTAAATATTTGAATACCTACGATGTTCAGTTCCCACTCCTGCTCACCCTGTAGCTATGTTTTCATAGTCCCAACTATGTCACATATGTTTGCATGATTAATTCATGCATTTAATTTCAAATGTTCCATGCATTCAGGCACAAAGCCATAAGGCTTGTCTTTTTAATGTTCCTTGTCCCATTCCCACTTTTTTTTTACTGCGGCCTTAGTTGACTCTGGCCTTTGGTCCCTTTTCCTTTCACTTCTTGTTTTCCCCTTTCTGACTTTGATTCTTCTTCCTTTGACACCTTGCATTTATTCCCATTCCCTGCCAATTTAGTTTAAACCCTCCCAACTACTCTGGCAAACACACCTCCTAGGCCATCAGTCCTGGTCCATCCAGTTGGTACCTGTCTCACCTTTCCCAGGACCAGTGGCAATGCTCCAGCAACCTGAAGCCCTTTCCCCACACCATCTCTTTTGCCACATATTCATCTGATATACCCTTCTATTTCTACTCTGACCAACACTTGGCACTGGTAGTCATCCTGAGATCTCCATCTTTGAGGTCCTAAATTTCAGCTTGTTTCCTAACTCTATATATTTTGTTTTTAGGACTTCATCCCTTTTTCTCACCTATGTGTACTACAATGTGTACTACAAAACTAGCTATTCATCCAGCCCCTTCAAAATGACCTGTAGCTCCTCTGAGGCATCCTTGTTCTTAGTACCAGGGAGGTAACATGCCAGCCTAAAGTCTCGCTTGCAGAATAGAGGTTCAAAACGGTCCTCCCTTTTCCAGCAGTCATCTGGGCTGGATGGTGCTGCATGCAGCAGTCCCAGGTAATTATAGGTTCAGTATGTTCACTGAGTACCAGCAAGTGGGACTTTTGTGGCCTGGATGAAACAGTACTGCCTGTTTACATAGATTGTTTCCATTTGCAGGCCCATTTCAGTTTTTTAAAGAGGCTATTCCATAAACTTCAGCTGCATTTCTGCCCCATGCTCCTGATCTAAGGACAACTTGAGTGGGGAGGGGCGAAGAAGTCAGAGAACCTTCTCATGAGATTCCTCCTGAGCAAGGCCAAGTTAGTCAGTAATTGTCATTGGAGCATTTTTAAATACTAAGACAAGCCTTTAGATGAGTATGCCTTAAAATAATCATTAACTTTGCTTATTATGACAGGATAAGGTATATTTTTCACAGCCCAATTTTTATTTATCAAGACAAAATCACATATCTGAAATGAATCAAAAGGTATTCATTGATTTAAAATACATCAGTGTAAAGGTAATAATTGAGGTAGGTTGTACCTTCATCTGAGGTGGTGATCAGCACAATTTTTAGCTTTGGACCTGCTCACAGCAAGAAATGAGGTGAGAACTTAAAGACAATGAAGCTGGTGTTTAACTCACTCATGATAAGTAGCACCTCGACTCCAGATTTCCGAAATACAATCTATAGGTCACTGTTAAAGTATCACTATTTAAAGGGAATCCAGCTGGGCCAGAATGGATCTATTTTTCTGTGCAAGTATCAAGATAGAGACGGAGACAAGACTGCACTGATGGAGTCTCGATATAGGAAGGCTGCCTCTTAATTTTCAAAAACATCCCGAGAGGCAATCTGTAAGAGCCCATTGAGAAACCTTTCTTCTCAGTGGACAATAAGATAAAGCCAACTTCTGAGAGAAGTCAGACATGACCAGATTGGTAAAGCATACACTAGTGTGGGATCTTGACGGAGTCTCCAATACAGATGATGAGGAGTGTGTCAAAAGTGAGCATGAGCTGATGTTGAAGACGAGCACAGCAGTACAAAAACCCAAGACTGTGTAGCATGCTCCAAGCACTCTACTGTTGAATGCAGGTTTTGAATCTCAGGGGTCATCGATGAAGAAGGCTATTCTGGAGCAGCCGCAGAAGACATGTAAGATGTATGAAACGGCCCTGTTCATGTTTGGAGAGAAACTGTGGGGTTGTGTGTTTTACCAGCAGGACGATGGTCTCAGGGTTTTGGTCCAACATCAAACTCCGTGGAAATATTGCCAATCTGCATGGATTAGCAATCCCTTTCAAAAAACCTGCACATACAATCTTCCAATTCAACTCGGATAAAGGAAAGCTTCACCTTTACCATTCAGCACTTTGATAAATTGCAGGAAAGTATTATCCAGCTCTTAGTGAGCAATAAATATGTGCCTGTAATGAGAGGTAAGATGCAGAAGTATCTTCTGGAAGTTGGAAGACTGCTCAAGGAATTCCCACTTTCTACCCACTCACCCCCTGCATCCCCCAGTTAATGGCATAGATGCCAATTCCTGCCCCAACACATGCATTGGTGGGGTAAACTTTGTCAGAGACCACACAGGCTCAAAAATCCAGGGGAGCCACAAGTATTCCATTATTCTGAGTAGAGGTACAAGCAGTCTTATTCTATCTCTGCTGAAGTCAAAAACATATCGGAAAATTGGAAAATTAAGGGAAAGAATTCACAGCGTGCATAAGGGAAAGTTTTGTTGTAAAGTTTTACACACCATGCATTTTTATTTCATTTCTCATTTGTCCTGTTATTTCTTTTGACACCTCTTACATGCTTGATTATTATCAGCAATGAGGAAAATTGTACAAGAGTAGCTAATTCTAGACCATGCAAGTGCTCAATTTTGAGTTGGAGTTGGGAATGGCCATTTTCCGCCTGGGGACCCTGCAGCCTTCTAGACTTAATATCAAGTTCAACAATTTTAGGGCTTCAGCACCTTACCCCAGGCTTTACCCCATTCCTATATACCAGACCTTGTCATTGAATGTGCTGCTATCACACACAAACCGTCGCCAACTACTAATAGTCCCCATTAGTAGCTATTTATTCTCCTAGAGTGGTCTTTATTAATCCTTTCTCCAAGTGTTTTTCTCTCTCCTTGGGCTCTTTCTCTACCCATAGTTTACTTTACTCACCACACTCGCGCATACCACCGCCCCCAATCCTCCACCAAATCTTTTGCATAAAGACCATGTTTTTGTTAGCTATCATTACTTCTGAAGAAGGGTTACTGGATCAGAAATGTTAACTCTGATTTCTCTCCACAGACACTTCCAGACCTGAAGAGAATTTTGAACAATTTCTGTTTTTGTTTCATATTACCAGCATCTGCAGTTCTTTTGCTATTTTCCCCAGCCAATCTTTGCATCATCCACAAACTTGCTTATCACCCCCCCTGCCCCTTTACCCACATTCACATTCACAAAATTTATGAATATCACAGACAAAAAAGTACCCAGCATTGATCCTGTGATATGGTACTGCATACTGGGCTCCAGTCACACAGACAGCTTTATACCATCATCCTCTGTCTGCTGTCAGTAAGCCAATCTTGGGTCCAACTTGCCAAGTTATCTTGGATCCTATGATATTGCATTGAATATCCTTTATTGTCAACATGTGCTCCAGTATAGAAGTACAGGATTACTATGAAAAGTTTATACAATGGCTGCATTTAATGGCACCATCTTAGGTACAAACCTTTGATTCAAAAGAGGAATAAAAGGAAAAGTAGTAGCATTACTTGCACTGTCTAAAAATTAAGTTAGAAATAAGATAGTCAAACCATAGTTAAAGAATGCTGCATTTAATTGTATTGCAAGTTTTAAGGATATAAGGATGATGTTAAGGGATATTAATAGCATTTGTAAATGAGCAAGAATCTGACAAATGTAGAACTTCTAGAATGTAGAAAAATGTGCAATTGTCCAGATTGGCAGAAATTATAAAGAAAAATCTAAATGGTGAGAGTTTCCAGAGCCTAGATCGACCTTTGTGCTTTATTACATGAATCACAAAAGGTTAGAACACGGCAATCAAGTAATTAGAGAATTAATTGAATGCTATTGTTTGACACAAGTGGAATTGAATATGAAGTAGCGAGGCTTCTCCTCAGCTAAACAAGGCATTGGTGAGACCACATCTTGAGCATAGTTTTGAGTACTAGTCTCCTTGTTTAAGGAAATTTGGAAATGTGTTGGAAGTTCAGTGAAAGTAATGAGGCTATGTAATGGAATGGACAGGCTGTGCAATGAGGAAAGTCTCGCAGGCTAGACTTGTATCTGCAAAAGTTTAGAGAAGTAAAAGATAACTGAGAATTCTGAATGGTCTTGACAGTGTAGATGTAGAGCAAATTTTTCCTTTTTTATGGGAGAATCTAGAAGGGTAACTGTTCAAAAATAAGGTGTCACTCATTTACAACAGAGATGACAGCAAATTTCTCACAGTGAGTTGCTTGTCTTTAGAATTGTCTTCCTGAAAAGGCAATAGACCACAGTCTTGTAATATTTTTAAGGCAAAGGTAAATGGATAGATTCTTGATAAGCAAAGAGTGAAAGATTGTCAGGGATAGGCCGGAAAGCAGACTGATGAGATCAATTTGATCTTATTGAATGGCACAGCTAGTCCAAGGAGCTAAGTGGCCTATTGTTTTCCTAATTTGAGTTGCTATATGCGCTCCCTGTTCAGCCAAGCATTCGAGTGAGGGAACCTTAAGGCCACCTTAAAGCCCAACGGACTAATAAAGGTTGTGCATACGGAAGATAGTGCCTGAGGTCACTAAAGGGGATTGAACCTCGGAAGGGTTGAACAGGAGGAAGGTTAATTAGGTGGAGCTGGGCTGCTGTCAATCCAAGGGATTGAGCTGCAGTCAGTTTGGGGATGGTGTAGGATGTTTCTTGTGTGCTATCCCTACTGCAGGCAACTCTCATCTGGGATTATTGTGTAGCAAAGGAAATTGTCAAACTGATAGGGGAGCACAGTTCAAGGTGGTAGGATAGGACTTGGAAGCTGAGGGTCAGGGAGCATACAGTTCTCAAGGTGGGCTATTTCAAGGAATGTCAGGGTGCTTGCGGTCTCAATCAGGCAAGTGTGGTGTCAAAAGGAAAACTGCAACATGGATAGACTAAGACTCATGAAACAAAATGTGGACAGCAGTGCTCTCATTGAGAGGCTCAGCCAAAATAGAGAATGGGACGGGTAGGGAAGGTATGGAAAGTCATAGGACAACAGGGATTGCAAACACATAAGGAAGAAAAAGATTGGGGTGAGGTGGAAGGCTGGGGTGAAAGGCAGGGAAATTTTGTACTCAAGTCCTGGCTGACTCAGAATTAATATCACCATTTTACCTTCAAAATAATTGCATTTCTTTGTCAATTATGAAAGGGCTAACTGAAGGGATAACCCATTAGTCGATCGTCCAGTAGATGGAGAATCACAATTAACTGCTCTCAATTGCAACACAGCTAGCACATTGGCAGTAGTCATGGCCTCATTCTGCAGAGAGATCTCATCAAGTTACAGAGATTCAGTACAGTGTGGCCTGATTGTTTTATTAATTAGTGAGACATCAAGAGAAAGGAGTTAGGGACATTCAATCCATAATCTTCCCCATCACTGCAAGCCTACTAAGGACAGTTCAGGCATCCCAACTATACGCTGTTTCCGAACAAGAGGGATTGCTGCAGGAGACTTTGGGGTATAGGTGGGTCACAGGCAGCTCCATTATGCCAATGAAAGATGAGAACAATTTTCTTGCAACCTCACTAAAGGTAAGCTGACTATGGTTAATTTGTTTCACTTTGGATGCAGGGAATCAGGCTGCCAGGCCAATTGGCTTTGCTGCTATTTCAGGATACCTACAGCTGCAGTATGTAGTCAATTGCTCCTACATTGCTGGTTGTTGATATGACACTCTGGTGGCAAAGCTCATGATTAGGAAAAGTTCCACTTCATGAGCCTACAGGTCATCTGCTTTCACACCAGACTGCGCACAATATGCGAATATTGTGATTCCTGTGTCCTGGAACATTCACCGGTGTTTACATCTTTCAGTGCCTCTGATCATAAAGGAATGGTTGGCCAAAGGTGAGGGCTATCCTCTCAAAACTGGCTGATACCTGTCAAGAATCCTCTGACTGGCACCAACGAGAGGAACAATGCTACGCAGATTTCTACTAGTGTTATTGTCGCATAGACTATAGGCCTTGAAAAGGAAATTCAGAAAACTTGCCCGGTCAGGTGGTGCAATGCAATAAATACCAGGGTGCCAGCATCATAGCTGTTGACGTTAGTGAGGTTCGGCATTAGCTGGAAGAGCAGCATCTCATTACCAGCTTGGGGACATTACAGCCTCCAGAATTCAACACTGAGTTCAATAATTTTAGAGTTTGAACACTTCTTTTCGTGTCCTTTACTCACACTCATTTCCTCCCCCATCAGTTCTGAAGAAAGGTTATAGGACTCAAAGTGTTAACTTCATTTTCTCTGCACAGATGCTGCCAGACCTGCTGATTTCAGGCAATTTCTGTTTTTGATTCAGCATCATAGCTGTTTGCTGCAGCCTCCATAATACACAATAAAAAACGGGAGGTTGGAGAGATGTCTTGGGACATGATGTGATGTTAGTGTCAAATCACCTTTGATGAGGAAGCTGAAGATATTCTTCAAGAATAGCAAGAGGAAAGAGAATAACCAGGAAAAAAGTAATGGCTAATAGCGACCAAGGGAGCAACCTGTGCGTGAATGCAAAGAACATTGATAGAGTATTAAACTAATACTTCATATCTTAAAATGCCTAAAGGTGGATAAATCCATAGGACCTGATCAGGTGCACCCTAGAACTTTGTGGGAAGCTAGGGAAGTGATTGCTGGGTCCCTTGCTAAGACATTTGTATCATCAATAACCACAGGTAAGGTGCCTGAAGACTGGAGGTTGGCTAATGTGGTGCCACTATTTAAGAAAGGTGGTAAGGAAAAACCAGTGAACTATAGACAAATGAGCCTGACATCAGTCGTGAGCACCTTATTGGAGTGGATCCTGAGGGACAGCATTTCATGTATTTCAAAAGATAAAGACTGGTTAGGGATAGTCAACTTGGCTTTGTGCATGGGAAATCATGTCTCACTAAGTTAGTGAGTTTTTTAAAGATGTAACAAAGAGGATTGCTTAATGTAGAGCATTGGACATGATCCATATGGATTTCTGAGGAAGGGTCACTGGGCCCAAAACACTAGCTCTGTTTTTTCCTTCACAGATGCTGCCAAACCTGCTGAGCTTTCCCAGCAACTTTGCTTTTGTTCATGATCTATCCAGATTTCAATAAGGCTTTTGACAAGGTTCCTTATGGTAGACTGGTTAGAGAGGTTCGATCAGGAATGAAGGGAGAGCTAGCCATTTGGATATGGAACTGGATCCAGAATAAGAAACAAAGGTGGTGGTGGAAGATTGCTTCTCAGATTGGAGGCCTGTGACTAGTAGTGTGCCACAAGGATTGGTGCTGGGTCAACGGCTTTTTGTCATTTATATAAATGACTTCAACATGAACATACAAGTTTGCAGATGATACAAAAATTATGGTGTAGTAGACAGTGAAGCAGATTATCTCAGAGTTCAATGGGACCTTGATCAGATGGGCCAATGGGTCGAGGAGTGGCAGATGGAGTTTAATTTAGAGAAATATGAAGTGCTGCATTTTGAAAAGGGAAAACAGGGCAAGACTTATACACTCAATGGTAAGGTTCTGAGGAGTGTTTCTGAACAAAGAGACCTTGGAGTGCAGGTTCATACTTCCTTGAAAGTGGAGTTGCAGGTAAATAGGAAAGTGAAGAAGGTGTCAGTATGGCCGAGTTGGACTGAAGGATCTGTATCCATGCTACACAGCTCTATTACTCTATGACTCTGTTTGTCTTTACTCAGGAGAAAGACAATGAAAGTACAGAATTTTAGAAGCTGGAGTGTGAGGTTTTTGAGTAGATTGAAAATAAGAAGAGTAGTTGGAGGTTTTGGCACATTTAAATGTAGAAAATTTCCCAGCTCTGGGTCCCAGGCTGCTTTGTGGGATATGAGGGAGGGAATTACAGGAACTCTGACCTAAATTTTCAAATTATTCCTGGCCATGGGGAGAGGGCCAGAGGACTGGAGGGCAGCCAATGTGGTCCCACCATACAAAAAAGGTTGCAGAGATAGACCAGAAAACAACAGGCCAGTGAATTCAACATTAGTGATTGGGAAACTATTGGAGAAAACAGTAAAGAAAAGTCAATCTACATTTACAGATAGTAGGAATTGCCAATGCTGGAGAATTTGAGATAACACGGTGTAGAGCTGGATGAACACATCAGGCCAAGCAGCATCAGAAGAGCAGGAAAGGTAACGTTTCACTTTGAGACCCTTTTGACCTGAAACGTCAGCTTTCCTGCTCCTTTGATGCTGCTTGGCCTACATTTAGAGAGGCAAGATTTGATCAGGGACAGTCAGTATGGCTTTGTTAAAAGGTGTTCATGCCTAACAAATCATGTGGAATTTCTCAAGGAGGTAACCAAGTGTTTAGTTGAGGGGAGAACAGTTGATGTGTTTTACATGATTTCAGCGCAGACTTTGCCCACATGTAAAAGAAGGCAAAAGTTTATGGGAGGAGCTGGAAAGTTGAAGTTTCAGGCCTAGAACCTTATTCAGAACATTTTCAAGAAGGGTCTAGGCTCGAAACATCAGCTTTCCTGCTCCTCTGATGCTGCTTGGCCTACTGTGTTCATCCAGCTGTATACCTTGTTATCTCAGATTCTCCAGCATCTGTGGTTCCTAACTCCAAAAGCTTGTGGGATCCTACATAACATGGCACGATGGATTCAAAACTGACTTAGTGATAGGAGACGAAGGCTGTTGATATAAGGGTATTGTGTGTGATTACAGCCCAATGTGCAAGGGGCCACTGCTGTGATCATTATAGTTTGCGATAATCTTAAATGATGTGGATGAGAATATAGGAGGGATAAGCAAATTTGTAGATGACAATAAGATTATCTAGGTAGTTGACAGTGAGGACGAAGGTGTTAAGTTCCAGCAAGATATAAACGGATTGGTCAAATAGACAGATCAGTGACTGGAATTTAACCCTGATAAATGGGAGGTGATGTACTTTAGAAGAAGGAACAAAATAAGGGAGCGCTCAATGAAGCACAAGACACTAGGACACATAGCTGCAAGTCTGCAGATGATAACAAGTTGGGTGGGAAGTTGAAATGTGATGTGGATGCAGAGATCCTTCAGTACAAGCTAGGCAGGTTGGTTGAGTGGGCAAATCAATGGCAGGTGCAGTATAATTTTGATAAATGTGAGGGCATTCACTTCAGAAGCAAAAACAAGAAGGCATGTTACTACCTGAATGGCTGTAAATTGGGTGAGTGGAATGTGTAGTGGGACCTGGGTGTCATTGTGCACCAGTTGCTGAAGGTAAGCATGCAGGTGCAGTAGATGGTAAAGAAGGCAAATGGTATATAGGCCTTCATTGCAAGAGGTTTCGAGTACATGAGCAGTGACGTGTCATTGCAGTTGTACAGGGCCTTGCTGAGATCACACCTGGAATATTGTGTGCAGTTTTGGTATCCTTTTCTGAGCAAGGATGCTCTTGCTCTCGAGGGAATGCCGTGAGGTTTACCAGTCTGATTCTGGAGATGGCAGGACTGACATGTGAGGAGACATTGACTAGGGTGGGATTATTTTCACTGGAGTTCAGACAAATGAGGGGGATCTCATAAAGACTTATAAAATTCTAAGAGGGCCAGACAGGGTAGATGAAGGGAGGATGTTCGTGATGGTGACAGGATATGGAACCAGGGTCACAGAATGAGGATTCAGGGTCGATGATTTAAGATGAAAATGAGGAGACATTTTTTCACCCTATGGGTGGTGAACCTGTGGAATCCATTACCACAGGAAGTAGTTGATGCCAAAACATTGAAAGTATTCAAGAGGCAACTAGATATAGCACTTGGCACGAATGGGATCAAAGGTTATTGGGAGAAAGCAGGATTAGGGTATTGAGTTGGACGATCAGCCACGATCGTGAAGAATGGCTCGTGGGGCAGGCTCAAAGGGCTGAACAGCCTCCTCCTTCTCCGATCTTCTATGTTTCTATAGGAAGCTCAAATGAACAGAAGGATCTTGGGGTGCATGACCACAGATTTCTGAAGGTGGCAGGACATAGAGTCATAGAGTAGTTAAGAAGATAATCATCATGTTTACCTTTAATTGGTTGTGGCATAGATTATAAGAGCACGGAGGTCATGTTGGAGCTGTACAAACCAAACTAGGTCACTGCCAGAGAACAGTGCATGATTCTGGTCAACATGTTGTAGGAAGGATGCCATCACATTGGAGGAACTGTAAAAGAAATTCACCTGGATATTGCCTGGGATGGTGCATTTCAGCTGGATAAGCTCAAATTGTTTCTTTGAAGCAGGGAAGGTTGAGAGGGTCCTGATAGAAAAATATAAGACGATGAGCGGAATGGGAAAGGTGAATAGAAATCAGCTGTTCTCCTTAGTTGAAGAGTCAATAACAAGGGAAGCATAACTTTAAAGTGAAAGCCAGGTTTAGAGGGGAGGTGAAGAAAATTTTTTTTCACCCAGAGGAAGGTGAGGGTCTGTAGCCCACCCTCCTTGCCCGAGAGGATGGTTGAGGCAGAGAACCTCATAAATTTTAAAAAGTACTTGGATGGGCTCTTGAAATGTCATAACATTCAAGACAATGGGCCTAGTATGGGAAATGGGGACGAATATAAGTCGTGGTATTTGCTTAGCAGTACAGACGTGGTAGGCTGAAGGGTCTTTTTTGTACTGTATAGTTTTGTGATTCACCAGTGCCACTGATGCTCCCTCAACAAGTTTTATTTTTCTTCTGCCTCCCATTATGTTTCAATATGGTCCCGACATCTACAAACAGGATGGAAGGATCCCGCCAACTGATATACCCTCTCAAGACTTTCATGAAGTCCTCTTGGGGCTTTGGGCCCTCATTCCCCTATGCACAGACATTCAACCTCTGGTCTGAACTACAGCAGGCAATAGGGTCAGTAGCAGAGAGGAGGTGGAGAAACAATCATCGTGTTCTGACATTCTTGCTTTGGGTGCCTGGCTTTTGATTCTCCTTCTGGAGGTATACTGATACCACCCTGACTCCTTGAGAGACAGTGCCTGGAGTGAGGTTGGGAAACTTGTGCCCATCTCCCTTTACTCGCTGCAGGATTCCGGGCCGCTGACTGACTCTTGTAACTCTGTATTTAAATGGCTAGTCCAGTTATATTTCTAGTAACTGTAACCTTCAGGATATTGATATTGAGGGATTTGGTGATGTTAATGCTATCAAGGGACAATGGTTAGATACTGTCTTGTTAGAGATGGTCATTGCCTGAGGTTTGTGTGACATAAATTTTACTTGCCATTTTTTAGCCTGAGTTTGGATATTGTCCAGATTTTTCTGAATTTGGGCATGGGCTTCTTCAGCTTCTGAGTAATGAATGGTGCTGAACATTGCACAATCAGCAAACATCCCTACTTCTAACTTTATGGTGGAAGAATGGTCACTGATGAAGCAGCTGAAGATCATTGGGTCAGGGACACTGCCAGAGAACTGCAGAGATGTCCTGGAGCCAAGATAATGGGCCTCAATACTTACAACCATCTACCATTTTTCCAGGTATGATTCCACTCACAGAGAGCTTACCCCCCAATTTCCACTAACTCCATTTTTATCAGAGTTGCTTGATGCCGCATTGGGTCAAATGTGGCCTTAATGATAAGGGCATTTTCATCCTAGCTCTGGAATTCGGTTCTTATGTCCATGTTTGAACCACAGCTGTAATAAGGTCAGGGGCTGTGTGGCCCTAGCAGAATCCAATCTGATGACAGTGGGTAGGCTTTTGCTGAACAAGTGTTGCTCGGTACTCATTGTTGATGACAAGTTCTCTCACTTTACTGATGATCGGGAGAAAAGTGATGGGATGGTAGTTAGCTAGTTTGGATTTCTCTTGCTTTTTTGTGTACAGAACGTGCATGGGCAAAATTCCACACCAGCAGATAGAAGATAAATGTGGTAGCCATACTGGAATTTTGTCATGCCTACACACATTGCAGTCTCCACTGTCTCTATCCATTTCTTGCTATCATGTGGAGTGAAATGAATTTGCTTAAGGCTGGCATCTAAAACACTGGAGGAGGCTAAGATTGATTATCTGCTTGGAATTTCTGACTAAAGATTGTTGCGAATGCTTCAAACTTATCTTTTGTATTGATTTGCTGAACTCCCCAATAATTGAAGATGAGAATATTCATGGTGCCTCCTCCTCCAGTCAATTGTTTGATTGTCCCCCATTCATGAATACATATGGGAGGACTGCAGAGTATAGGTCTAATCCATTGATTATGGAATCACTAAGCTCTGTTTATTACTTGCTGCTTATGCTGTTCGGTGCTCAAATAGTCATATTTTGTAGATTCATCAGATTGACACGTCAATTTTTTTAAAGTATGCGTGGTGCTGCTCCTGGCATGATCTTCTAGATTGATGCTAATGGAAGAGTTGGATGTATTGTCAAGCCTTAAGGTTGTAGATTGTGATGGGACTATGATTCTGCTACTGCTAATGGCCCACAGCACCTGTTGGATGCCCAGAGATGATAGTTCTCTTTTAAATTTATCCCATATAGCACAGTGATAATGTCATGATGCAAGGTATGCTCAACTTGAGGGTGGACCCCATTTCTGCAAAGACTGTCCAGTGGTGCTGCTGATGATACACTCATGGATGGTGTAGGGTTCAAGTGGATATCCATCATTCACAGCATTTGGATGTCAATGGCAAAGATAAATTAATTCCCAACTAACTGTTGCCTTTGAAAGGACAGTGGTAAACTCCTTCACTGAACTGTTGCAGTCCATGTGATAAAGTAAATCCCACAATGCCAGAATTCAGACATTCCATGAATGTGACCCAGTAAGGATGAAGAAAATCATGCATCAAAATTGAAATGGTGTGAAGATAATGGCTTGAAGATAATGGCATTCCCCTGTTCCTCCTGAACTTATTCTTCTGGGTGGTAGACATCACAGGTTTGGGAGATGCTGCTGAATAAGTCTTGGCAAGTTCATCCAGTACATCCATGGTGATCCATACCCTAGCTCACCCCAGACTGTTGTCAGATCCCTGACTCTGTGAGTGAAATGTTGCAGGAGTTAATCAGAGCAGATGTGAGAAACGCAACTTTCGGTCTCTTTCTCACTTTGCTGCAGATTTTTAGATACCATTAAGAATCAATTAGCTTTGTTATTAAATGTTTACAGCTTTGTACCTGTAGAACATTTTCACCCAGAAGGTGATTTAACTGCAATGAGGAAAACTGTTAGGATTGTGATAGATGGGATGTGCTAGTAATCAGGCCCGATTATACTGTGCAATTCACACCATTAACATAAATGTCTCAGTTCAATCATCAAAATGGCCAATTGTTTCCTCTTTGCACTGCTATCCACAACAAAAAAGAGATTATTGACAGGTATTTTTAGTGAGCTGGAGAAACATTCATTTATCATAACAAAACTCATTTCTTAAAGCAAGTGGCAACATTGATTAACATCTAATCTATATTCAGCATAAGAACAAAAAAAAGCAAAATTTGCTAGAGAAACTCAGCAGGTCTGGCAGATTCACAGTTATTGCTTCAAGTCCAGTTTGGTTATTCTTCAAACTGATTTTCAGCTGCATTTTCAGGTTTTATTTTAGATTTCCAGCATATTCAGTATTATCCTTTGTGTATAGAACCAAATCCTGTTTTTAATCCCCAAATAGAACAGACAGAATACTACAGAAATGGTATTTTAAAAGGGGCAAATGAAAAAGCACCCTAATTGGCCAATGATCTGAAAAACAAAGGATAAAAGTTGCTGAATTCTCACAGTCCACTGAGTTTTTTTCAATTTAACTTACTTTTCTAATCAATCTATTCAGAGATGTTATTTTATATATCTCTAGCAGGTGGGACTTGAACCCAGGCTTTCTGCCCAAAGAGTGGGAACACTCCTTCTGTACCACAAGAGGACTCTTGAATTTCTTGTAAATTAAACTGAATTATGGACAGCTGCAAACTAATGGTAGCTCTTACACACACAACTTTGATTCAGATAGAATTCAAAATGGATGCAAGTATTTGAATGGTAGTTTAATTCCAGGTTTTGGGGATTTACTAGGTATGCAAAAAAGTGAAGTAATAAATTTTTATCAGGTTTTCAAGTATTTCAACCAAAAGAAGAGGGAATAAATTTGGAGTTTTATTGCAGCTTTGGAGGTTTACTTCATTCTGAGGTTGAAGAAACAGAAACCAAGTCCAGACAGTGTTGCTAGGCACATGTCAGCACAGACTAATCTCTTCCTAAGTTAGATTTCAGACAGTTAAGGACAATAAACCTCATTTCTTATCTCTCATAAAATTGTGGCTTAGCTATTGAACTAATTTCTGAGAAACCACATCAGTTTCCTTCACTCTTGGATTGGGTGTGTGGGAGAGAGGGATAGAAGTGGAGATAAGAGAAAATCCCTTTTAAGCCAGAAAGTGACCAAGCAGTTCAATATCTTCCAGACTTTCACAGCCTGTCAATGTAATTATATGATCCAGACAAAGACAGTAAGGTTGCTTGGTTTCTTTTGTACAGTCACAGTCCAGACTGAGGGATATTGTTAAGCCTTTGGCACTGAGGGCAGTTTGTTCACTCCCAAGAATCGTAGAGAATCACATTAAAAGGGACATTAAATCATTAAAAGGAACAGAAGCATAAGGGAATTTAATTACTTTAAATGTTTATATTATGGCCAAATGGGTTGAGGAGCGGCAGATGGAGTTTAATTTTGATAAATGTGAGGTATTGCATTTTGGTAGCATAACCAAGAGCAGAATTTTTACAGGTAATGGTAGGGCCTGGGTTGCATCCTAGGGATTCAGGTACATAGTTCCTTGAAAGTTGCATCAGAGATAGACAGGGTGGTTAAGAAAGTGCTTGATGCTTATCTTCGTCACTCAGACCACTGAACATTGGAGTTGGGATAGCACACTGAGGTTGTACAGGATATGGGTGAGCCCATCTTTGAGGTGCTGTATACAGTTCTGGTCACCGTACTCTAGAAAGGATATAATTAAATTGGAGACGGTTCAGAAAAGATTTACCAGGATGTTGCTGGGACTGCAGGGTGTGAGTTGTAATGGGAGTCTGGATAGGCTGGACCTTTATTCACTGCAGTGTAGGAGGCTGAGGGGTGACTCATGGAGGTTTATAAAATCATGACGGATATAACAAAGGTGAATAGAAAAATGTCCTTTCCCTAGGATGAGGAAGTTTAAAAGTAGGGGCATATTTTTAAGATAAAAAGAGAAAGATTTAAAGGAGACCTGAGAGCCAACCTTCTCCACACAGAAGGTTGTTCGCATGTGGAATGAATTGCCAGAGGAAGTGGTAGATGCACTTACAGTTACAACATTTAAAAAAAATTTAGACAGGTACATGAACATGGGAAAGTGGTATTAGTTTTAGAATGGGAAACTTGGTTGCCATGGAGAAGTTGGCCCGAAGGGTCTGTGTCTGTGCTGAATGACTCTTGGTTATGGACATTGAAGACCCTCATCCAGATATATTCTGCAACCTTGCCACCAACTATGCTTCCTCCAAATGGCATTCAAATGAAGGAGTGTTGATACATCAGTCAAGGAAGGGCAGCACATAGTAATCAGAAGGCTTCCTTGACCATATGAGACCTCATGGTGTCCAAAGTCAATGATTCCCAGAACAACTTCTTCTGACTGTTTACCTCTATGCTGTTAGCTTAGTATGGATCACACTCTTTACCCACTAGCTCTGTTGCATGCAGGTTGCAGTAAGTACGGATTCAAAGATCTGACATTCCTCTGCACCTTCTTATTCCTTTTGTGGTCTGGATTCTCATGCAAGAGGGTAAGGGGAGAATCAATTCCCAATCATGGAAATGAGTGCATAAACACTTTGAGCATGCATGGCTATGCAAAGTGGTGAGGACTCCCCTGCAAATAATTAGGAAGCACGGTGCCTGGGAAATGTTAGAATATTGGCAGCATAAGCTGTGTATGAGCTCATAAATTCACATAATGCATGGGATGCTGAGGCTTCATGACTCACGCCGTGAAATGGCAAAGTTGGACTAAGTAATGACTCTGTGAGCTTGCCATGAGGAGAAAGTGCCATTTACTTTTGTAAAGTGCTGTAGATTGTGCCAAAGTTCTTTGGCAAAGCTCACAAGAAAGCACCTCCCTTCTTTCTCATGTAGTCCTGGAGTAGAAGTGTTTAGTGAGGACTCTAAGAACCTTGCTGCCATTTCTTAATAGCTGTGACATCTGTGACAAACAGCATCAACACAGGCTCATGAGACGTTCCTGGCTTGCTGCAAGCAAAGTGGCATTTGGGTGGCCTTCTAAGGCAGTGTCAGAACTTTATGTATCTTAGGGTCCAAGCAGATGCAGGAGCTTCCTGCCCATCTGACTCATTTAATTCACCAACCGACTTGCACTGTAACTTACTTGCACTCATAATGAGCTGTAATAATAATCATGTGAGAAAACGTTCTTCAGCGCAAGGGATACCCTCTTAGTTGTCTGGCACCATACTTTAACTCCAAAGAGAAAAATCCAGCCAATTCCGGATACCAAGTTTTAAGGTGTGAAGATTTTAAAAGTGATGCAGAGAAGGATTTACAAAAATTGTTCTATGGACATAAAATTTCAGTTACTTGGAGAAATTGGAGAATCTGGAACCATTAAAAGGAGATTTCATAAAGATTTCCAAAATAATGAGCAGTTTGGACGGGGCAGATAGGGAAAAAATGTTCCTGCTGTGTGAAGGGTCTAGAAGCAAAGAACAATAACAACAAAGCAAAAATGATAATGAGGAAAACCATTTATGCAGCAAGTCATTAAGTTCTGCAATACAATGCCTGAGAGCAGGAAGGAAGCAGATTCAATCATAGCTTTCAAAAGCAAATTAGACAATTATCTGAAGACATAAAATATGCAGGACTACTGAGAAATTACAGGAATGATGCTTTACGAGTCGCTTTTCCAGAGAACCAGCAGAATGACAACAGGTCAACTGACCTCTATCTGCCTTGTCATCATTCTAATTTTGATTTAAACTGTGGCAATCTCTGGGAGCTTGATGAGCAGCCATTGCAACCTTAGCTATATGAGATTCCTCCTATTCTTCCTTGGTTTGATTTGATTTATTGTAGACACATATACCTAAGTATTTGTGAAAAGCTTTCCTTTTACAGGCAGATCATAGCAAACAAGGATATACTGATCATACAGTGCTTAGACAAAATGAGGCATACAAAGTTACGGCCACACAAAGTAAGATCAGCATTAGCAAGATCAACGTTATTTGAAGTTAGAGAGGTCCATTTAGCAGCCTAACAAAAGCAGAGAAGAAGCTGTTCTTGAACCTTTGGTGCTTGTATTCAGACTTATGCATGTTCTGCCTGATGGAAGACGTTAGAAGAGAGCATTACCAGGGTGAGAGGGTCTTTCATGATGTTGGCAGCCTTCCTGCAGTGAAGTGAAAACGGAGATTATAGATGGGAGGTTGGCTTCCGTGACAGTCTGGGCTTTGCACACAGCCTTTTGTCATTTCTAATGGTCCTGTGCAGAGCAGTTGCCATACCAGGTCATTATGCACCCAGACAGAATGCTTTCGCTGGTGCATCTATAGAATTTGGTGAGGTGCCTTTTGGACATGCCAAATTTCCTGAGCCGCCTAAGGAAGAAGAGGAGTTGTTGTGCCTACTTGACCATCACATCTACATGGGAGGTCCAAGACAAATTGTCAGTTATCATCACGCTCAGGAGCTTTGACACTTGGCCCCTTCCACCTCAGCTCTGTTGATGTGGTCATGGGTGTGTACTCCTCCTTTCTTCCTGAAGTCAATGACAAGTGAGCTGGGCTGAGAGGTGGCAAATGGAGTTAATGCAGACAAGTGTGAGGTGATGCACTTTGGGAGGAGTAACCGGAAGGCAAAGTACTGGGCTAGTGGTAAAATTCTTAGTAGTATAGATGAACAAAGAGATCTCAGTGTCCATGTACACAGATCCTTGAAAGTTGCCACCCAGGTTGACAGGGCAGTTAAGAAGGCATACAGTGTTTTAGCTTTTATTAATAGAGGGATCGAGTTCTGGAACAAAGAGGTTATGCTGAAGCTGTACAAAACTCTGGTGCGGCTGCATTTGGCGTATTGTGTACAGTTCTGGTCACCGCATTATAAGAAGGATGTGGAAGCTTTGGAAAGGGTGCAGAGGAGATTTACTAGGATGTTGCCTGCTATGGAGGGAAGGTCTTAAGAGGAAAGGCTGAGGGACTTGAGGCTGTTTTCATTAGAGAGAAGAAGGTTGAGAGGGGACTTAATTGAAACATATAAAATAATCAGAAGGTTAGATAGGGTGGATAGGGAGAGCCTTTTTCCTAGGATGGTGACGGCGAGCACGAGGGGGCATAGTTTTAAATTGAGGGGTGAAAGATATAGGGCAGATGTCAGAGGTAGTTTCTTTACTCAGAGAGTACTAAGGGTATGGAACGCTTTGCCTGCAACGGTAGTAGATTTGCCAACTTTAGGTACATTTAAGTTGTCATTGGATAAGCACATGGACGTACATGGAATCGTGTAGGTTAGATGGGCTTGAGATTGGTCTGACAGGTCGGCACAACATCGAGGGCCAAAGGGCCTGTACTGTGCTGTAATGTTCTATAAGTTCTTTTGTTTTGCCATCATTTAGAGCGAGGTTATTATCATTGCACTTCACACCAAGCATTCCATCTACTTCTTGTATTCTGACTCATCATCATTTGATATCCATTCTACAATGGTGGTGTCATCAGCAAACTTGTAGATGGCATTTATACAGAATTTAGCTACACAGTCGTAGGTGTTTAGGGAGTGCAGTAGAGAGTTGGAATGCATTCTTGTTGGGCGCCAGTGTTGAGGGTTATCATGGAGGAGGTGGTGTCTGTGGGTCAGGAAGCTGACAATGCAGTTGCAGAGGGTGGAGCTGAGACCTAGGACTCAGAGTATTGAGGTTGGTCTGGTAGGGACAATGGTGTTGAATGCGGAGCTGTAGACAATGAGTAGGAGGCTGACATAGGTGTCCATGTTATCCAGATGTTCTGGGGTTAGGGAAAAGGCATCTGCTGTGGGCCTGTTTCACAGGTAGACAGATTGCAGGGGATTGAGGCAGGCCGCTAAGTTGATTTGGACCATGACTTCATGATTATGAAAGTCAGACCCACTGGATGGTAGTTATTAAGGTATGTTGCATGTACTTTCTTTGGTACTGGATTGTTGGTGATCTTCTTGAATCATGTGGGGACTTCAGATTGTAGCAAGGAGAGGTTAAAGATTTCAGTGAATCCCTCCAGCTGGTCCATTCAGGATCTAAGCAAGTTCTGAGCAAGTTCTGAGCATGGGTCACCAGACCCGAAACGTTAACTCTCAGTTTTCTTCACAAATGCTGCCAGACTTGTGGAGGTTTTCCAGAAACATCTGCTTTTGTTACAGATTAACTTCTTCCACAGATCTCTGTACATTTGCTAATGAAGTCTGCGATGGTAGTGGCATACTTATCTAGATTGTCCACTGAATTCTTGAAAACAGTCCATTCCACCAATTCCAAGCTCCCAGAGCACTTACGCTGCCTCAGATCAATATTGTACTACTTTCTGTGAAGGATCTGCCCATTTCAATTTTGCTTGTAAGCTGGGAGGGAGAACATAGCTTCAAATCTGATTTTACAAAGTGTAGTCAGGGTTTGGAGTAATAGGCATCTTTGATGGTTGTGTATCAGTGGTCAAGGATGTTCAGTCCTCTGGTGGGGCATGAGAAGTATTGGTGATATTTGGATAGCACCCTTTTGAGATTGGCTTATTTGAAGTCATCAACCATGAAGCACAGGGCCTCAGGTTAATCCATCTCAAGTGCATTTGAAGTGGTGTATATATTGTTCAGAGCATTCTTCACCTCTGCCTGGAGTGGTATGTAGACTACTGTCAGGATGGCAGAGGTGAACCCATGCAGGAGGTAACAGGGATGGCATTTCTCTGTTAGATACTCTCAGTCTAGGGAGAAGTGGCTCACCAGAGTCACCACATCTGAGCACTAGGGGGTGTTAATTAGGAGGCATACTCCACTGCCTTTTGTCTTACCTGAGGATGTATGTGGTCCATGTGATGTATGGAGAACCCTTCAGCTTGCAAGGCACAGTCAAGTATAAGAGTAGTGATCATTGTGTTACATAGTTGTGTGGAATAGTTATGAATTAGAAGGCCAGAAGCTAGAATTTGTTTGTAAAAATGATAGGGGGAAAGAGTACATGTCTCTTTATGAGCTGAGGTGTTTTCTTCTGTGCTTAAAAACTTTGAAAACGTACATCTGTGAGCAGCAGCAGAAGGTTGCCAGTACAGAAAGAACCCAAAATTGAAACATTTATGTTGAAAGGCCAAGCAACATTTTTAACAAAAAAACAAATTTCCAAAATTAGCCAATCAATTTACAACAACCCCTTAGATACTGAAAACCTATCAAATTTAAATCTGAAGGTGTTGGCAACATCAAACCAATCCAATGTGAGAAATATTTTTACATCAGCACATGTATAAAGATGGGGGCAGATGGATAAGGGCCCCAGAGCTAACCGCCAAACATCCAAGTTGAGAACCTTCAGCTTTCTCTCTCTCTCTCTCTCTCACGCACACACGCAGACACACACACACACTCTCTCTCTCTCTCTCTCTCACTCTCTCTCACGCTCATATCTTCATGGGTCTCACAGTCATCTATGTATTTGAGAAAGCACCATATATATTAAAAAGGTACTACAGAATTGCTAACTAAAAGTCCTCACAGAAGTAATTCCAGAAAAAAACACCCGTAACAGCAGAATCAGCGGAAAAAGGGTGTTTATGACATAATGGAGAAAGCTGAGTATTTCAGAAGACACAGCCTTTCTGTGTGAATATGGAGAGATTAAGTTTTAATTTAAGGTTGACTTATTAATTGGGTTTATTTACGTGGGACTTATGTTTATTTGAGCAGCATTCCAGTAGAATTTAGTTCAGTTAGAGAGTAATTATTAATCAAGGGAGGAATTGCTCCTTTTGTTAGTAATTCTGTTGGTTTGTTCATTGTTAGGGTTAAATAAATAAATTGTTTGTTGTTATTTACAAAGTGGATCAGGGATTTTCTTTCTTTTAACCGCCTTTTTAACAGGGGAAAGATGAGCTTCTCTGGGTGTTTTGGGGGTTATTATTAGAAGGGAATCTCTAATCTTGTCATAACAGATTGGGGCTTGTGCTTTGATTTAATTATCAGAGGGATGTGGCTATTCCCTCTCCATATCACATGTCTCTGTAAACAAGAGCACTCAGCAACCTCTCAGTTCCCTTTGAAAGATAAATTTCAATCTGAACTCATCCATTTTGCCTTCAATAGCTTCCAGAAGTTTGCCAGGAGTATACAGAGGACCCTTGTTCCTTTCCTCATCTTTTACCTCTTCTCTCTCCAGCAGAAGGTACAAAAAAATTATCATGTTCTATCCCATGTTACTTCATCCTTCTCTGCAGTCCTACACTGCGCTGAAGCCTTGGTGAGTTTCTGCAGGATCATCTAGTATAAATGGTACATACTTGTTGCTATGTTTTGATGGCAATTAATATTTACAATGGTGCAAGTAATGCAGATAAAGCAAATTGCTTTACCCTGGGTTGTGTCCAGCTTTGTGAGTATAGCTGGAGCTGTACTCACCTCGGTAGGTGCAGAGTATTCCATCATAACTGTGTTGTGTCAGTGGTGGGCATTCTTTGGAGAATCAGGAGGTCAGTTACGCAAATAATGCCCAAGCTCCAACTTGCTTTTGGAGCCACAACATTTATATGCCTAGTCCAGTTCAAGTTTCTGACCAATGGTAACTTCCAAGATATTCATGATGGGGATTAAACAACATTAATGCTTTGGAGTGTTAATGGGAGATTGGTTAGATTCTCTCTTGTAAGGGATTGTCTTTATCAGGCATTTGTGCCATGCAGAAGTTTCTGGGCCCTGATAAACTCAAACCCAAAAGTTGTACAGGTGTTACTGCATATGGACATTGACTGCCTCAGTAAACTTTTGTGTTTTGTTTTTACATTGTGCACATGTAAGTGCAGGAGTTAGTAAAAAGGCCATGCGTAAAATAATTTTATTCAACACTTCCATCACCAGAAAAAAAGCATGTGGCCAGAGAACCAGTAACATAGCTCAGTGGGAGCAACGTTTATGTGAAATAAAAAGTGAAGGGGATTGCCTTAATGTATGAAGAGTTGCAATGATTAGGAAGCATCCCCAATTCGTGCAACTGAGGGCAAGTCATTGATGAAAGCACCTAAAGATGCTTAAGCATAGAACTCTACCTTGAGGCTCTTGTGGTACAGCGGGAGTGTCCCTACTTTTGAGCAAGGTTATCTGAATTCAAGTCCCAACTGCTCTGAACAGGTTGATTAGACAGTTATCTACCCTGTGGAGCACCTGCAGCAAATGATCTGGGCCTAGAACGGTTGGCCACCAATAATCAAAAGTGGATTCCTTTGAATTAGGTATGACGCCTGTTAGGGATACCCATGACTGAAGCAGCATAAATTGGCTGAACGTGTTTCTCATTCGACATAAAATAGCTGGGGAAGATGTTGAACTGAAACAGCAGCTTCCATAACCTCCTGTTTGAAGTTAAACCATAAACCATAGTAATTAACTGCCTTCACAGAAAGACTGTATTTCTAAGATAACTAGATTAACATAACACACAATGTGAAATGTATACAATGAACCTGGTTGAACAGAAACAGATACAGTTGCTTGTGTAAAGACAGTCTAATAGATACATCTTGAAAATGCTGTTGGAAACCTTTGTATCAGGCTATTCCAAAGTCTTGCATTCATTATCTGATAGAATGAAGGAGTCTTACTCACATCAATTAAGACCCCCAGGCAATTATAGCCATATGTCAAACAAACACAATGTAATTTCTATCGGCCAATCCAATTGATAGCAATACCACTTGAGATCTGTTGTGCTGAACTGAAATGATGGCTTTGCTAGCACAATGCTTATGTGTGATTAATTGGATTGGTGTACCATCCTTGCTTCCTCCTCAGAAGTTGGGTACTTGAAATTTCATTCGAAAAACTCCTGCACTTAGTCTATGTTGGAAACTCAGTACCACAGACACTATATAAAACGAAGTCAGGGTCTCATAACATGAAGGTACAGTCTGGCTGCCAACAACAGTAAATATTTGTAAGGCAATATGGCCACAAATCTTGCAGATTGGACCCCTTGAAATGCATGATTCTACTTTGCAGACACCCTAGCTAAGTGGCAAACGCAAGAAGTATGATATAAAATGGTGCACAACATTCTTACGAGTAAATTATTGAACAGTTTCTCGTTGCCTGCTATGATTGGCTCTTAGGTACCTGCTTACAGCCTTTAAAATGGGCACAAAAACTTATCTTTGTTTTTTACAAAGTTTCCTAAACCAACATCATATATTTGTTATTCAGTTTACATCTCATTCCAATGGCTTCTGAACAATACTGGTGAACAAATGCTAATCAGTAAAAACTTGAACTTTAGTAATACAACGTTCCAAGCCATTTTGCAGAGCAGTCGTAAGATAAATGGAATGTCAAACTAGAAGAGAAATTAAAAGGACTGATTCAAAGATTTGATGAAAATATTTGTTACAAAAATGTCCTGAAAAGAGAGAAGTAGAGAGATGTGGGGTTTTAGGGAGGAAATTGACAGTAGGAACTTGGCAGCTGCAAGCACTCATCAACAGTATGAAAGAATAAGAGGATAAGGTTATGTGGCAGAGAGCAGTTAGAAGATCAGCAAAGGCTGTAAGTGAGTAAATAATCTAAAATGGTAATCAACAAATGGCCATAGCAGAGAAGGAAGTTTTTCATTCCAAATCCATACCAGCTCTCTACAGGAGCAATTGTCCTTGTGGCGTTCCTGTATTTCTTCCTTATATCTCCATAAACCTTTCCGCTTCACATAACAATCCAAATCCTTTTTTTAAATCTATAACTGAACCTGCCTTCACCTGAATCTAATGTACTTCAATTCCTAATCACTCACTGCTTAAAAAAAAGTTTCCTTATCTTACCATTACATCTTTTGTTGATCATCATCACTTGGTGACTTCTGGATCTTGATCCTTCCTCAAGTGGGAATGGTTTCTCCTTGGTAACTCTGCCCAAACTCCTTGAAGTTTGAATACCTCCATCAGAATTGTTTCTCAACCTTCATTTTTCTAGCAGAAGAGCAATAGCTTTTACAAACAATCAACATAAATGATGTTCCTATTCCTGTAGCCATTCATGAAGTTTTTTCTGCATCTTCGTTAAATGTCGGAGTATCAAATCAGAGGGTTGGCAGAGACGCCTCTGAGAGGAATTCTGGAAGACGCCACTGCAGTCACCATGACTGGTCTTAATACTGTAGAGAAACTGGTGTCAAGGAAGGGTTAAACCCAAAACACTACATTAGTGTAGTGCCCCCTTCCCCACCAACTCCTCTAATCAAAAAATAGGCACTGCAATGAGGACAGGCAAAGTAAGACTCAATTTTTTTTAAGTGTACAAGTGTGGAGATTAGCAATTAGGACAGTGGTATGTTCCTCCTATCAGATGTGGGAAATCAAGGAGCAGCCTAGTGTCCCTGACAACTATATCTGCCAGAAGTATGACCAGCTGCAGATTGCATGGTTCAGCTGGAGAAGCTGCTAGACACACTGCGGTGCATACAGGGAGCAGAGAGAGTGATAGACACTAGCTTTAAGAAGGTGGTTACACCACAGATTCAGCAGATAGACGGGTAACTGCCAAGACAGGTAGGCAGGTAGTGCAGGAATCTCCTGTGGATATTCCCCTCTCAAACAGGTATACCGTTATGGATATTGTTGGGAGGGATAGCCTACCAGGAGACGTACAAGCAGCATCCAGACCTCTGGCACCACAACTGATTCTGCTGTAGAGCAAGGTGGATAAAAGTCCAGGTGAACAATAGTAGTAGATGACTCGATAGTCAGGGGCACAGACAGACAGTTCTGCGGCCTTGAATGAGACTCTAGGATGGCATGTTGCCTCCCTGGTGCCAGGGTCCTGAATGTCTCAGAGCAGGTACAGGACATCCTGTAATGCGAGGGAAAACAGACAGAAGTCATTGTCCACCTTGGCACAAATGAGATAGGTAGGAAGAGGGAAGAGGTCCAATGAGGACAATTTAGGGAGATAGGTAGGGAGTTAAAAAGCAGGACTACCAGAGTAGTAATCTCAGGATTATGACCCATGCTACAGGCTAATGAGGCTAAGAACAGTGAGAGTGTAAAGTTGACCACATGGCTACAGAGCTGCTGTAGGAGGTAGGCCTTTAGATATATGGATCATTGGAATATCTTCTATGGAATGTGGGACCTGTACAAGAAGGATGAGTTGCATCTGAACTGGAGGGGCACCAATAGCCTGGGCGGGATACATCCAAATTAGACAAGAACTGGAGAGCAGTTACTTGAGGAAAAATCTACATCTGGCATGTGGGACGCTCTTAAAGACCAGTTGATTAAAGTGCAGGACCAACATATCCTTGCAAAATGGACGGGAACGACAGGATCCAGGAACCATGGATAACAAGGGAAATTGTGAACTTAGTCAAAAGGAAAAAGGAAGCATACAATAGGTCTAGGCAGCTACAAATTGACAAAGCCCTTGAGGAATATAGCGAAATTAGGAAGGAACTTAAACATAGAATTAGGAAAGCTAAAAGGGCCCATAAAATGCCTATAGTAAACAGAGTCAAGGAGAATCCCAAGGCTGTTTTGCATATATTAGAAGAAAGAGGGTAACAAGGGAAAAAGTAGGCCCCCTCAAGGACAAAGGAGGGAAGATATGTGGAAAGCCACAGGAAGTGGAAGCAAACTTTAGTAAGTATGTTGCATTGGTATTCACCGAGGAGAAGGACATGACTGATGTTGAGGTCAGGAATGAGTGTGTGAATACTTGAGAGAATGTCAGTATATTAAAGGAGGAAGTTTTGGGAATTCCAAATAGCATGAAAGTAGACAAATACCCAGGGCCTGATCAGATCTACCCCAGGTTTACGCGAGAGGCAAGGGAAGAAATAGTTGCAGCATCAACAGATATCCTCACATCCTCCTTGCTGTTCTAGATGACTAGAGATTAGCCAATGTTGTTCCTTTGTTTAAGAAAGAAAGCAGGGATAATCCAGGAAAGAGATAACAAAGTGTGGACCTGGATGAATACGGCAGGCCAAGCAGCATCTTAGGAACACAAAAGCTGATATTTCAGGCCTAGATCGTTCATCAGGAAAGTATAGGCCGGGTGAGTCTGACACCTGTGGTGGGGAAGCCCAAGGAGAAAATACTAAGGGACAGGACATATGCACATTTGGAAGAAAATGGACTAATTAGTGACAGGCAGCATGGTTTTTATGGGGAAGGTCATGTCTCACCAGCCAGAAAAAAATTTTTGAAGAGGTCACATAGATAATTGATGAGAGGGGAGCTGTGGACATCATTTATATGGAATTTAGTAAAGCATTTGATAAAGTTCCACATGGCAGATTGGTACAAAATCTAAAATCACATGAGATTCGGGGGCAGGGGGGCAGGTGGTGGTGTGGGGGGCGCTGGCCAGATAGGTAATAAAACTGGCTTGGTCAGAGAAGACAGTGGGTAGCAATGGAAGACAGTTTTTCAGAATGGAGTCTGGAGACTAGTGGTATTCCACAGGGAACAGTCTTAGGGCCCCTGTTGTTTGTAATATATATAAATGACCTGGAAGAAAATATGGGTGGTCTGATCAGTAAGTTTGCAGATGACATGAAGTTTGGTGGAGTTGCTAATAGTGCCAATGATTGTGAAAGAATACAACAGGATACAGATAGATTGGCAACTTGAGCACAGAAACGGCAGATGGAGTTTAATCCAGACAAATGCGAGGTGATGCATTTTGGAGGATCAAATTTAGGTGTGAATTGTATTGTTAATGGCAGAATCCGTAGGAACACTAAAATTCAAATCTGGACATGCAGGTCCACAGTTCCCTAAAAGTTCCCTAGGAGTGGCCAAAGTGATTGAGATGACATATGGCATAGTTTGCCTTTATTGGCTGGGGCGTAGAGTACAAAAGTTGGCAAAACCTGTTGCAGCTATATAAAATCCTTGTTAGGCCGTATTTGGTGTATCGTGTGCAACTTTGATCACGACATTACCAGAAGGACATGAAAACTTTAGAGACAGTACAGAGAAAGTTCATCAGGATGTTGCCTGGTCTCTAGGGTATTGGCAATGAGGAAAGGTTAAAAAGACTAGGATTGTTTTCACTGGAAAGAAAGTGGCTGGGAAAAAACCTGATAGAGGTCGACAAAATTATGAGAGGCATAGACAGGGTGAATAGTCAAAGGCTTTTTCCCAGGGTTGAAGTTTCAATTACAAAACAATACAAGTTCAAGGTGAGAAGGCAAAAGTTTAAGGGAGATATGCAAGGGAAGTTTTTCATGTAGAGAATGGCAGGAGTCTGGAATGCACTGCCACAGGAGGTGGTGGAAGCATGAACATTGGCGATGTTTAAGAGGGATTTGGATGATTAAAAGAATAGGGAGGGATTAGAGGAATATGGACTGAAAAAGGGCAGAAGGTTTGTTTTTTAGTTTAGTCAGAGCATGATGAGGCTTGGCGGGCCAACGGGCCTGTTCCTGCTGTCATTTGTTCCTTTCTCTTTACATTCTTCTAAAAGCATGGTGCCCAGAACTGCAGAAACTACACCAGATGAAGCAGTACCAGTATTCTGCATCATTTCTAACTACTGCATGTACAGAGAGGCTGGGTTTGGTACAGCAACAGTTGATGCGGCACTATAAGGGTCAAGTGATCTTGATTATAAAGAGATTGTTTGATTCGAAGTTTAGTTCCAGGGGTATGATACTTGAAGGAGAAGTAGGTATCTGTGAATAATAGAACTTAGGGCTAGCAGGGAGACTTAGAGATGCAAATGGTATTAGTGATGCTTTCAGCAATGTTGTGTTTCAGGCAGTTGCTATTGGAAACATGGAAATCCGCGATAATGATCCCTTTGGGATATGGGATTTAAAAGTCATCCTAGAGTTGAGCAAAATATTGAAGTGTTGCATTGTTGGATTTATCCTGAGTGAGCAGTAGCAAATGAAGGTATCATTGGCACTTTGTTGTTGCTAATATTAAGCTGGAGAAAGTTTCTCACTCCATTTTAACACCAGCTAAGATAGTCAACTAATTTTTGTGGCAATGTTCAATTTTGCATATCACATTAGATAGAAGACGAAATTAAAAATTCAGTGAACTAAGATTGTACAGGTTGTCAGGTATTAAGAAATGGGCTTGAAGGACATTTCAAAATTTTATTGAACGTGAAATGTTTTAAGATTTCTAATACTCCAAGACTTACCTCGAAAAAGGCTCCAAGTTGTAGCATCTGTAGCCTGATCACATAATTTCAATCCCAGAGGACAAGGTGCAAGGGCTTTAATTTCCTTTATATTGTAGCTACTTCAAATGGACAGCGATTGATACAGTGTGTGTTGCGGGGGTAGGGGGTGAGATAAGAGGCACAGTTTATTCACTCCCACCTCACCTAACACACATTTGATAGCATGCTACAGGCATTCATTTGCTGGTATTTGAGTTATTAAGAGTGTCAGAAATCTTTGTAAAAATCTGTTTCTTCTTACATTTAAAGTTCAAATATACAGTTTAAATTCAACATTTGGCATCCATAATCAGGGCTTTACTGGAACGGCTGTAGAAGTTAGATAAAGAAGGAAAGAAAACAGCTTAAACAGTATTTTCCTGAACCAGGGTCAGCTAGCTCTTGAATTTCAGAGACATATAAACATAGGCATCTCAGTGTGGCTGAACACTGAGTCTAAATTTAAGCAGAGTGATGACAGTAGGGTTAGTAAGGACTTAAGGGATGAAGGAAAAGAGGTTCTCCTTTTCCTTTTCTAGCTTTTGCCAACTTGTTGGTTCCCACTTTACTACATGAAAAGAAGATAACTGTTTAGTGAATATCTGGCAAACTGCCAAAACATGATGTGTTTTCAAGGAAATAGATACTTGCGGCTAAGGGCATCAAGGAATAATGGGGGGAGAAAGAGGGTGAGATTAGGGTATTGAGCTCTATAACCAGCTATTATCACATTAAATGGCAGAATCGGCTTGTGGCATCAAATGGCCTACTCCTGCTTTTATCTTTGTTGTTTAGGGTGAGAGTGGGTTCTGAAGCATGGATGAGTCAATTTGTTTCTTCGTTTATGGGATAAGGGCATCGCTGGCAATGTGGTATTTATTGCCCATCCCTAATTGCCCAGAGGGCAGTTAAGAGTAAACCACCTTGTTTTGGGTCTGGAGTCACATTTTGGCCAGACCACATAAGGATGGCAGTTTCCTTCCCAAAGGACATTAATGAAACAGATGGATTTTTCCTGAAAGTTGATAATGGATTTATGGTAATCATTAATTCTTAATTCCAGATATTCATTGAATTCAAATTCCACCATTTGCCATGGCGGGATTCAAACCTGAGTCCCCAGAACATTTTCTGGGTTTCTGGATTAAAAGTCCGGTGATGTTACCACTAGGCAATTGCATGATTGATCATGGCATAGAATGCCATTCCAATGTTGCTAGGGGAAGCAATGTAGATGTAATGGACAGCAGTATAATAAAGGAGGGGGATTGACACTGTTCTCTTTAGAGAGAAAGCAGTAGTGCAGAAGGCGAGTTGCATAACTAATTAAGCAATGAGGATTTATAAATAAATAGTAGGGGTAAGGGATCAAATTTGGGGAGGCATTGGTAATTCAAACAGTAGAGACAAGATAATAAAGAAAGGTATTCATGATAATTATTGATATTGCAAGAAGTGATAGAGACCACATCAACAGATAAGTGTGCAAGTTACAAAAAAAAGTGAAAAGACAAAATCAAAGGCTCCATATTTGAAGGTGTGTAGTATTCAAAACAAACAGATGAAACAATAGAATCCAAGAGGCTTGTCTGAAGATAGAATTTGGGAGCATTAATAATTCATTCAAGTTTTTGTCTAACAACAATGTTTTTCAGTGAAAATTTGTCATGCAATGATATCTGAATTCCATTTTGATAAGACATGAGCTGTTATTATTAAGGTTTGGGTAACATGTTGATTCTTTGACATAGGTAGAACAAAACTGGTATTTCTTTTGCAACATTTTTTTCAACAGCAAAAATACAGCTAAAAATTTTACTATAATCTCACAATGTTTGAATCTTCATGAATATAGGTGCCAGCTGTGATTAAGGGGCTCTGGATTTAAGCTTCAAATCAGGGGTCCCTCTTGTGGCATAGTGGTAATGCCCCTAACCCTAGAATTGGAGGCCCAGGTTCAAATGCCACCTACTCAAAAGGTATGTAATTACATTTCTAAACAGACTGATTGGGAAAAAATAAATTTAAGCTTCACTTGGTTAAAAAATTTAAACTGGCATTTCATAAAACCCCTCTAGTGTGGAAGGCCATCAAATCCAAACCACTCCACTGAAGAGCATCTCACCGAGGCCCATCCCATTACCTTGTCCCTGTAACCCTGCATTTCCCAGGGATAATCCACCTAGCCTACACACCTCTTGACTGTGGGAGGAAACCCACACAGATATGAGGACAATGTGCAAATTCCACATACTTGCTAGAAGTGGTATTGAACAGTGCTAACTGTGCTAACCTGTGAGCCACAGTGCCTCCCTTCAGTGTGGTGCTACCTGGTTTGAAGGTGGCAGGTTTCAGCAATGTTAAATCAAGACCACATTTGCACTTCTTCGCATTGACATAAAAGAGATTCCATGGTGCCACTTTGACAAAGAGCAGATAAGTTCTTCCCAGCGTCCTCTCCAATATTGATATCAATCACAACATTTGAAAAAGATCATCTTGTTATTATTTTGCTGTCATTTGTGGGAGCTTGTTGTGCACAATTTGACTGTCACATATCCCATACCACAGCAAAAACTACATTTCAAAAATACTTGTCAATAGCAAACAGAAAATACTGGCAGCATGTGTGAAGAGACAAACAGTGTTAATATTGAGCCCAGTACAATTCTTCTGCAGAACATTTTTACTTGCTTTGGGATGTCTTCAGGTGTTGCTATATAAATCCAAGTCTTCCTTTCTTTGTGAAAGTTTGCAAAATACACTACACACGAATGTTAGTTCTTGACTGAAAGCACTGTGAAATCCTGGTTGTAATCTATTGGCAATCAATAATATGTCTCCATGTTCCCACCCCAGCACCATTGACAAACAAAGCAGGAGTTATAATTTGTGCCATCACAGCATTTTTGTGTCCTACATTCAATCAGAACAAATTTTGTAGTACAGTGTATGACAATGCTCCTTGAAATCATAGCAGCAGGCTGAAAGAACAGTGGAAGTACATTTAAATAAACAGTGTATTCTGCTCAGTAAACCTCCCAACATTGAATGAAGTAAGTTTTCGATCTGTGCTACTGTGACTTTCTATTAACATCACAGTTTGAAGGAAACAACTGCAGTGTTCTAAGTTCAAACACAAGTATACACCAATATCCTAAAGGCAAATTCTTCGTTCTTCCTCATTCTTCAAGGAGTTGTCTCGTGATGTAAAAGTAATTCTAATGTACATACTACATCACTACACTGGAAATGCATCTTTTCAAGAGCTGCCAATAGGAATTGTACTTCACACCAGCAATACTGCATCAAAGGTGAATTACTGGATTATTAAATATTCACCCAGCATGATAATGTCAATGCTTTCAGTGAGGAATAAAGGATTTCTGTCATCATGCTGGAAATAAAAGGAGTATGGAATAGAATCCCTACAGTGCAAAAACAGGCCCTTCAGCCTAACAAATCCACACTGACCCACAGACGTCCCACCCAGACCCATCACTCTAATCTACACCCCCTGAACACCATGGACAATGTAGCATTACCAATCCACTTAGCCTGCACATCTTTGGACTGTTGGAGGAAACCAGGGCACCCGGAGGAAACCCGCGTAGACAGGGGGAGAATGTGCAAACTCCACACAGACAGTCGACTGAAGGTGGTATCAAACCCCAATTCCTGGTGATGTGAGACAGCAGTGCTTCACACTGAGCAATGGTGCCACCCTACAGCTGCCGTGTTTCACAATAGTGCAAGATCCCACAAATAGGACTAAAAATGACCAAGTAATGTAATTATAATACAAAACAAAATGATTTCGCTCAGGTTGGGGGTTAGTGTGTTAAGAATCTGAACCCTGTTTCAGTCCACCTTCAGTTCACCCAATTCTGGTTTCAATGGTGAGACAATAATGGTGACAAACCAATACATGGCAATTTTAATGTTATATTGAGACCATGTGTGTCATATTTAATCACCCAATTTTAAGTTAACCCTACTGACCAAACTTCCCAGACTTCAAAAACACCCAATCCCTGATGCCTGTGGATCATGCCAGAAGATGCGTTTGAACTGAAGCAACATTGAAGACCTTCAAGGGAAATGATGCACTGAAGGCGCCAGGTACTCACTGTGATTTCCATGTTTAGTATTTTTGACATTTAGCCTGGTTAGTGCATTTGGTAAGATCAGAGTTGAATATTAATGAGAGGAGGTAAACTGTTAACAAGTCATTTAATATGCAATCCTTCTTAATTGGCAATACACTGCTGTCTAGCAATAAACTCATGTACCACTTGTGAAAAGTATAAAAGATGGATTGAGATGCACCCAATTCAATGCAAGTCGCACTGTCTCCTCTTCTGATTTTGCTAAAAATCTTATCATCTCTGACACCCTATGTAACTGTGGTGATGTTAAAACCAGATAAATTATATCCACTTCTTTATCTTCCAGGTGATATTGGTTTGGTTGTCTTGTTCTGTTGGCTTGTTGGAGTGCACAGTCACTAACCTTAAAAGTGTTTGGATTGGCCTTGACTTGGGAGATCAGTTCTGGTGCATAAGCAAGGTAACAGGGAGAGAACCTAACTTCTAAAGTTAAAGCATCAAGAGGGATGGGAAAATTAAAGAATTTAGATAATCGACTAAACGTTTTCACATTCGTGATGACTCTGGGAATAGCGGGGCTTGATTTCCAATGTACTATTCCTGTGGGTTGTAATAATATCAGGAAACACCTATCGTCAAAAAGTCCAGGCACTAAATGTTTGAGATGGTCATTTGGCCTGGCTGCCTGTGAACTCTACTTTTGCAGCTATGTTTATGCCCAGGTGACTCTCTCTCCACAACCAAATTTTCTTTGAAATTTGGTAAACACCCTTTTGAGAATTTGATTTTGTTAAGTCTGACACTTTTTAATTTGCTTTTAGAAGCAGTACATGAGTTGAGTGGCATCAGGGAATACATACAGTTGTGTTATGTCTCTCAATTAACATGATGTATACTTTTTAAGAGTACATTTATAACATCACTGCATCGTAGCTTGTGATCTGAGGGCATAATATTGTCAGACTCCATCTAAATTGGGGCCATTTGAAGTATGACACATTGGTAAAAGCATGCACCTCTTTGTAGCCCAAACAATGAAGTGCCTATGATTAAAACACATGTACATATCAGGAGCTGTGGGAAAAAAATGGCCTGTTGAATCTTTTGTTATCATGTTACCTATATCTAGTTCCTATTATGAGAGCTATCATGAGCACTGCCACATCATGTATGAATGCCCTGCTGAGTATAACATATAAATGTAACTGTTTTCTTTCTTTGATCTTAAGTTTATATTCAAGTTAACACCTCATCAATTAGTAAAAATTGGCTTTGTCAGAACTTTCACATTCTTGGAGACAGCTATCAGTTCATTCCTTTTTCAGTTTTGGTGAAACAGTCATAACCTTGTAAACTGTTCAAAATAACTGGACCCCATCCCAATGAATCTATTCTGCACTTCTTACATTGTTCTTTATATATTTCTTCCAAATGGATGAAAAAAATCAGTCATTACTATACTATGGTCTTATTAAAGTTTATTCAGTATGACTTTCTTTTTCTATTACATGTTGCTAAGTACTAATCCAATTTTTTTTTGACTCTGGACAGTTTCATACATTAAACTGGATTGTTGACTGAACTCAAAACAAGTAATCCTGAGAAATTACTGAACAAGATTTGTCTATATTACGATGCTGGTTCCTGACCATATGCTAAGATCAGCATAACAAGACAAGCACGTATCAGTTCCATTTGCTCCCACATGCAAATCATCGATACATATTGTGAAATGGTTGGTGTTCAAATACTGATCCTTATAATACCTGACCAGTGACAGCTTGCCAATGTGAAAGTGACCCGTTTATTCCAACACTCTCTTTCTGCCTGTTAGCTAATTCTTAACCAAAAAAAATAGAAATTACTGGAAGAGCTCAGTAAGTCTGGCAATATCTGTGGAGAGAGATCAAAGTTAATGCTTCAGGTCGAGTGACCTTTCATCAGAACTCGAGTTAACTCTGATTTTTCTCCACAGGTGTTGCCAGATCTGCTGAGCTTTTCCAGTAATTTCTACTTCTGCCTCTGATTTACAGCATCAGTTCTTTCAGTTTTTGGCTAATTTTTTAACTTTGCTGGCACATTTACATCCCATTCCACATGTTTTAATTGTGCTAATCAATTCTCTGGAGGAGAATTTATCAAATGTCTGCTAAAAATGTAAATATGTTAGATCCATTCACTGCACCGCAAAACCAACTTTACCAATGTGTTAGTAACATCTTCAACAAACTGCCAACGAGTTGTCAAACACAATTTCCTACTTGCAAATCCATTCTGACAATGCCCAATTAACATTACTATCCAAGTGGCCATTTATTACCTGTACAATAGATTCCAGCATTTCCCTCTATAATAGGTCTTTGGTTCCATGTTTTCTCTCTTGCTCCTTTATTAAACTGTAGGTGACACTTGCTAGCTTCCAATCTGCAGGAATCATTTCAGAATCTATAGAATGTTGGAAGATGATCACCAACGAATTACTATCTCTGGAACGATCTTCTTCAATACTCTTTTGGTATGGAATATCAGGTCCCAAGGACTTACAAATTTACAGTCCTATTCATTTCTCCAGCACAACCTTCTCACTAATAATAATGTCCTTCATCTTCTTCTCCCTTGGATCTCTAATTCTGGGAGATTTCTTATTTCTTTCTACATGGAAACAGACTTAAAGTAATCACTTAGCTTTCCACCATGTTTCCATTTCCTATTACAATTCTTTCTGACTCCGCCTATCACCCACTGAAGTTACCATGAAGGAGTCTTCTTCTTATACCTCTCCCCTCACCTGAGGTACGGTGGCCCTCAGGTTAAATAATCATCTCTAATGCGGGAGCAGCCCTATGGTAAGACAATGGCAGCTTGATTGATTGAGGTGTTTAAAGGCAATCCAATGTCTGTGTACTGAAATGCCCTTAATGTACTTTTCCAATCCCACATTAGCCAATCTAAGACGAATGACTTCATAATTTCCCTTATTGAAATTTAATGTCCTGCTTCATATGGAACTATTTTACCTCACTTGGAAATATAATGTAAAATTCTGTCACACTGTGATAACCTCATCTTAAGATTCTCTTGGAATAAATGTCTCTAGCCCCTTGCTGCTTCTGAGATCTACCCAAACATGCTGTAGACATTGTTTTTCCAGTCTGAGATTTGTCCTTACTAATGGACTAAAACCATCCCTATATTGTCACCAGTTTAGAAGTGAAACTCCCAGGGATAAAGGTGAGGCTCTGTAAGAGAATGATTCTCACCCCAAGAGAGAAAAGAAAATAGTCTGACACCCCAATGAGAGTAATGCTAAGGCTGTAGGTCTAATGTTCACATATTAGGCATGAAGCTAAAGCCACTCATCTCAGCAGCAGTAGGTCAGTAGCTCAGATAAGTAATTCTAAACCTATATGGGCAGATTTACAGTGTTTACAGTACATCAACTGATGAACAAGCAACATGATACAGGGAGAGAGAGATAATGGGAACTGCAGATGCTGGAGAATTCCAAGATAATAAAATGTGAGAGATAATGGGAACTGGAGATTCCAAGATAATAAAATGTGAGGCTGGATGAACACAGCAGGCCAAGCAGCATCTCAGGAGCACAAAAGCTGACGTTTCGGGCCTAGACCCTTCATCAGAGAGGGGGATGGGGGGAGGGAACTGGAATAAATAGGGAGAGAGGGGGAGGCGGACCGAAGATGGAGAGTAAAGAAGATAGGTGGGGAGGTAGGGAGGGGATATGTCAGTCCAGGGAAGACGGACAGGTCAAGGAGGTGGGATGAGGTTAGTAGGTAGCTGGGGGTGCGGCTTGGGGTGGGAGGAAGGGATGGGTGAGAGGAAGAACCGGTTAGGGAGGCAGAGACAGGTTGGACTGGTTTTGGGATGCAGTGGGTGGGGGGGGGGGGAAGAGCTGGGCTGGTTGTGTGGTGCAGTGGGGGGAGGGGATGAACTGGGCTGGTTTAGGGATGCAGTGGGGGAAGGGGAGATTTTGAAACTGGTGAAGTCCACATTGATACCATATGGCTGCAGGGTTCCCAGGCGGAATATGAGTTGCTGTTCCTGCAACCTTCGGGTGGCATCATTGTGGCAGTGCAGGAGGCCCATGATGGACATGTCATCTAGAGAATGGGAGGGGGAGTGGAAATGGTTTGCGACTGGGAGGTGCAGTTGTTTGTTGCGAACTGAGCGGAGGTGTTCTGCAATGCGGTCCCCAAGCCTCCGCTTGGTTTCCCCAATGTAGAGGAAGCCGCACCGGGTACAGTGGATGCAGTATACCACATTGGCAGATGTGCAGGTGAACCTCTGCTTAATGTGGAATGTCATCTTGGGGCCTGGGATGGGGGTGAGGGAGGAGGTGTGGGGACAAGTGTAGCATTTCCTGCGGTTGCAGGGGAAGGTGCCGGGTGTGGTGGGGTTGGAGGGCAGTGTGGAGCGAACAAGGGAGTCACGGAGAGAGTGGTCTCTCCGGAAAGCAGACAGGGGAGGGGATGGAAAAATGTCTTGGGTGGTGGGGTCGGATTGTAAATGGCGGAAGTGTCGGAGGATAATGCGTTGTATCCGGATACAACGCATTATCCTCCGACACTTCCGCCATTTACAATCCGACCCCACCACCCAAGACATTTTTCCATCCCCTCCCCTGTCTGCTTTCCGGAGAGACCACTCTCTCCGTGACTCCCTTGTTCGCTCCACACTGCCCTCCAACCCCACCACACCCGGCACCTTCCCCTGCAACCGCAGGAAATGCTACACTTGTCCCCACACCTCCTCCCTCACCCCCATCCCAGGCCCCAAGATGACATTCCACATTAAGCAGAGGTTCACCTGCACATCTGCCAATGTGGTATACTGCATCCACTGTACCCGGTGCGGCTTCCTCTACATTGGGGAAACCAAGCGGAGGCTTGGGGACCGCTTTGCAGAACACCTCCGCTCAGTTCGCAACAAACAACTGCACCTCCCAGTCGCAAACCATTTCCACTCCCCCTCCCATTCTCTAGATGACATGTCCATCATGGGCCTCCTGCACTGCCACAATGATGCCACCCGAAGGTTGCAGGAACAGCAACTCATATTCCGCCTGGGAACCCTGCAGCCATATGGTATCAATGTGGACTTCACCAGTTTCAAAATCTCCCCTTCCCCCACTGCATCCCTAAACCAGCCCAGTTCATCCCCTCCCCCCACTGCACCACACAACCAGCCCAGCTCTTCCCCCCCCCCCCACCCACTGCATCCCAAAACCAGTCCAACCTGTCTCTGCCTCCCTAACCGGTTCTTCCTCTCACCCATCCCTTCCTCCCACCCCAAGCCGCACCCCCAGCTACCTACTAACCTCATCCCACCTCCTTGACCTGTCCGTCTTCCCTGGACTGACCTATCCCCTCCCTACCTCCCCCACCTACACCCTCTCCACCTATCTTCTTTACTCTCCATCTTCGGTCCGCCTCCCCCTCTCTCCCTATTTATTCCAGTTCCCTCCCCCCATCCCCCTCTCTGATGAAGGGTCTAGGCCCGAAACGTCAGCTTTTGTGCTCCTGAGATGCTGCTTGGCCTGCTGTGTTCATCCAGCCTCACATTTTATTATCTTATAATAAAATGTGAGGCTGGATGAACACAGCAGGCCAAGCTGTCCTCCGCCTGGACACCACCCCCAGGCCTCCTACCCTCCCTCGACCTCTTCATCTCCAACTGCCGTCGAGATATTAACCGCCTCAACCTCTCCACCCCTCTCACCCACTCCAACCTCTCCCCTGCAGAACGGGCAGCCCTCCGCTCCTCCCTCCGCTCCAACCCCAACCTCACCATCAAACCCGCAGACAAGGGTGGCGCAGTGGTAGTATGGCGCACTGACCTCTACATCGCCAAGGCCAGACGCCAACTCTCCGACACCACCTCCTACCGCCTCCTCGATCATGACCCCACACCCGAGCACCAAACGATCATCTCCAACACCATTCATGACCTCATCACCTCAGGGGACCTCCCACCCACAGCCTCCAACCTCATTGTTCCCCAACCCCGCATGGCCCGTTTCTATCTCCTTCCCAAAATCCACAAACCTAGCCTGCCCTGGTCGACCCATCGTCTCAGCCTGCTCCTGCCCCACCGAACTCATCTCCACCTATCTGGACTCTATTTTCTCCACTTTGGCCCAGGAACTCCCCACCTACGTCCGTGACACCACCCATGCCCTCCACCTCCTCCAGGACTTCCAAATCCCTGGCCCCCAACACCTCATATTCACCATGGACGTCCAGTCCCTGTACACCTGATTTCCGCATGGAGATGGCCTCAAGGCCCTCCGCTTCTTCCTGTCCCGCAGGCCCGACCAGTCCCCCTCCACCGACGCTCTCATCCGCCTAGCTGAACTCGTCCTCACCCTCAACAACTTCTCTTTTGACTTCTCCCACTTCCTACAGACAAAGGGGGTGGCCATGTGCCCCAGCTATGCCTGCCTCTTTGTAGGTTATGTGGAACAGTCCCTCTTCCGCACCTACACAGGCCCCAAACTCCACCTCTTCATCCGGTACATTGATGACTGTATCGGCGCCGCCTCTTGCTCCCCAGAGGAGCTCGAACAGTTCATCCACTTCACCAACACCTTCCACCCCAACCTTCAGTTCACCTGGGCCATCTCCAGCACATCCCTCACCTTCCTGGACCTCTCAGTCTCCATCTCAGGCAACCAGCTTGTAACTGATGTCCATTTCAAGCCCACCGACTCACACAGCTACCTAGAATACACCTCCTCCCACCCACCCTCCTGCAAAAATTCCATCTCCTATTCCCAATTCCTCTGCCTCCGCCGCATCTGCTCCCACGATAAGACATTCCACTCCCGCACATCCCAGATGTCCAAGTTCTTTAAGGACCGCAACTTTCCCCCCACAGTCATCGAGAACGCCCTTGACCGCGTCTCCCGTATTTCCCGCAACACATCCCTCACACCCCGCTCCCGCCTCAACCGCCCTAAGAGGATCCCCCTCGTTCTCACACACCTCCGGATACAACACATCATCCTCCGACACTTCCGTCATTTACAATCCGACCCCACCACCCAAGACATTTTTCCATCCCCTCCCCTGTCTGCTTTCCGGAGAGACCACTCTCTCCATGACTCCCTTGTTCGCTCCACACTGCCCTCCAACCCCACCACACCTGGCACCTTCCCCTGCAACCGCAGGAAATGCTACACTTGTCCCCACACCTCCTCCCTCACCCCTATCCCAGGCCCCAAGATGACATTCCACATTAAGCAGAGGTTCACCTGCACATCTGCCAATGTGGTATACTGCATCCACTGTACCCGGTGCGGCTTCCTCTACATTGGGGAAACCAAGCGGAGGCTTGGGGACCGCTTTGCAGAACACCTCCGCTCAGTTCGCAACAAACAACTGCACCTCCCAGTCGCAAACCATTTCCACTCCCCCTCCCATTCTCTAGATGACATGTCCATCATGGGCCTCCTGCACTGCCACAATGATGCCACCCGAAGGTTGCAGGAACAGCAACTCGTATTCCGCCTGGGAACCCTGCAGCCATATGGTATCACTGTGGACTTCACCAGTTTCAAAATCTCCCCTTCCCCAACTGCATCCCTAAACCAGCCTAGTTCGTCCCCTCCCCCCACTGCACCACACAACCAGCCCAGCTCTTTCCCCCCCCCCCCCCCCACCCACTGCATCCCAAAACCAGTCCAACCTGTCTCTGCCTCCCTAACCGGCTCTTCCTCTCACCCATCCCTTCCTCCCACCCCAAGCCGCACCCCCAGCTACCTACTAACCTCATCCCACCTCCTTGACCTGTCCGTCTTCCCTGGACTGACCTATCCCCTCCCTACCTCCCCACCTATACTCTCTCCACCTATCTTCTTTACTCTCCATCTTCGGTCCGCCTCCCCCTCTCTCCCTATTTATTCCAGTTCCCTCTCCCCATCCCCCTCTCTGATGAAGGGTCTAGGCCTGAAACGTCAGCTTTTGTGCTCCTGAGATGCTGCTTGGCCTGCTGTGTTCATCCAGCCTCACATTTTATTATCTATGATACAGGGAGAATCCAGTTACAGGACCACAAAGGAAACTTTATGCCAAACTTAAAAAACAAAACTTGAAATGTTTGCTTTACCAGGCACAGTACATGTGTCCTTAGAATTAGATAATTCTGCGGACTCAAATGGGATGTATTGTCTCTGGCTGTAAGTCAGTGCCAGAGGATTGGAGAACTGCTAACATTGGCCCATTATAAAGAAAAGGAGGAAATAATAGGCCAGTAAGTCCACCTTTGATGGGGAAATTATTTGAAAGAATTCTGAAGGACAGAATACATCTACACTTGGAGAGCTGCTAATTAGGGATAAGTCAATATGGATTGCTTTTAAGGGAGAGTAAAGTTTGATAAATTTTAATAATTTTTTTGAGGTCATGACTCAAATGGTAGGATGGTAAAAAAGTGAGAAGATAGCAATAACTGCAGAAGGATATCAATGGACTCATCAGTTTGCAGACTACTGGCAAATGAAATTCAATCCAGAAAATTGTGAGGTAATGCATGGAGAGGAACTAAGAAGGAAAGGTTATGCAATGCATTATAGGGCTCTGGAAAGTATGGAAGATCAGAAGGACCTTGATGTACACATGCACAGGTTCCTGAAAGTAGCAGGGCAGATAGATAAGGTGATTAAGAAGGCATAAGGATCACTTGTATTTTATGCCTTGGCTACTAAGGACAAGAGCAAAGAGGTTATGCTTGAACTGTATAAAAGACTGGTTAGGTCACAGTTGGAGAACTATATGCAGTTCTGATCACCATATTATAGATAAGATGTGACTGCACCAGAGAGGGTGCAGACATGATTTACCAGGATGCTGCCTGGGCTGGAAGATCTAGGAAATGCAAAAAGATTGGATAGTCTGGGATTATTTTCCTTTGACCGACCAAAGGCGAAAGGGAACCTCATAAAAGTGTTTTAGATTATGAAACGCAAATATAACGTGGAAGTAGAGGAATAACGTGAGGGCATAGATCTAAGGTAAGACATAGAAGACTAAGTGGAGAATTAAGAATTGTCTTCACTCAGAAGCTGCTGAGACTTTGGAACTTGCTTCCTGAAATTGTGTTTGAGTCAAAAGCTCTCAAAACATTTAAAGAGTATTTAAATGTTCACATTAACCTTCCAGAACTATGGTGAAAAGCCATCATGTCCATACTTCCAAAAAATACTACTAATTACACAAATTCCACTTTCCCACAGTAGCCCATAGCCTTGAATATTGTAACTCTTCAAGTGCTCGTCCAAGTACTTTTTAAAGTATGATGTTTCCTGCTTTCCTCCTCGATGGTGCATCCAAGTCCTCTGCCCTCTGAGTGAAAAACATTTTCCTTGACTTCTTCTGGAAACATCCTGCCTTTCATTTTAAAATTATGCTCCCTTGTTTTTGACCATTCAACTAAGGGGAACACTTGCTTTCTATTCACACTGTCTAAGCATTTCATAATCTTATACACTTCTTATCAGGCTCATCCCAACCTTCTATAGCCCAAAGAAACAACCCAAGCTTATCCAGCTTCTTTTCATAGCTAAAATGCTCTATCCCAGGCAACATCCTGGCGAATCTGCTCTGCCCTCACTCCAGTACAATCACATCCCTCATATAATGCAGTGACCAAACTGCAGTAATCTAGCTGCAAACTAACCAAATTTCTGTACAGATCCAACATGACCTCTCTGCTCTTATAATGTATGTCACAAATGATAAAGGCAAGCACCAAGTGTAACCTCCCCACTAAAGAGAACACTTGCTTTCTATTCACCACGTACATGCCCCTAAAACCTACACATTTCTAGAAAGTTCCCCCTCAACCTTCTCTGCTCCAAAGAAAACAACCCAAGCTTATCCAGCATCTCTCCATAGATAAACTGCTTCATCCCAGGCGACATCCTTGTGAATCTCTTTTGCACCCCCTCCAGTGCAATCATATCATCAATATAATGTGATGACCAGAACTGTGCACAGCACTCTAACTGTGGCCTAACCAACATGACCTTCCAGCTGTTGTGATCTCTGCCATGACTGATAAAGGCAAGCATCCTGTTTGCCTCAAATATCCTTTTAACCTGTCCTGCTACTTCCGGGATCTATGGACAAGGACTCCAAGATTTCTCTTTCTCTGAGCTACTTAGTGTCTTGCCATTCATTGACTACTCCTTTTTCTTGTTTCTTCTGTAGTGTATCACGTTGCATTTATCAGAGTAAAATTCCATCTGCCTCTGATCTGCCTATCTGACCATATTCTCCCGGAACCAAACACCATCCTTCTCACCATCAACCACTCAGCCATTTTTTGTGTCATCTGCAAACTTACTTGTCACCCCTCCCACAACCTCATCTACAGCATTTATGAATATCACAAACAATGAGGGAGCCAGTGCTGATCCCCCTAGTATGCCACTGCACATCAGGCTCCAGTCACACAAACAGCCCTTTACCATTGACTTCTTTCTTGTGTCGCTAAGCCAATTAATGCAGTCAGATCTTTGTTAACCAGTACAACTCACCTCATTAATATAACATCCTATCTTATCAAACATGATAAGCAAGCCAGACATCAATAATTCTTGACATATAAAATCAGAGCAAGTATCTGGCAATTTCAGCTGACTGCATGTTCCAAAGGACCTCCAACTTAGACACATGTACCAACACCTAAGACCATATTCCATGAACATCAGCTGTATACACCTCACTTGGTCATTGCCTCCTAACATGAGCCAGTCTTTTCAAACCTTTTTGGTTTATCTCCAAACCATTCATGGTACACTTCTGCACCTCAGTGCAAAACCTCAGGCTGTGCAGGCGACTGTCATTATGCTGCTGTAGGGACACATATCCAGCACATGAAGGGTCTACTTCCATGTTGTACATCTCTATAACTCTCTGACTTCATCTGGTTTGCATTTCCACCCTGTTCTTTTGCTGTCATAGCACTCATTCACTTGAACATATCTGAATGCTTAAAGCATTCCTGCCTTGCATGGGAGATAATGGGAACTGCAGATGCTGGAGAATCCAAGATAACAAAGTGTGAAGCTGAATGAACACAGCACGCTGCTTGGCCTGCTGTGTTCATCCAGCTTCACACTTTGTTATCCTGCCTTGCATGGTCCTCTTTGCACTTTATCCCTTCAGCCAGAGATATCAGGCTCTCGTTTGACCACAGTAGATAGTTAATGAGATTACTTTGATTATATACAGAAAGATAAGTTGCCAGAAGGCATGGCGTCAAACCCTCTAAAGAAGATCAATGCAACTTGGACTTAGTGAAAAAGAAAGATGCGGCCCATGGCCATTGAGCCTTTTCTGAGTCTGGTCACAGTTACAAAGCACAGCATAAAAACAAAACACTGCAATGCTTGAAAATCTGAAAAAAGACTTGAAACATCAACTATGTTCCTCTCACCACAGAAGCTGCCAGATCTGCTATTCTTCTCCGGAATTTTTATTTTTACCGCCAAGGTCTACTCATCTGCTGATTGAGACCATGCCATCTTGGTTTGGATGGGGTTGGGGGAAGGGGACCTTCAGTTTCCATCATTTAAAATAAGTCCTCCCTTTTCTCCCTTAAAACTTTCAACAAGAATATGGGTTAGCTACAAAAAGTGACTTTCGGCTTTCTGTTTCTCTTCCTCAATCGGTGCTGTTTACATGTTTTTCTTGCAAATAACAGAATCAGGAATAACCTCCATGTTGTGTTTAATGGGACCTAATTTTCTTCAGTCCCAGTTCCATTCCCATATCTCAGCCAATTAACAGCCACATCTACAAAAATCACCAATGTTTCAATTCCTATCTTCACCCTAGATCAGAATGTGGATTTGTGAGTACAGCTGACATTTGTTTCATGATCTCAGAGGAAAATGCTATGAATAGTTGCAAAGTTACCAAGTATCCCTGATTGTAAAGAATGGCAATAAGGGCAATAGCGAAAAATGATTTTGGCTCCAAAAGTTAGGAAATAGAACCAGGGCCAAAGGTGATTAGGATTAATGTGGATTAGAAAATGCTGATGGGAAACATTTATATTGTCCCTCTCTATCAGCATTAAGCAAGGTGAAGTTGGAGCTTGTAAGTAAAGGCAATGTAATATTTATCAGGGATGTTAATCTTCATATACATTGGGTAAATTGAAGAAACTAAGCTGGCTTGGAAGATGACTGTAGAATGCTTTCTTGACAGCTTCTAGAATATTATGTTTTGGAAAGAGCTCCTTTAGAAAGCACTTCTATATTCAGTATTCTGTTATGAGCCAACTTTAATTAGTCAAATTATGGTAACAACAGATTCTCTAGGAAAGACTAGTCATAATACAAATAAATTCCACATGAATTTATGAAAATATTTCAATCCAAAAAAGAACCTTAATAATAATGCCAATTATACAAGTATGAAGAGAAATCTGACTATGATTAATTGGGTAAATAAACTGAAATGCTAGTAGTTTTAAAAAAGTAAAAAAAAAAATTTCTTTCAACAAAATGTCTTGCTGAAACAAATCTGAGCAAGAAATATCCAACTTGGTCTTACTAAGAAACTTAGGGTGCAATTAAATGAAGAGAAGCCAGCGAACTATAGACCAGTGAGCCTGACATTAGAGATGGACAAAATGTTGGAGGGAATCTAGAGAGACAGGAATTACATATATTTGGAAAGGCAAGGACTGATTAGGGACAGTCAACATGGCTTTGTGCATGGGAAATGGTGTCTCACCAATTTGACTGAGTTTTTTGAAGAAATAACGAAGAGGATTGATGAGGGCAGAGTGGTGTATGTGATTTATATGGATTTCAGCAAGGTGTTTGACAAGACTCCTCATGGTAGACTGGTTAGGAAGGTTAGATCTCATGGAATACAGAGACAACTAGCCATTTGGATACAGAACTGGTCAAAGGCAGTGGTGGAGGGTTGCATCTCGGACTGGAGGCTTGTGACCAGCTGTGTGACACAAGGATCAGTGCTGGGTCCATTGCTTTTTGTTATTTGTATAAATAATTTGGATGTGAACATAAGACGTATTGTTGTAAGTTTGCAGATGACACTAAAACTGGAGGTCTAGTGAGCAGCGAAGGTGGTTACCTCAGAGTCTGATGGGTGGCACAGAGGCTCAGTGGTTAGCACTGCAGCCTCACAGCACCAGGGACCTGGGTTTGATTCCCGCCTCGGGCAACTGTCTGTGCAGAGTTTGCACATTCTCCCTGTGTCTGCGTGGCTTTCCTCCAGGTGCTCTGGTTCCTTCTCACAGTCCAAAGATGTGCAGGCTGGGTGGATTGGCCATGCTAACTTGCCTGTAGTGTTCAGGGGTGTGTGGGTTGTAGGGGGATGGGGTTGGGTGGGATTATGCAATGGGCAGTGTGGACTTGTTGGGCCAAAGGGCCTGTTTCCACACTGTAGAGAATCTAATTGTAATCAGATGGGTTATTGAGCCAAGAAATGGCAGATGCAGTTTAGTTTAGGCAAATTTGAGATGCTACATTTTGGAAAGGCAAATCAGGGCAGGCCTTATACACTTAATGATAAGGTCCCTAAGAGTGTTGCTGAATAAACAGACCTTAGAGTGCAAGTTCATCACTACTTGAAAGTGGAGTCGCAGGTAGATAGGATAGTGAAGAAAGCATATGGTGTGCTTGCATTTATTGGTCAGTGCATTGAATATAGAAGATGGGATATCATATTGCGGCTGTACTGGGCATTGGTTCAACCACTTTTGGAGTATTGCATGCAGTTCTGGTCTTCCTCCTACAGGAAGGATGTTATGAAACTTGAAAGGGCTCAGAAAAGATTTACAAGTATATTGCCAGGTTTAGAGGGTTTGAGCAATAGGGAAAGCCAGAATGGGCTGGGGCTATATCCTCTGGTGCTTTGGAGGCCAAGGGGTTACCTTTATAAGAGGTTTATAAAATCAGGAGGGCCATGGGTAGGATAAATGTCATGTATTTGATAAGGCCGTTCCACCTGAGGAACGATCCTTATTGAGTGCACCTAAGTGCTATTGTCAAGGAGGAATGCAAATTCAGGCACTTCTACACATCATTTAGATTATCTGTGAGATGAGAAGGCACAGGTTGAGGTACAGGACCAAACAGACAGACACAGCCTTCATCCATATGCCCCACACGCATAGGGGTCATAAAATTTAATACTGCCAGCCATAGCAATGGTAATTAGGTCTCCATTAGATATTTACGAGAGACCACAGTTGCTTGAGGTGAGTGGTGCTCCTGGTGTAAATAAATCCGTGGCAAGATATCACGACTGGAATCTGTTTAACTGTCCAATCCTGTGCCCCCCCCCCGCAGCCAAATATCTCCGTGTAGCAGTAACCACTTCATCGCACCCATATTTCTCACATTTTGATGCCCATATTTCCTCCATATGTGATTCCAGTAGCACCACGACATCGCATAAACAGGCAGTATCACTCTTAACCATTATAATGTCTGGTTTGCAAAAGGACGTCTTCAGTGGAATCCTCGGCTCTATCGGTATTTCAGCCTCCGTATCATGTCGCAGCTGTCACACTAGTTGTTTGACAATTCGATTATTTCGTGCACAGCATGCATGATGTGTAATCATACAACCTTGCAAAATAAGGTTAAGTGTCTCTGGGTTGCCACAATTGCGTCGGCATTTATAGAGCCCAGTTCCATTGGTATCCCCAGCTCTCCTAGTCTTCATCGAGAGCGACCCAGTTCTTAATTGAGTCGCTCAGATAAACAGCCTCGGGAACATCTTGTCATTCTTTGATAACCATCTATGTGATATTTGGTCAGCTTTCACCCCATGCAGAATCTTACAATTGGCGTGGGACAACATAAGCTCTCTAGTCCTCCTTAGCCTCTTCCAGGCGAACTCTTTTCCCCAAGATTTTTGGGGGTGGTGGGGGGCGTGGGAGTCCAAAGTCATAGGTTTGAGGTGAAAGGGAAAAATATAAAAGGGCCCAAAGGAGCAACTTTTCTGTGCAGTGGATGGTGCGTGTATGGAATGAGCTGCCAGAGGAAGTGGTGGGTGCTGGTATTATTACAACATTTAAAAGACATCTGGATGGGTACATGAATAGGAAGGGTTTGGGGGAAATGAGCAAAATGCTGGCAAATAGGACTTGATTTATATTAGATGGCATGGATGAAGTGAAGATTTCTATGACTCTAAGAAGCTTAAAATAAAATAGTAAGCCTAAGGATTGGAAAAGTTTTAGAAACCAGCAAATTATAAGCAAGATGTTAATAAAAAGGAGCAAGTTAGACTATGAATGTATTCCAGCCATTTGTACAACAACTGATTTTTAACAATTGTTTTTGACAAATAGGCATTATTGGTTAGGTTAGTACTTGCTGCCTTTTCACGATTGCCCATAAGAAGGCAGTGAATCACTTCAGTCCATCTGGTATGGGTACTCCCACATTGTTGTTAGGAAGGAAGCTCCAGGATTTTGTTGCATGACATTAAAGAAACAATTATACAGATCCAAGACAGTTCAACTTGTTTTAGTGGACCCTGGCCCATGGAGAGGATAGCTGAGCCTATATTAGGAACTCCCTCAGAATGGCACCTACCCATTGCCATAATTTCACTATAAGAATATTAGGTTAAGTTAAACCTTTTTAAAATATGCAGTTTTACTCTCTTTCTCTAAATAGAGATTGCTTCTTTTTATGAAATGTTTTGTTTCCACCCTTCAGATATTTAAGATTTCATACCAACTTATTTGAATTGTTGCATTTTTGTAAGATTTTCAAGTTCTCTATAATCTTAATTTGTTTTTCTATTTTTGTTCCCTTGACCAGTTCCTAACTATGTTCTCTTCTTTTTGTATTCATTGGTGTCCTTTGATTTACCAATAGATATGTACTTAAGCATTATTCTCTATTTCCTTTATCTCCAATAGTTCAATTTCTCCCCATATCAGTTCCCTCTTTCTTGGTGAAGTGTAGTTGCTTTGTAATATTTGTGCTATTTCTGAAAAAGTGTTCCAGAAATCCACTGCAGTCTTCACTCATAATAATTTATTCTTTTCTAGCAGTCTTTCATAAACTCGTCATAATTTTGAGTTTTTTTCATTATTCCTCGATTTCTTTCCATGAGTTCAGTTGTAGAAAATAAAATCATAGAGCATGACAAGAAGCAGTTTAGCCCAAATGAGATTGTGGCATTTTTTTGAAAAAACTGTTAAGTCACTTCCCCTGCCTTACCATTTTCCCCATATACCTGAAAAATACTGCCCTTCAAGTATCTAACCAAGTTCCTCTTAAATGTTACTACTGAATCACTGCCCTTCCCCTTTTTCCTTATTCAGCCCTTTTTCTTACTAATTATCTTTGATTTATATTGTATAATTACTGAGAGTTTTACCACTGCAAAGAATTGCTAGAATCCTCTAGACTTCTAGTGAAATCAAGAGTTATGGGGATAAGGCAGGAACAGGATACTGATTGTGGATGATCAGCCATGATCATAATGAATGTGGTGCTGGCTCGAAGGGCCGAATGGCCTACTCCAGCACCTATTGTCTATTGTCTAACATGCTCAAACATTGAATAATTTTGCAGTTCCCTATCGATTCCGGTCAGTGGTGCACCCTTCAGTAAAGGCTTATCAAGGTGATCTGACCTCGATCGCTTCATTACAAATTTACAATCGTGCTTTACGCAGCTCTTGCCTATTCTCAGAGAGGTAACTAGAGATATTTGTTTTAGTCTATCCTGGGTTTCCTACAGTTGAAATTCTATGTGGAATGTCGATACTGAGAAAGAACTCCCTTGTTGATTTTAATTCCTGTCATGTTCAGGCAATGTTTACTCCCAACTCACTCTCTTCATATTTTATCTCCTCTGCGCTGATACTGTGTGGGGTCCATTCAATATTTGGGAAATTGCATTTAACTGAAAATTTAAATTATTTGCACATTTAAGTAATTTAACCAACTTCCTGTTACTGATGGTAAAATTGTACAGAGTGGGAAATACGTCACGGAGACTACCTGATCCTATTCCTCTCTTCCACCCACTTTAAAACTGCGTCCATGGAGCTGCGAAGATTTCAGTCATTTTTGAAGCATTTACTCCATGATTTGGATAACCTCCATCAAATCTCTCCCTAACTCTCTCTATTATATAGAGCACAACCTCAGCTTCTCTAGTTTCTCCATGTGATTTGAAGTTCAGCGACCATGGTATCATTTGAATAGATAGCCCATTCGCTGTCTCCAATGTCTTGACGTTTTAATGAAAATCTGGTGTTTAGTCTTTGACACGATATTCTATCATATTGAGCTCTAGGTAAATTCTCTTCCCTAGGCTGAAATTAAAGGCATGTCTAATTAACAGTGGAAAACAGACCTCCAGAAAGTCTTGATAAAGGACACTTGTATCATATAAGATGGAATTTGGAGAACCCCTAATCTCCTGAATTTCTTTTGGAAAGACACTCTTCTCTGCTGACTTAGGCAGTTGCCCTGTAACAACCTTTAATCTCATAATGTAGGTAATGACAAAATTTGTTTTTGTCCAGAGATCGTAGGAACTGCAGATGCTGGAGAATCTGAGATAAAAAGTGTAGAACTGGATGAACACAGCAGACCAAGCAGCATCAGAGGAGCAGGAAGGCTGACGTTTCAGAAGGGTCTCGGCCTGAAACGTCAGCCTTCCTGCTCCTCTGATGCTGCTTGGCCTGCTGTGTTCATCCAGCTCGACACTTTGTTATCTTTGTTTTTGTCCAGTTGTTCTTAGGGAATTAACTGCACTCTGCTTTCTTAAGAATGTCACATTGACTAGTTAAACATAATTACTTAAGACTATCAGGCGCTAGATAAGTCATTGTTGACCTCATTAGAATCTGGTGTAAGACTGCTGATTCTCACTCAAAGGCTCTATGACACAATCAGATTTGTGACATTTGATGTAGCAATGTTAACTCTTGCGATACTCTTGCCTTATACAACATTCTCCGATTTGAACACGGGTTTAACATAAATTACTTGCATTTGTACTCAATTTGTTCTATTTTTAAAGCCATAGAATTTATTTAACAACATTTTATCCTAATACCTTAAAAGAGCTGTAAAGATGTTCCTCCAGATTTGTTTGTCTTGATACAGTTTAGCGTGTACCCAATTTACCATACATTGTCTCTCCTAATTCTTCCTTTAAAACACATCACTTTTCACTTATTTGTGTTAAACGGCATTTCCAAATGTCTGTTCATTTCACAGGAATGTTTGTGTGCCCCTGCAATTTGTTATTCTCCTCCTTTTCAATGTTTACTGCATGCAAAAGGGAGGTCATGTAGTGCAGCAACAGTATCCCTGTCTCTAGGGGAAAAAGCTTCAGGTTTAGTTCTCACCTCAGGACTTCATAGCCATGGAAGGTACATTATAACAAATTATAGATTGATTATCAATTTGTAAATCCTTCCAAATCCTATGACAGGTGATAAGTGTGGGTTTTCGTTAGCCAGAGCCTTGCGATAGCTACAATAACAGCCTCACCACATTAAAAGACTCCACACACAGGGTCTTGTCATTAGCAACTGCCAACCTCATTCTAAGGAACTGCCACACATGCAATACTACATATCTGAATTTTATATCATCAGCAAAATTGGAAATTAATACCGGTCCAACTCATGAAGAAGTACCAAAAGTTCCAATTGTCCTTTTTCACAATGTTCCTGTTATGCTACTGACCAACGTACACTGCAATGACTGGCCCAATACCTCCCTTAAATTACAAGTGATAAAATCCTCTGTTCCCTGAATGGATGCAAAGACTCACCAATAGATTGCTGAAAATAAGTATTTCAGTCTTGTCTCTACTCTGTTCTACCATTACAGATCATGTCTTGGTAATGGTGGTGTGTTGAACCTGACCTGTGGAAATGAATAATCCAAATCTGTCCTCTAATTATTCTGAGACCATGAGCTTATTGATGGCCTCGTATAGCCATTTACTAAGTTGTGGTGGAATGCCAACTCTGTCTGTTAGTACATTCCAATCTTTGAGTATGCTGGTCTTCCATTCGGAAACCAACACTCTGGCTCAAGGACAGATTTTAAGTGGCTATCAGCTCATAAACTTGCACTCTCAAACAATCCAAAATTTTTCTCATTGAAACTAAGAAGTTGTTCTCAATGTACAGTTCAGGCAATCACTGTGCAATCAACAATGTCTGTTCCAGATATTGCAGTATGAAAGTGTTTTGTGTTATCTCAAAATATGTTGTTGTGAGCCGTGAGCAGAAGGATGTCAACGTGCACTGTCAATTGATTCGATGAACTTGACCAACTAATATGAAGGCAACAAGTATAATCTATCAGTGATGAGTATATCATACTCCTGTGAATCATTATCAAAAAAAGGAATGTAATTAAACAAAATGGACACACATTCTTAATTCAGTCTACTCTTTTGAAAATTTGTGACAGGATCAAAGGAAGTTGGAGTTTACAGTTTTTCCAAGGAAGATCAAGTAGGCTCTGAAAAATCTGGAAACACAGAACCAAAAAGATAGTGCACAGAAAGTACACCTGTTTCGGCAGAATTCAAATGAGACAGTGATATACTGAAAGGTTTTGTTTGATAATGGATGCTCTCGGAGTCAGCATGATCAAACCAGGCTGATTTACCTCTATTCATTCACAAGCATGACTGGAATTCATTGTCCATCTCAAATTACATTTTGAGTCACCTTCTTGAACCACTTATGTTCATGTGGTTAGGTCCATTCACAGTGCTGTTATGAAAGGAGTTCAGCATTTTGTGAAGGAAAGGGATGTTTCAGCATCAAATAGCGTGTAACTTGGACTTAGATTCAGATGATGTTGTCGTTTGTTTGTTGCCCTTTTTCTTTGAGGTGGTAGAGGTTGTATGTTTGTGAGTATTTGCTGAAGAAGTCTTTGTGAGTTGCTGCAGTCATCTTGTTATTGACATGCACTACTGCCACTAGGTGCTCATGATAAAGTAAGTGAACATTTAAGGCAGTGGAAGGGTGCTGATCATAAGGCTCCTTTGTCCAGACGAGATAAAATACTTATTGGAGATACCGTCATTCAGTCAAATTCACATTATTCCACCATACATTTGACATGTACCTTGTAGAGAGTGGACAGGTGTTGGGCAGTCAGAAGATGAAATATTGACTGCAGAGACCTGGGTCTCCATAAGACCATAAGGAATAAGAACAGGAGCGAGCCATTCAGCTGCTCTAGCCTGCTCCACCATTCATCAGGATCACAGTTGATCTGATATTCTTCAAGTTCACTTTCCTGAAACCCTTGATTCCCCTACTTTCAAGAATCTATGTATCTCAACCTTAACTATACACAAGAAATCTGTCCCCAAAGCTCTCTATGGCCAAGAGTTCCAAAGAATCACAACCCTTTCAGAGAAGAAATTCCTGCACAGTTCAGCCTTAGAATAGCACACTTTTACTTGGAGACAATGACTTTAATTTTCCAAGTGAGTAGAGTCCGAGCCTATTAAGCTTTTGCTCAGAAATCAATCACTCCATAACAGGGATTATCCCATTAAACCTTCTCTGAACTACCTCTAATGAAGTGATACCTTTCCTTAAATAAGGGGACCAAAAGTGCTCACAGTACTCCAGATGTGGTCGTACTAGCACCTTGTACAATTGTGGTGAGACACCCTACTCTCATACTCCAACCCTCTTGAAATAAGGGCCAAAGTTCTATCAGCCTCCTTGATTACCTGTTGTACCTGTAACCTTGCTTTCTGTGTTTTAGGTACAAGTAACTCCAAGTCCCTTTTTTGTTGCAGCTTTCTGCAGTCTTTCTCCATTTAATTAATATTCTGTTCTTTTGTTCTCCCTTCAAAAGTAAACAACTTCACATTTTCACACATTATACTCTATTTGCCAATATTTAAGCCAACTTATTTAACTTATCAATATCTCTGTAAGCTGTTTGTATCCCATTTGAAACATACCTTTCCATCTATTTTTATGGCCCCTGTAAATTTGGCTACTATACATTCACTTCCTTCCTTCAAGACATGAATATTTATTGTGACTCTAAAACTGATCCTTGTGGAATCCCATTAGTCATGTGTAACCATTCTATAAAAGAACGCCTTATCCTCATTCATTGTTTCCTGCTCATTAGCCAAATCTCCATTCATGCCAGAATTCTGCCTCCAAACTGTGGGGTCTTATCTTAATACTCAACCTTTTACAAGTTACCTTGTCAAAAGTTTTCTGCAAGTACAAACATAACACATCTACTTGTTCCCCACTTTCCACTCTTAGTAATTTCATGAAGTTATAATAATGTTAGTTTGGTTTATCTCTTTCTTAGATTGTTTATGATTTTGTATTGGAGTTTTTAGATGAGAAATCTCCTTTGGCCAAATGTTCAATTGGGATTTAAGTAGCCAACGCTCTCTCTAGAAATTTATATCCACACTGTTTGTACTGCTCATTCTAGAATTCAATCCTGTTTTAGTGAAGCTATTAACGACTTTCCGAAGACTTGGTATCAACCATTAAAGTATGATTTCATTAATGTCTTATTTGTTCTTGTAGTGAAACATGATGCTATAAGGTTGGTCAAATGTGTTTCTCATCACTTTATTGTCAATGTCACACTTGATCTGATGTTCTTCCTGTGCAGGAAAAACATTTGCTAATCTGCACATGATTTTCCAATTCTGAAACTGTTCAAAATTTTAGGAATTGTGCTTTCCATATTTGCTGATCTTTAAAATGGATTCATAGCTTGAATTGATTGGAAGACAAAAATTGGGTCCAACAAATTTTGTTGAAATGTCTGATTGCTGTTGGGTACTTGAGCTTGTTGATTATTTTCTTGACAGACTGTAACTTTGAAGTCTCTGAAGTTCCAAATAAAGTTTTCAAGGTAAAGTTCAGTTTTTTTTCTTTTATCAACTTGGTGTTTTTATAGACATGAAAGAAGATGGCTAAAGGATTTTTAGAAGATCTGTGAGGACTACTTTTCACAAAATGGTTTCAATCAACAACATTCAGTGATTTTTGAATACATCAAAGATAGTTGGTATGGCAATGTTCATGAGATTATTTCCTGAATTCAATACCACATGATCAGTCATGCATGTTTTCTTTGTCTCCAAAGCTATTTTTTAAAACAATTTAAATCAACAAAACTTAGTTATTATTTAAACTTGCAATTCTCATTCTAACTGTTAAAATAATAAAAGATTAACAGTGAGGAATATAAGTGGTTAAAGGAGCATATCCTAGATGTATCGATTGTAATGCGGTCAGCCAGGTGGACGTCATAGCATTTATTTCCCTGATTGGGACTGTTTATCTGGTTAATGTAGCTGACAGATTTAAAAACAAGAATGTCAGACATCCCTTTCGCTCTGAGAGCTGGTTCTGAGGGAGCTGGATCAGTGACAGGGAGTCTCCACATGTAAATAAAGGTTGACTTGGTGATGGGATGCTAGTGTCTGTGGAGTTATTTCAATAAAGTTGTCAAAAGAACAAAAACAATTAATTTCAATTCAATGAAACATTGAATTCCAAGAAAAAATTCTTATTCCCAACATTTGCAATCAGTTTACCTTAAGCCTTTTTCTGAATAATCTTCTTAACTTGCTTATTGGCGAATTTGTTATCAAGAAAGTAGATTAAAGCTGTTAAATCATTGCCCAGAATCTTACTTCTGCCTCCCAGCTTGGTGTTTGGGTTTTTCCTCTGAGGGATTAAATCTTCTTTGTGTGTCCAGTAACTTACCTCTTTTCGTGTATGCTTAATCTGAATTTATCCCCTTAGCTGCTTGTAGATTTTAACTGCACTGCCTTATCGTCTCCTTTGGTCATTTGTTTCCCCTGTTAATTGCAATAGAAAACTTTTATTGACTTACAGTTGTCTTTGGTGGTTTCTCCAGAGTTTTCTGTTCAGATCAGACATTTTCGCTTCACAGCAGTTGTTAAGCTCCCTGGCTTTTTCTGTTAGCAGCTGGTTGTAAAGTTGTAACGACACTTTTTAGGGGAGTGATTTTTTTTTAAAAATGTTTTTCTTCTTCAATCGATTTCAGGTTCGATTTGTGATTTTTCACTTCTGTCATGGACCATAGGCAGTGGATCCCACCGCTGCCACCATATCTTGTGATTTCATGCCAAAACCCAAGCGTTCAGCTTCAACACAAGGTTGAGAAGGCAAGATCAAGAACTGTCTATAAGCTTAGACTTACTGGGTTGAACAGAATTATTGGTAGCTGTAGGAGAAAATCAGCAGTAGACTTACTGGGAATACCTGATCAAAGCCACACAGTGGTACATCCAGCATTGATGCTCCTCACTGGCCACTTGATGAATGAGCAGGCAAGTGAAGTAAATATTTTACAATATGGGATTATGCGGTTGAACCCACACAGCACTGCCATGATTAGGTTACCCAGGCAGTTTGGGTGATGGCCAAATTTGTACCACCAGAAACAATCAAAACTACTTCCTGTTGCTGTGGGAAGTTTTTACATATGGCAGTTTGGGATCATGAGGGTAATTTCTGAAAAAACTCTTTTTTTCAAGTTGGTTGCACAGAATATGATATAACTAACAGTGTTGAGAGTAAAGATTTTATAAAGTATTACATGTTTTTTCTAATAGCTGAGTGTCAAGGGCAACCAGTTACAGTCTTCAACATAAAAGCAAGATACTACAGATGATGGTGACCTAAAATAAGAGTGGAATGATGAAACTTAAATTTTTTATTGTTAGGTTGTAAATTGACACTGAGTGCTCCCCCTTCCAGCCTCAGTCTGACTGCGCTCACAAGCCGCCAAACATCCGTACCTCCTTCCTAAATAGCCTATCTCCATAACCTCTCAAGCACCACACTTCACCAATTCCCCATGGAAACTGTCGGCATGTGCCTATACCCGCCTACCATTTTCACCCAGTTTCTAACATATAAGTTGACCATGCCAGATGTGATCATTTACTGTCTCTACCTCCCCTCCCCCACCACAACCAATCAGACTTTAGATGGCCCACCCTCCCACATTACCCCCTTTCCAACTATGTTTGCTGCCACCCTCTCAACCAGGCTTTACAGCATAAAACATAGAATCCCTACAGTGTAGAAGCAGGCCATTCAGCCCATTGGGTCACCACTAACCCACAGAAGAACTTCCCACCCAGAGCTAGCCCCCTACCCCTCCCCTTGTAACACTGCATTCTCCATGGCTAACCCACCTGGCTTGCACATCCCTGGAACTATGAGCAATGTAGCATAACCAATCCACTTAACCTGTATATCTTTGAACCGTAAGACGAAACTGAAGCACCCGGAAGAAATCCACGACCCCACAGGGAGAATGCGCAAACTTCACACAGACAATGAGGCTGGAATCAAAGTGGATCCTTGATGCTGTGAGGTGGCAGTGTTACCTATTGAGACACCATGCTTCCGTTGTAACACCCTTGCAAATTCTAATGCCTACATCACAATTGTGTTGTAAAGCCGACAGTCCCCTGCCCTGAAGACCAACCTGGCTGAAGCTCAGTCTTTTAGCATCAGCCATAATTGTAACACCACTTACCCTCTTGCCTTTTCCCTTTGGTTTCTGTCGACTGACTGACTGTGGCTCAAACCCCTTGACTGACATAACTGGATTATTCCAGTCAAGGTGTACACAAACCCCTGACTGTTTTAGATTAGATTCTCTACAGTGTGGAAACAGGCCCTTTGCCCCAACAAGTCCACACCGCCCCTTGAAGCATCCCACCCAGACCCATCCCCCTATAACCCACACACTCCTGAATACTATGGGCAATTTAGCATGGCCAATCCACATAACCTGCACATCTTTGGACTGTGGGAGGAAACCGGAGCACCTGGAGGAAACCCACGCAGACACGGGGAGAATGTGCAAACTCCACACAGACAGTCGCCCGAGGCGGGAATCGAACCTGGGTCCCTAGCACTGTGAGGCTGCAGTGCTAACCACTGAGCCACCACGCTGCCCTATATATATGAAGCACATTAGCCTTATTCCACAGACATTTTGCTACAGAGCCAATGAACAGAAAACGACCCACTCCCTGAACTACAGACTAGAGGCACAGACTCCTTGACTACAAAAGCTTCAAATGGATACCTGATCCGAATCAATTCCCTTAGCTGGTATGAGACACTGCTCTTGACATGTGTTGGGGCCCTCTGACTAAATCACAGAATCGCTACAATGCAGAAAGAGGCCATTCAGCCCATTGTACGCACGCTGGTTCTGTAGTGACAACCTCCTGCTTGTTTCCCAATACCATGTGTATCTAAAAAAACATCTAATACCAATTTGAACACTCAATCTCCACCATATTTCCAGACAGTATATTCCATACCCTAACACACATCACATATGCTTCATTTGCATATCGCTTGAAATTTGTACAATCTCATCCCTTTGTTCTATAATAAGCAGGAACAGCTTCTACTGACCTACTCAGTCTTGCCCACTCATCATTTTGAACATTTGTAGCAAATCTTTTCTCAGTCTTCTTCTCTCTAAGGAGAACAATCCCAGCTTCATCAATTTACCTTCACAATGTAAATTTCTCGTGCCTGCAAATGTTTTGTAAATTACTTCTACACTCTCTCTAATACATTCACATTGGCACCCATAACTGTTTAAAATACTCCAGCTGAGGTCTGACAAGTATCTTGTGCAAGTTCAACATCACCTCCATGCTCTTGTACTCTAGACCCATGTTAATAAAACAAAGAACACTGTGGGACTTCTTTATCTGGCCCACCACCTTCAATGATTTGTGTGTATATACATCCAGTCTCTCCACTCCTGCATCCCCTTTAGAATCATAAAGCCTTTTCTATATTGGGGTTTATAAACATAAAACAGTACAGCATAGGAACAATTCCTTTGGACCACCATGTTGCCATTCTAAACTAATCTCATCTGCTTGTACCCAGTCTATATTTTTCTATTCCCTGACTGTTCATATGTCTTGTGACGGTACTGTGCCTATAAAAGAGATGTGTTCTGTCCTGTTTCTCTTGCACAGAGGTCTTGCCACAGTGGTGTTGAAATGCATCTTTCAGACAGGCAGATGGTAAAAAGCTTTTGACCTCTTCTCAGGTGATGTTTTTTTAAAAAGTGACACAAAAGAATCATGAATATTTGGAGTCAGGGCTCACACAATTCCAGGAAGGCTTTTAGTTTTGCTTTGAGTCAGGGTGAAGGTTTTCTGCTGGCTGCTGAACTTGAAGTTTGATTCTAGGATGTTACAGCAAAATCTTAGACAGCGAGGCTTCTTGTGAAAATTCTTTCTCTGGATTGGAGAGGGACAGTATGTGAGAACCATAATTGTTCTGCCGAATTGCATTTTTGCCAAAGGGTGTGTTTGTAGGTTGCTGCCTGTATTAGAACTGTTGATGGTTAGTGATTAAATAATATATTATCTTATCAAGCATTATTATAGAGTTAAAATTGTGCCATTTCTGTTTTCTTGTATTTTAAGTGTGTTGTAAGAATAAACTGTCTTTTATTAAAGCCTAATGGTAGACCAATTAAATCAGTTCTGGAACACAGCAACTCACACTTGTGTTTGAATAAATATAGAAGTTAGGCTCTAGACTATCTCCTTACTTTGGAGGGTTGGGGTGGCTGGAGGGACGGTGAGGTGCCCATAGTTTGGTCCATAACAGCCTAAATGCACCTTAAACATTACTACTGTATCTGTTTCCACCACCTGCCCTGGAAGTGTGCTACAGGCAGCTAATTCCTCTGTATAAAAAAAAAACTTGACTCGAATATCTCCTTTAAACATCTCCCTCTCATTTTTAGCATGTCATCCAGTTTGACATTTCTTTTCAGGGAAAAAAGACTCTTGTAGACCTACTCTATCCATGCCTTTCATAATTTTATATACTTCTGTCAGGTCACCCATTTTTGACATATGAGACATACAATATACTGACAGACAGTACGTAAGCTGCTATCATATGGTGCATGGTGTAGGATTGATGCAGTACACTGCAAGATGTGCGCACCCTTGACTGAGAACTGCTTTGCAAAAAAGAAAGCTACCTGTTACCTGCTCTGGTTTCCTGAATGAATTTCTCAAGTTATCTCTGTCTTTTCTGCCACAGATACTGCCCAATCTGCTGAGTTTCTCTAGCAGTTTTCTGTTTTTATTTTTATGGTTAGGCTTTTTCTTGTTGAAATTGTTATTATTTGGCCCTTCTGTGGCCAAGCTTGAATGTTCCCATTATCTTTTCATAGACAGACATGAACTGCTTTATTTGAGGAATTGTAAATCGAACTGAATACTCTAATAATCAGTGAACATCTCCACCATTAAATGGCTGGTCCATCAGTGGTAACCCTCAGGATGTTGATAGCTTTTTCAATGACGTTAATGACATTGAACATTGAGGCAAAATAATTAGGTTGAAACTTATTCTTGCTTCTCATCTTGACAACCCCTGTCACCAGTCAGTTTTGATGGTTTCAGTCACCTCACTTGAGCTCTGTGGACCACTCTGTATGCATTTCTTATGTTGTAAGAGTTTTGGCAAAGAAACATTTTATTCGAAAAAGACTCATGATCCTGAACAAGTGTGTACATACTGCAGTCTACCCCACAAAAAATATGTCTATTATGTATATTTGGGTTTGCAAACACACAGTTTTCTTGATTTTTATCTATGACATTGTGCCTGTTAACATTATTTCAGTGGGATTGTGTACTAATGAGTGTCCATGGCCCACTAATTAATGCAAAAGATGTTCCAAGCTCTCATATCAAGAAGGCTAAACCCCTCCTCTCCCACCAAAACTTTAACCTAACATCAGGAAAGTGAATTTTCTCCACGACCTTTTTACATACCTCAGGAAGGCCCAACAGCTTGCACCCAAATTCTTTGTGTTGTTCTTGCATCTTTGGTTAAAAAAAATTCAGTTTACTTCAAGGTTGCAAAAAATTGTATGACAAAAGCTGACACCATTTGATCATATCTGGGTTTATGGTCTTTTAAAATTAGTTTCTTTCCACAAATGCTTTTATTTGACTTTCTGGTATCATATGGATTCTGTTTTTAATGTTTTCAATACTGAATGTAAATATTTTAACAATTATTATACAGTTTTTTTTCAGTTACAGTCAATATTTTCCAAAAGTAACCAGTAAATTAAGAATTGACAAATAATCTCTTCAGGGTTTCAAGAAGATCTACAGTGATTTTTCTGTGTTTCTTTGAAAACGGACATTATGGTTTTAGCGTGATATTACATAGCCGCATTGATCATGAGAACTTGTGAAGAGTAATTGTTTGACATTAAAAATAGCTTCAAAGGATTACAAAATAATCTGTGCTAAAACGTACTGTTCCTGATAACTCTCCATATGACAAAGAAGCTTTCAGAGTATGCTTTCCATCAGAATATCTTTTTAAACCACTTAAAATTACTTTCAAGACAAAAGTCTATCTCCCAATATTGATGAGAAAAGACAAGTTCTGACTCAGAGTCATACAGCATGGAAATAGACCCTTTGTTCTTACTCATCCACGTTGTGTTCCTCTTCATGTACCTATTCAGATGCCTTTTAAATGTTGTAATTGTACTAGCCTCCACCACTTCTTGTGGCAGTTTGATCCGTACCCACAGCACCTTCTATGTGGGAAAAAAATTACCTCTCAGGTACTCTTTAAATCTTCCCCTCTCGTCTTAAAACCTGTGTCCTCTAGTTGTGGACTTGCTAGCCCTAGGAAAAGACCTTGGCTATTCACCCCATCCATGCCCCTCATATTTTTACAGGCCTCTATAAAGTCACTCCATAGTTCCAAAGTTTCCTGGAAGAATGCCCCAGCCTCTCCCTATAGTTCAAACTTTTGGTAACATCCTTTGTAAACCTTTTCTGCATCTCTCTCAAGTTTCACAATATCCTTTCTATAGAAGGGCAACCAGAATTTTAAGCAGTATTCCAAAAGTGGCCTCGCTGGTGTCTGTACAGTCGTAATATCACATCCCAACTCTTTATTCAATGTTACAATCAATGAAGGCAAACATGCCAAACACCTGCTTCACTACCCTGCCTACCTGCATCTCCACTTTCAAGAAACTATACACCTGCACTCCTAGATATCTTCATTCAGCAACACCACCAGGGCCCTATCATTAATGATGTATATAAATCCTGCCCCGGTTTGCCTTACCAAAAGGCAACACCTCTTTTTATCTAAATTAAACTTAGTTTGTGAGTCCTCACACTATTGGTCCATCTGATCAAGGTCTCTTTGTCCTCTGAGATAATTTTCTTCACTGTCCACGACACCATCTCTATTGGTTTATCAGCAAGCATACTGACCATGTCTCCTACATACATATCCAAATCATTTATATAAAATCCAATTTAAATGATGTAATTCTTTAAATAAGGGGACCAAAACTGGTCTCAGTACCTCAGATGTGATCTCACTAGCACATTGTACAGGTGGCTACTGTTCATTGGCTACCTCCCTCCAAGTCATTAACATATGTTGTAAACAGTTGTAGTTCCAACAGTGATCCCTATAGAACCCAACCAGTTACAGGTTGCTAACCTGCAACATTTATCAACCTTTGCTTTTCCTGCCCAATAGCCAATTTTCTACTCGTGCCAGTGTCCTCCCTCCAACGCCATGGGCTCTTATCTTATGACTTAACCTACAGTGAGATACCTTGTCAAACATATTCTAATCACATTAAATCTATAGCATTTGAGAAATTAACTCTGTACTTAACATGTTTTCTTCCACTTGGGATTGGCCTTCTAAATAGTTGCACATATTCCTTGAAAGCGGAGTAAAATAATATGTTAAAGTTATTCAATACTTCTGATGAAGCTGTAGCTTTGAAACTTGAAGCCACTTTTTGAGAAGTATTAAACTGTACTCTTACATCATAAAATTCCCTATCAATCTAAGTGAGATGGCAAAAAAAGGAAAAGGTGGAGAGGAAGTACTATTTGAAATGTCTGAAGGAGTTTTAGAACCCAGAAACCATTACTGAACATGTACTGAATACTTAAACCCAAGAACATGCAGAAGGTTGCTCTACTTTAATGCCTTGTCTACATTCAAAATTTGACTGATTTTAAAAAAAATAAAATGTCAGGCTGACAAAGACTTCCTGACTGTTACTTTTGTTATAAAGGGGTACAACTGTCAGGTCTTGACAGAGCTCCATTGTTATCATTGCTGCCTTAGAGCTCATGTCCTTGAAGTTTCCACTTGGGGTCTCATTTGGGATTCAGGTCTCCACTTTGGTAAGCCGTGGTATAGATGCATCAACCATTTGGTGTCTACTGATGTTTATGCTGCATGTAGGCCTCCTAATACTTTACTTCTCTAACCCTGTCAGAATATACTTCTACAATTATTCTTTTCTCCAACATTATTTAATTAACTTTTCCAGAAGGGTCTACACTACCTGCCTCAACTATATCATGTGGTAGTAAATTTCATGTTATTACTGCTGCCTGGGCAAAAGTTTCTCCTGAATCTTTTATTGGATTTATTACTAACTATCTTACACTTATAGCCCCTAGTTTAAGATAATTTCATTTGAAGAAATCCAAAAGGCCTTTAACACGTCTCCCCAAAGGGAGTTATAATTTTCAGTTTTGAAATCCTGGTGCTTTGCTTTTTTTTTGTAATATAGAAACTAGAACTGTTCAGTGTTCTAATGATCAAAGTTTCTTTACAGTTTTAGTACCATTTTTCCACTAGATAATTCTGTTTCTTTAGAAATAAAACTCAATGCTTCTGCTTTTACACTTTTTATGATCATGTTAATTTGCATTGTTACTTGAATAATTTTATTAATGCATACCCAAGATACAGAAATGCCTGTATAAAGTGGATATGGAGATAATATTTTTAGCAGTAGGAGAGACTAGGGCACGGGGCACAGCCTGAGGGGGAAGGGACAACCATTTAGAGTGAAGATGAGGATAAAGGGTTATGGGGAGAGGACAAGAGAATGGGTTGAGAAACATATTGGCCATGATTGAATGGTAAAGCAGACTCAGTGGGCTGATTGGCCTAATTCTGCTGCTGCATCTTATGGTCTTCTGGTCAATGAAGAAGGTAGGAGGGCATAGCAGGAGCAGCACCATGCATATTTAAAAATGTGTCAATCTGATGAAGCTACCAAACAGGACTACTTGCTTTCATTAGAGAGGAAATTATTAAGTTGGAGAGGTTGCAGAAAATATTTACCAGGATGTTGCCAGGACTGGAGCTTTTGAATTATAAGGAGAGGCTGGATAAGCTGGGATGTTTTTCACTGGCACATAGGAGGTTAAGGGGTGACATTATAAAGGTTTATAAAATCATGAGGGGAATAGATAAATTAGATTCCATACAGTGTAGAAACAGGCCCTTTGGCCCAGCAAGGCCACACCACCCTTTAGAGCTTCCCACCCAGATCCATCCCTCCTATAATCCACACACCTCTGAACACTACGGGCAATTTAGCATGACCGATCCACCTAGTCTGCACATCTTTGGACTGTGGGAGGAAACCGGAGCACCTGGAGGAAACCCACGCAGACACGGGGAGAATGTGCAAACTCCGCACAGACAGTTACCTGAGGCTGGAATTGAACCTGGGTCCCTGGTTCTGTGAGGCTGCAATGCTAACCACTGAGCCACCGTGCCGCACCCAAAGGTGAACAACAAAAAGTCATTTACCCAAGGTGGGTGAGTTCAAAACTAGAGGGCATAATTTTGAGATCAGAGGAGAAAGATTTAAGAGACCTGAGGAGCACCATTTTTTTTCACACAGAGGGTGGTTCATATGTGCAATGAACTGCCTGAAGAAGTCGCAGATGCAGGTACAGTTACAATATTTAAAAGAAATTTGGACAGGTACACAAATAGGAAAGTTTTAAAGGGATATGGATAAAATGCATGTAAATGGGTCTTGTTTATTTTGGGAAAGTTAGTTGGCATGGATGAGTTGGACCAAAGTGTCTGTTTCCATGATGTATGACTCTAATAAAACAGTACAGCTCCAGTGGTGTTTATAATTTAAGTCTTTATCTCAAATATCAATGGATTTTTGAACATTGCAGCATGCTGACAAAATTTGACTTAACAATTTGTCTTCACATGCCATATTTAATCTATTTGGAACTGTTCATTATCTTCTAAGACAGGTTGTCAAAGGTGAGAAGATAAGAGATTTACATCCCAAATGTAATTGAAGCTTTTCTATTGTTGTAAAATCACCACACTGGGACATAATTTGTTTGTAAAATTAAAATAGATTAGATTGCTTGGTGTAAGTTACTGTTGAACTTGAGAAGGGAAATTTATCTGAAATTCAAAGCGTTCTGAAATGTTGTTTGGGAAAATGTCCAGCCAAAGTGGTTCTTAAAGAAGGAATATCAAGGAAGAAAACATTTTCTGGGGGGATGGGGGATTGACATATTTTAACATTGAAAAATCTCCAACCTGAGATATTTTATAGAAGTAGTCCAATAAAAACTTAAGTGGAATTTAAAACCAGTGTTGGTAATGTGAATTGACTTAGAACTGTTCAGTGGTGATGATCATATTGTATTGGACAGTAAAATTCCCTCAGCATAAAACAAAGAATTGCAGATGCTGAAAATCTGAAACAGAAATTGCTGGAGAAACTCAGCAGATTTGGCAGCATCTGTAGAGAAAAAGTGAGTGTGGAGACTATGTGTCTGGGTCAAATTTCTGTTCTTGTTAAAGTTCACAAGGGTTCATTACTGTGTGAAATAGTTGTACAACGGCATGTGTAAAGTTGGTTCAGAGGATTACAAGAAGAAGATAGAAACAGGAAAAATCACACCAACACTTTTTATCCAAAAATAATTTTCCCGGGTGGTCAAACATGAATTTCATTAGTCAGATTTCAATTCTATATAAACCTATATGCTATTGAAAGTAGCGTAGAACCATTGATGGATTGGTTTCTCTTGAAAACATTTATGAATTGATGAGATAAAAGTATTTTGATAGACTACCTAATACCCTAGACTTTGGGAATATGTAGGGGAAGAAACAAAAACACAGAAATATTGAAGTTAATGTAGTAAGACATAGAGTTCAAATTTCTAAAATTCAGGGATATTTCTGAGTTAAAAATAAAATTGAAATGACTAAAAAAGAGTCAATAATAATACTTAGCAAGAAAATCTACAAGATTAAAAAGGCAGCTGGGGAATCTATTAATGCAATTAATATTTTTGATAACATGGTACACTGTAGCTTTGTATATAACATATTATGACTTCCTTTGTCTGCATCTTGATGACAAACAACCAAAAGGAAATATACACAAAATGAGCAAATGAGTCTAAATAGTGATGTGATATAAATAGGGTTAAGTTCTCAGATAGTCCCTGATGGAGTCACCTTGGGCTGTTCAAGCAACAGGGTTGAGAAGTACAAATGAAAAAAGTACAGCACAGGAACAAGCCCTTCAGCCCTCCAAGACTGTGCCGACCATCACGCCCTAATTAATCTAAAAACAAACCTGCCAATTTTCGATCAATATTCCTCTATTCCCTCCCTATACATTTACCCACCTAGGTGCCTCTTAAATGTCTTCAATTACCCACTTCTATCACCTCTTCTGGCAACACATTCCAGGCTACAACCACTCTCTGCATGGAAAAACTTCCCTCGCACATTTCCCTTAAACTTTCTCCCTCTGACCTCGAACCCATGCCCCCTTCTAATTGAACTTCAACTGTTGGAAAAAGCCTCTAGCTATCCACCCTGTCCATGCCTCTCATAATTTTGTAGACCTCTATCAGGCCTCCTCTCAGGTGCCATCTTTGCAATGAAAACAATCCCAGACTTTTTAACTTTCTCAAATTCAAGTTCCTGGAGACCAGGTGACACCCTAGTGAACCTTCTCTGTGCTCTTGCCAAAGCTTCCACATCCTTCTGGTAGTGCAGTGGCCGAAACTTCGCAATGCTCCAAATGTGGGATAACAAGGGTTTTATATAGCAGCAAAATATTTTACCAACTCTTGTACTCCATGCCATATATCTTCTTAATCAGAGATAATGGGAACTGCAGATGCTGGAGAATCCAAGATAATAAAATGTGAGGCTGGATGAACACAGCAGGCCAAGCAACATCTCAGGTCCGAAACATCAGCTTTTGTGCTTCTGAGATGCTGCTTGGCCTGCTGTGTTCATCCAGCCTCACATTTTATTATCTTCTTAATCACTTTGGCTACCTGTGTTACCACTTTTTCATGGAACTGTGGACCTGCATGTCCAGATCCATCTGAATGTTTGTTTGTGATCCTAAGTGTTCTGATATTTACAATATAATTCACACCTAAATTCAATCTTACAAAATGCATCATCTCACATGTGCCTGGATTAAACTGCAAATGCCATTTTTGTGGCCAAGCTGTCAATATATCTATATCCTGTTGTATACTTTCACAATCATTGGCATTATCAGCAACTCCACCAATCTTTGTGTCATCGGCAAACTTGTTTATCAGACCACCCACGTTTTCCTCCAGATCATTTATATATGCTACAAACAACAAAGGGCCTAATTGACCCCTGTGGAGCTCCACTAGTTATCAGCCTCCATTCTGAAAAACATCCTTCCACCACTACCCTCTGTTTCTATGACCAAGCCAGTTTTCTATCCACCTAGCCAGGCCACCCTGAATACTTTTATCAAATGCCTTAAAGTCCAAATAAGCTACATCTGCAGCCCCACTTTGTGCTTGAGTGGGCCTACTCTTTCCGTTGTTGCACTCTTTCTCCTAACATATGCATAAAAAGCCTTGGGATTCTTCTTGATTCTGTTTGCTAAAGACATTTCATGGCCTCTTTTTGCCTTCCTAATGAGGAGTGAGGAATGATACTAATCTAACAGCGGAAGAGGAACTGTTCTACATATCCTACAAAAAAGCAGGTGTAGCTCAGACCTATACAGGTGCCCTTACCCACCTTTTTAGTTTGTAGGAAGTGGGAGGAGTTAAAGGGAGAGAGTTGAGGCTAAGGGCAATATCTGTTAGGTGGATGAGGGTGTTGGTGGAGGTGCACTGGTTTGGTCTGCAGGATAAGAAGTACAGGGCTTTTTAGGCCACCTGTGTGGGCGATACAAGTGTACAAGGATTGGATTACATAGTGAAGATGAGGTATTGGGGACCAGAGAATTGAAAGTCTTGCAGGAGGTGGAGGGCATGGGTAGTGTCCCAAACATAGGTGGGGAGTTCCTGGACCAAGGTTGGGGGTGGAGATGGGGAGTAGAAAACTGAGTTGAGGTAAATGGAGATAAGTTTGCTGTGGCAGGAGCAGGCAGAGACAATGGGTTGACCGGGGTAATCAGGTTTGTGGATTTTGGGAAGGAGATAGAACTGGGCAGTGTAGGGCTGGGGATCGATGAGGTTGGACGCAATGGGTGGGAAGTCTCCTGAGATGATAAGGTTATTGACAGTCTGAGAGATGACGTTTTGGTGATTGGGGTGGAGTAATGATCGAGGGGACAGTAGGAAGATGTGGCAGAGAGTTGGCGCCTGGCCTCCACATTTTAGTGGCCAGCACGCCATACCTCCACTGTACATCCCCCCCCCCCCACCTTTATCAGTGGGCTTAATGATGAGTTTGGTCTTGGAATGCAGGGAGTGGAGGGCTGTGCGTTCCATGGGAGAAGAGGTTGGAGTGAGTGAGAACGGTAGAGAGATTAAGGCATTCGATGTCACATCAACAGTTGGAGATGAAGAGGTTGAGTGAGGGTAGGAGGCCGTGGGGCGGTGTCCAGGAGAATGGGGTTTGTTGGAAGCAGGAAAAGTGGATTGCAGAAGGTGGGTTAGACTTGTGGCCAAAGAAATGCGAGAGTTCGACATCTAGATATGTACAGAATTCATTAATGGGTGCAGGGAATGAAGGTGTCTTTTGCTGAGGACTGACCATTCATCCTCAGAGAAGGATGGGGAAATCCTGGCAGGACTTTGGGCTGGGGCCAGGTGTAGAGCTGGAATTGGGAGTAGGGGTGGAGACTGTTCCCTTATATACACTCACTCCTAAGACAGTCACATGGGTGGAAATGGAAGTAGCAATGCAGCCTGCAGTGTTAGTGGAAGTGATGTCGTCGGTGTCCATGGTGAATAAGCTGTTATTAGCAGAAATGCCCTGTCGGCACTGTCAGCAGCATTGGAGACGGTTCTAGGGGGAGCAGCCGAGGTGGTTGCATGGTTAATGTCATGGACAGTGTTGGGGTCTAGAGTAGTGGAGAAGTTCTGTGTTTGGAGGTTGGCACAAGCATGTTTTCGTGAATAGGGAAATAGTACGTATTTGTTGCAGCCCGAGCTCAGGTTTTTGTCGAGTATTTTAGATGTTAGAAAAGTCCAAGGTCTTGTCCAGTATTTTTGATGACGGGGATTTTTGTTCAATCTGACAAGCCACCTAGTGACTTCATCATGCTCACAGCCACTAATTATTTCACTCACTTTTCTCTTTGCAGCTTGCTTTGGCCATCACCCAAGTTCCAAGTGGACATCTGTCAAAGTGCTCTGCAAGGTGCAAGTCTGGGTCCATAACTTAAAGTAAAAAGATAGATCAGAACTGACCTAGAAATAGGAACTCAAGCATGCAAGCCACATTTACCAGTGGATGATGGTCGGAGTTGGAGGGGGCGATGTGTGGAGTGTTTAATATAGTCATCGTCTTTTTTAGCTGTGCCCTTTTCTTTGAAAAACATATTGTAATAATGTATTCTGGATAAAGTAGAATTGCAAATTAGTTTTACCGTTTGTACTCACGTAAAAATTTACAGAAAATTTAGAGAAAAATTTATAAGTCACCACCTATGGTGTCATCTTAGGTACAAAGGTATCTAGGCTCAGATTCTTAAGTACAAATTCTTAATAAAAAATTTTTTAAAACGAAGAAATAAAAAGTCGAGCAATGAAGATTTGGTGCTGCCTTAGGTAAAGTAAACATAGGAATAAATTGTAAAAATAAAGAAATAAAAAGTGCAGAATAACAGTTCCTCCAATACAATTCACACCGGCACCTAGCCTGCAGGCCACACCAGGCTATACCTCAACAGTCTCGAGGCCGGTAGTGCCAGGAGTCCACCCTGGGAATCCACATTGGCTTCACCTCGAGGCTGAGGTTCCATGATGACTTCACACGAGGCTCAAGGACAGAAGAAAAGGGGGAAAGAAAAAACATGAAAAGAAGAAAAGAAAATCAATGGAGAGGATGAACTCCAGCCAAGGAGTCCTACTCCGCTGGCATTTTGGATCCTAACAAAAATTCTTTATGGATTCTTGATACTGCCAGATACACCCTCTGCCAAACACCTAGCTACATAGATTTTGTGTAATTCTCAGGAAAACATGGAGAACCCGTCAGCAATTGCAACATACCAGCAGAAATGATACTTTCTGCTCCAGGTCCAGTGCTACTGATACCACTAATAAACGTCATAGTACACTACTCATACACAGGTCCAGTGTGACTGGCTTTCCCTCCAGGTACACAGCAAAAAGAAAACCAATGATCTGCTGTGTTCTGCACAGTAAATGACATAATCTCTATCCGCTAGTTTACATTAACAAGGGCATCACCAGGCAAGGCACAAGCACCTCCTAAAGGATGATAGCCTGAAAATCTCAGCAATTAAGACATCACAGCCACTTGATGATTTCAAAGTACTAACTTCTTGGCACTGTAGTACCTCCTCATTTCCTGAAAGTTACTCATCATTTGGCATGATTAGCAAAGTTCAGAAAGAGCCCCCGCACCCATTAAAATCACATTCAATTTCTCCTTACCTCATTGCAAGTCAAGCTCACCCACAATAAGTGGAGAGATCCAAAACCATCAAGGGTGCCAGACTTCAGACTACTCATCCCCCTTGCAAGCCATGCTACTGAGCTGGCCTGGCAATACAGGGCTATTCTTGTGCAATGCTCTTCAATTCCTGTGCAATCTAAGGTTGTTTCCTGATGTGCAGATATCCAAGGTCTGTGTGCATCAGTGGCTTTGACATGCCGATTAGCATGTGTAGAACTTTAATTTTAGATTTAGATTTAAGTTTAGATGTAGATTTAAGTTTTATTGTCACAAGTATTCAAGCACAGCAGTGGAGTGGTACAATGAAATGTGTACAATGCCACCATTCCCAAGGACACCTAGGTACAAAACAGAAAAATAAAGAATTATGTTAAAAAGTTCAATATGACGGTTCTTCTTTGTTGAAAGTAGAAAAATAAAGAAAATGAAAGTTAGAAGTTAAATGTTACAGTCCTTTCCGAAGCCATGGGCCTGCAGTTGCTCCACGCTGGGCTGTCCCACAAGGGCCCACTCTCCCTCTATGCTTGGTATGCTGTCACCCACACTGGGCTAAGTCGTGCACAGGCTCGCCACCCACTTCACCACTGACCACCATATGAGCTCACCTTGAGGCCCAGCTGCTGTTATGCTCCATCGCTGTTGCTGCCTCCACGACCAGTCTCACTCCAGAAGGTACGTTAAAAAAATCCACAAAACAAACAGAAAAACAGAAAGAAAAAGACAAAACGGGAAAAAAGAAAGTAGACGGAATGGACAAGAACCAGGCTCAAGAGCCCAGATACTGCCTAGTCCACTGCCACCAAATTGAACTTTTGATTTGATATTTTGATCCAAGCAGCTGGAGGGAGATATGTTCCTATAATGATAAGGAGAGAGGAATGGCCCAGGAGAGCAAGTCTGCTCATCTTGGATGCATACATTCATAGTTAAACATATTGAAGGTAAACATACTGGTCTACATCAGTAATCCTTCATTATCTTCATCTAATTATTTCTCTTTTCTTCTTTCGGCACTACTGTCACACAGGGGCCAGCCAGGCCCAATAGGCTACAGCATCACTACCTCTGAGGATGAAGTCGCTGACATCTCAAAGGAGCCATTGGCAAGGCATGTTATGCCATTGTAACCATCTAAAAGTGGGTGGTCCCAGAATTGCTTAACATTATCACAAGTACATTAAGTGCCAACACTGTCCCTGAGCAAAGTTTGTGCACATTCGTTAGCTTTTACAGAGCTGATGAGATCAGAATTAAAGTTAAAATGAAAAATTTACATTCCATTGTACAGACGAAGCAAATTTAAATCTATCTCAGTTGATGGAATATGTTAAATACAGAAAACCAAGGCCTGACGGCCAATTGTGAAACGATGGAATAGATGAAATTATATGCCAAATAGTAATCTTGGAAATGGTTCTTTACAATATCATCTCTGGCTTCTCCGGCTCAGTGGACCACTGTCCTTTCTTCATCACTTTGATGGTTATCCTGGCCCATCTCAGGACTCTAACATCCATGTTCCTCCTCAAAGATTTCCTCACACTTCTGCATCGCTTCCTTTAGCGACTGGGCTCTCCTTTGGTGACGGAGATTGTAATGCTGATTTACATCCTGCACATGCAGGCCACACTGTCTGATATATACCGCATTGCACTACCTGACCAATCCTGGCATTGGAACCTGATTTTCAGGAAGTCCATGATCTTGTGGAAACATGCATTACATTGTACTTCCTGGGTGTCTGGGCAGCCTTAGAGGTGTTATCAACCAGCTGTGGATGGGTTGATCCTTGTCACCCAGCAACCATTATTGAATGCATTGAGAATCCCTGAAAGAGGCCAGTGCCTCTGAATGGCCCAGCAAGTAAAAGCCATGGCAACTCCCCGGATTTCTAGTGTGGAGCTGCATTATGTAGTTTTGTGGTCACAAATGATGTGGACATTACAGGAGTGGGATTCTTTTCTATTAACAAGAACTGTTGCTTCATGATTGGCCACTCCGATTGCTACATTGCAGTTGATAGCACCCTACGCCCCAAAGTCTACTAATGCCTTTGTTGCCTGATTCCCTCGATGCAGAGGGAAGGATAAAACAAGAGACAGCTCAGCACAGGAACAGACCATTCAGCCTACCATGTCTCTGCTGACTATGATGCTATTCTAAACTAATCCCATCTGCCTGCACATCCCTCTATTCCCTGCCTGTTCATGTGCCAATCTAAATGCTTCTTGAGCTTTGCTGATGCATCTGATCCTACCACCTCTCCTGGCAGCATGTTCCAGACACCTACCACCCTCTGTCTAGAAAACTTTCCTCGTACATCTCCCTTAAACCTTTCCCCTCTCACCTTAGACCTATGCTCCCTAGTATTTGACGTATCCAGCCTGGGAAAAAGACTCTGATTAATATCTCCCTCATGCCTCTCACCATTTTATATACTTCTATCAGGTCTCTCCTCAGCCTTCAACTCGTGAAAACATTCTAAGTTTATCCAACCTCTCCTTACGGCTAATGAAAGGAATGAATTGATGGGTTTGAGCAGAGAGAGCTTTAGTGACCAGTGCTAGCTTTTAATGTCAGTTGACACCTATAAGATGCGACAAAGGTTCCCTATAGCTTACTGAATGATCCATTGGCATATAAATTAAGGACTGCCATTACCTTTAAGACTACTGGGATGCAATTGCCACCCAGTCCTGCAGCCACGGATCCTCATCTAGCAATTTGCTGGATATGAGATGGTGGACTAGGTTGCTCTGAGGCATCCTCTACACTGGCTATCACACATCGGGAGATTGTTGCATCAAAGACTGTAGCTCATATTTTGAGTAAGAGCTTTCCTTAAATGTGATGACATTTGCTCTGCTTCATCTCCCTCTGTAGCCTGTTTGGTAGCTAGTGGCGGTTGTTGCTGCTACTGTTCTCAGAGGAACCTTCAGCAGCAATTCCGGGACCTGTAGAAACACTGCCATTCTTACAGAAATGATGCCCTGACATTCTTCCCATGAAGCTGTCAGAAGTTGGCCTTGCACCTGGTTAAGTCTGCAACCAGTATGCACTCCACGTAAGGATGAGAGTTCTAAATTCCTGGAAGTGCAGGGTCAGATTAGAACAAGTCAGCATGGATTTAGTAATGGGAGGTCGTGCCTGACAAACCTGTTAGAATTCTTTGAAGAGGTAACAAGTAGGTTAGACCAGGGAAACCCAGTAGATGTTATCTATCTAGACTTCCAAAAGGCCTTTGATACGGTGCCTCACCGGAGGCTGCTGAGCAAGGTGAGGGCCCATGGTGTTCAAGGTGAGCTACTGGCTTGGATTGAGGATTGGCTGTCTGACAGAAGGCACAGAGTTGGGATAAAATGCTCTTGTTTGGAATGACAACCGGTGACGAGTGGTGTCCCGCAGGGTTCAGTGTTGGGGCCGCAGCTGTTCACCTTATATGTTAATGATCTGGATGAAGGAACTGGGGGCATTCTGGCGAAGTTTGCTGATGATACAAAGATAGGTGGACAGGCAGGTAGTACTGAGGAGCTGGGGAGGCTGCAGAAAGATTTAGTCAGTTGTGGAGAGTGGTCCAGGAAATGGCTGATGAAATTCAATGTGAGTAAATGTGAGGTTTTGCACTTTGGAAAGCAGAATACAGGCATGGACTATTTTCTAAATGGTGAGAAAATTTGCAAAGCAGAAGTACAAAGGGATCTGGGAGTGTTGGTCCAGGATTCTCTAAAGGTTAACTTGCAGGTAGAGTCCGTGATTAAGAAAGCGAATGTAATGTTGTCGTTTATCTCAAGAGGGTTGGAATATAAAAGCAGCGATGTGCTTCTGAGGCTTTATAAAGCTCTAGTTAGGCCCCATTTAGAATACTGTGTCCAATTTTGGGCCCCACACCTCAGGAAGGACATACTAGCCCTGGAGTGTGTCCAGTGGAGATTCACACGGATGATCCCTGGAATGGTAAGTTTAACGTATGATGAACGGCTAAGGATCCTGGGATTGTACTCATTAGAGTTTAGAAGGTTGAGGGGAGACCTAATAGAAACTTACAAGATAATGTATGGCTTAGAAGGGGTGGACGCAAGGAAGTTGTTTCTGTTAGGCGGAGAGACTAGGACTCGTGGGCACAGCCTTAAAATTAGAGGGGGTAAATTTAAAACTGAAATGAGATGACATTTCTTCAGCCAGAGAGCGGTGAGCTTGTGGAATTCATTGCCACGGAGTGCAGTGGAGGCCGGGACATTGGATGCCTTCTAGGCAGAGATTGACAAATTCTTGATCTCAGACGGAATCAAGGGCTATGGGGAGAGTGCAGGGAAGTGGAGTTGAAATGCCCATCAGTCATGATTTAAATGGCGGAGTGGACTTGATGGGCCAAACGGCCTTACTTCCATTCCTAAGTCTTATGGTCTTATGGTGACTTTGCATTGCTGTTAATCTAGAAAAAGCAGCTGCTTGTCACCAACACCACAGTTGTTTTGATGTACTACTGCTGGATTACCTTACAGTCTCACAAAAATCACCATGCACCATAATCACCCTGACATAATTTATGTTGTCCTTAAAATGGCAACATGGCATTGGCATGAAGCAACTGCCATAAGCCATCACCGTCTACTCAACAATATTACTTCAGAGTGCCATCTTTTGTCTTGTGTGTGAGGATATAGCAGCTGCAGCATTGTAGTTATAATGGTTTGTCATTGCTGAGGGGAAAGACAAGGTATTAATTGAATATCCATTGCTGTATTGACTATAGTAGACTAGAGATGCCACAAGATGTCGGCCAGTCCACAATGTACTTTTCATTCAATACTTCATGCGATCAGGTCACAATTGGATGGCATGAGCTATTCTTTTTATGTAAATTACATCAATTAAATAAAATCAAACCAAATTAAAGAGTATAAGCCCCTTAAAGGACATTGTAACAAAAATCAGTTGTTCACATTTAAATTAAGAAAAAGCTTCAAGAACATTAGGGGACACCACATGCATTTTTTCCCCCGTGCACATGAAAGCATAAGAGGAATAGGCAGTCAGACTGAAAAACCTTCTAAACCACCAGCTACTTTGGCCTGTTTATGGCCATCATGGCCAGGTCCAGGATGAAATTCATGAGGTGGTCCTCTGAGCTGTGCACATCCCATGTGCCAGCGGCCTATGCAGTAAACATCTGTATGTGCATCAACCAGATGGCTATGTCTCAAACTTGGAGGAGAATACTCCTCAGTTAAGTACAAGGGGCCTGCCATCAGTCAATCAGTTGCCATGCAGCCAACCAAGGGCTTTGTTCAATATCTGACAAGGTCATGGGCATTATCAGCAGGCTGCTTTGGGTGGTTATAGTCAGGATTTCACCTTGCAGGATGAGAGGAGCTGAAGTTTGGGCACCCTACCATGTGGCATGCCTCTTTCTACTTTACTATGGGTCATTTTGTTCCAGAAAGAAACAAAGGGAGAGATTGAGTGAAAGTGACTGGCATTGCTTTAGGGCTAATACTAATGGGAGGATGGTAGTGAGGTGTCCTGAGTAACACTAGGAGCCGCCAAGGCCATACATGGTCTAGGATATTGAATGGTTAAATCTGAAAACTGCAGAATCTTACTGCTCTCAAACACTGCGAAGATGGTACTTCAGGTCATTGTAGGAAAGATATCAAACAATTTAGTACCTGTGCAGAAACTGGAAAGGAGCAGACTATACTTTATTCCTGTGAGGCATTGCAATTTTATTGAAGATGACAGAACATTGTATGCTCAATGAAATCAGCTTTTTATGAGGTTAGTAATCAAGATGTGTCTCTGAAGACATAATGTTCACTCCACACAGAAAAAAAACAAAGATGTTTCCTATGAGGTGTTTTCAATAATCTGACTTGAAACAATATGGTTCTATGAATGGCTGGCACCCAGCTAACCGAAGTAATTGTCTTGATTACTGAGATCTCCATCACTTCCACCAGATGTGGTGGATTTGGGAGAACCATTTAAAAATAACAGTTATTGTGGATTTCCCAGTTCTCAGGAAATCATGTCACTTCATGCCTTTCTCAGCCCTCCTTAATACCTTCTTAATATTCATTCACGTGTCAAGTAGAAGTGAATGCTTCCACCTAGGTCAATTTTCTGTACTCAAATAATAATGGACAACCATCTTGAACTGCTGAGCCAGAATTTTGCAAGCCTTGTGGAGATGGTGTTGAAGATGGTGGCAGGTAAATGAAGGGAATTGGGAAGATTTGGGGTCTATGTAGGGGTGGGCTAGGGACAAGATATGAATTGGAAGCAGGCAGAAATAACTAGAATCACAGGGTTGTTATAGTGCAGAAGGAGGCCATTTGACCTATTATGTCTGCGATGAGCAATTCTGAGGAAGGGTCACCTGTCCCAAAACGTTAACTCTGATTTCTCTTCACAGATGCTGCCAGACCTGCTGAGCTTTTCCAGCAACTTCTGTTTTTGTTCCTGATGCAGTCTATACTGTTGTAGTTTTGAGTGGCTTACCCACTGAGCTTACATATGTTCTAAAAATATATTTGCACTGTTAAGCCTCTATTGGTGTCTTTTGAATCTCATTAAGTGTCTGCTGTTCAGGACTGTCATCGTTCACTAATTCTGAAGACAGTCAATCTATAATCTTCTGTCATTAAAGGTGAATGTCAAGAATTTTAGAATTATTCAAGGCTCCATTGAAATTGAAAGGTTGACACAAAGCTTAGCGGCATGAGGAGACACTCCAGTAGACACCAGCATCACTGCTGCAACAGGGATTGATCTGGCTGCTTTTTCATGTATACAGAGATACCACCAGGATCTACTGGAGGTGTGTGACCTTATGCTTCTGGCACGTGACATCACCCTCATCTACATGCAGAAGGGGGAAGAGGGAGAAAATTAGAAATTGGTGACCAATTTCCACAGCTGAATGCAAACTACAAAATCCTGTCTAAGATCATCACCAACTGGGTCAGGTCTGCTCAGGGATCACTGATTTGCCCTGACCAAACCTGTGCTGTACTGGCAGGACAGTGTCTGAGAGTCTCATGTTCTTCAAGGATGTTATAACCTATGTGCAGGACAGGAGGATAGACGTCTGTGCCATCAGCCTGAACCAGGAGAAGGCCTTTGACAGGATATGGCACACCTACGTGTGGGATGTGCTCTTCAAAATAGGCTTTATGGAGGGAACCCACAATTGTATCTGACTGCTCTACACCAACATCGGTAATGCAGTCCTCAATAAACGGATGGGAATCAGAAAACTTGCCAATCACTTCCAGCGTCAGGCAGAGTTTCCCAGTCTCTTCTGCCTTGTTTGTGTGCTGTATACAGATGTGAACCACAGAAGGGTGACAATTTCAGACAGCAGAGTCATATATGTCAAAGTCACATTGCCATTTTCTGCTTGGATCTGCTGTCAGCGTGCAGACTCCAGTGCAGACTCATGTGCATCTACGACCAGTTTCAGCTGGCATTTGGCATTGGGAGCCAAGGAAGAATCAAGGAAACAGAGAGGTGATGTTCTTTGGGCACTGGGCCAATTGGACAGAATATCCAAAGGTGCTGGGAATATGGTTTGGACAGACTGGGGAATATGCAAAAACTTGGAAGGGACGCATTGTCAGGGTGTGGCAAAAAAAAATAGACTTTTGGGAGCACTGCCCCCTCTCTGTTGTGAATAAAAACCTGGTCATCAGATGTGAGGCAGCATTGGATGTACCAGCCCAGGTTGTAGCCCATTACCTGAACCTGTACCCTTGCAATCACCTCAGCCATTTTCCACTTCTTCTGAAGGTCTAAATGACCAGTGTCCACAGGGACACCATACAAAAAGCACTGGAAAAGGAAGGGGGAAGAATGTATCCAATGCCATCTTCATCCTGATGGCCATCTTTATGAGTAGCAGCATCAAACTGCGGGTAGATCTCTGGTACAGAAACACCAAGTATCACTGTATACTGAGGCTCTCCCTGTCCCTGGCCTTGCAAAGGATGGCACAGACCTTCATTCCACAGAATGCTCCAAGCAGTTGTATTGTTCTATATCACCGGACCTTCATGGAGAAATTTGCTAAGTAAACCACTTTTGACCACAAGTGCATCAGGAAATGGTCAGCACATAGCACCCTCAAGACTCTGCAGGAAAAGATGGATTTTATTGGGTTGTTCCCTGAGGAGATTGTCAAAGTTATTTGGCAAAATGACTCATCGCAAGAACTTTCCAACAGACACAAAGACATAAGTTGGCTGGTGGTCAGAAGGGCACGCCTGTAAGATCCTTCACGTATGCCCCGACCCTCTGCACCCTGCAGGGGGTACAGACCATCATATATCTCCCGCTAGAGTGCACCTTTGCAATGGAATGTTGGAGAAAAGTGCAGTGGTTTTTGTCAAGGTTCATCCCAAGCAGCCTTCTGCACAAGACTCTGTGCCCTATGGCCTATTCCCTGGGATGCACACCAAGACAAACATTGACTGCGCTTGGGGGTGGCATCAACTCAGTGAAATATACTCTTTGGTCTGCCCAAACCTTGTTGGTCTGACAGAACAAAGAGTTGACCCCGACTGATTGTTGCAGGCTGTCACATTCGAAGGTCCAGGACTACATGAAGGGCACAGTAAAGCCTGAGGGGAGCTGCAGCCATGATACAGTGGGGGAAAGATCACTGTCCAAGGTTTTTTGGCCAAAGTACAACAGGGATCCATTCAGTTATCAGAAGGTCCCAGTGCCTCAAATGTGTGTAAATAACATGTTGCATCAGTAAAAAGTCCCTTTGGGTTGTTGAATCTGTTGCAAGAGTCAAACCCCAGTGTTTGTTTGTTCTCAATGTGCTAAGACTATACAGAACTGAACTATTCTAGTGACTATGTATGTTTGCATAGATATTTTTATGAATAAAATATGTTTTGGAATAGAAAAGAACAGAAATGCAAAAATGGCTGAAACAGTGACTGAAATGAGAAATTTATTCACCCGGCCTGTGGAATTCAATTGTCACTGAAAGTAGTCGAGGCCAAAATATTGTGGGATTTCAAAAGGAGTTGGACGTTGCACATGAGGCTAAGCCGCTTAAAGGATATGGGAGAAAAGTGGGAACAGACTATTGAGTTGGATGATTTTGAAGAATGGTGGAGATGGTTGAAGGGCTGAATAGCCTTCTCCTGTTCTTATTTTCCATGCCCACATCCCAAAAATCAATTTCCAATTTCAATTTATATACACATCTTAATAGAGATAGCAAATATCGTTATTGAGCCATAAAACTCACAAGTGAATAGACACTGAAAACATGAGAGAAGACTCACCCTATGTGTTGTAAACATTAATTTCTACTCAATACATGAATGAATATAAAGGAGGGCTTGGAAAATGATAAGCTGATGCTGTTACATCCCTTTCTCTGCTTAGTTTCCTGAGCACTGGAAAACCCAGCATTAACAGTTATTTCTGTATTACGCTCCCAAATGCATCAGGATAGCTTGATTTGAATATGTTAGCAAATTATTCCACTTCTTGCAGGATATAAATGCCTTAAAATGAAAATGTCAGTAGGCCATAAAAGTGGTGATAGTATGTGTTCCCTGCTTTTACAATTGCCATCAACCTCCCACTCCCTAAAACTGTCCCACTCATCACAAGAGGGTTAATATCAAGGACTACATTTCACATTTAATCTTACAGAAGCCATAATGGGTGTCCACCACATTTTACTGAGAGGACAGCTACAGTAGGCAACTGCACAGCAGGCAGTTAAAATGGCAACTGCATCCAATAAAAGAGATGTGCAAATCCTAATTTACAAGTATCTACAAACACCCTGCTTGAGTCAAACAGACACTTTGAGAACCTAACAAAACAGGGGCATTAAAATAGCTGCAGGGTAAGAAACATGCAGTAGGCAGAGAGAATTAAACCTTCCCCTTTCGTTTTATTGTTAATTATCATGGAGTACTCAACACAGTTCTTGACCAGGCTTTGGTATTTATAGAAAACACATCAGCTTCCTTCATTTTGTATTAGCACTTTAATCCATTGAGCTGACACTTAATCCTTTATTAACTGTCTTGATAATAAGTAAAAATCTGCTGACCACCAGATTTGAGCAATGCATCTGTGAGCACCAAAGCCCTTTCAGTTGATCTCAAAATGCTACAATAAGAATTGAAACGTGCTTACCATTCCTTTTTATCTAAACAATTGAAGAAAAAGTGAACAGAGAAAAGATTTGCTGTTATTTCCACTAATAAGGTAGTACTGCCTTTGCACATAAAATGGACTTATATTGTTTCAATGAATAAGACTATGTCCACTAAGTATGCACAGTGAACGAGAGCATATTGTTTTCCATATAGCTGATGCCAGTACCTTTGGGTATTAGTATTAGCTCAGTGGCAACACAGCTACCTCCAATACCGAACAAGCAAAGTCTTGCTCTAAGTAAATTCATTATGATATTTAGCAGAGGTTTCTGTACAATATCATCTTTCAAACTTGTATTGTTCCTTCAAGATAGTAAAATGCCCCAAGCTCATGTGCTGGGGCACTTCTCAAACAAAAATTAATACTGAGCAACAATAAGAAATATTAGGGCAAGTGAGGTAAGTGATTAGTTTTAGTATATGCTCTAAAGAAGGGGAGAAGGGCCAAGAAGTTAATAGATTCCAAACTTTAAGGTCTAACAGTCTTAGAACAAAAATCTGTTGACCAAAATCAAAGGACTGCAAAGACCTCAATGAATTGAAAGATAAAAGAAAGTTAGAGATAAGGGGGCAAGATGAGAGGGATTTGACATGGACAAGACACGGACAGTGTTACAGAGGTGGCAGTCTTGGTGCTGGAGAGCAGGTGTAATAAAAGCACAGATCAGGGTAAAACAGTACACAACATTTTGGTTTATTTTGAGCTAATGGTCTGGATAAATGTGGATTCAGTGACCAGGAAACAAAGTTTGCATGGGGGACTGGAAAAATAGCTTCAGGCTTCCTCATTTTTAGTTGGAGGAAATACCAGCTCATCTAACAGTGAATGCTGTACAAACAGTCAGACAAGTCACAAACAATAGAGAGGTCAAGATAATGTGGTAGAATCATAAAATCCCTACAGTGTGGAAGCAGGCCATTTGGCCCATCGAGTCCCAATGACCCTCCAAAGTGCATCTTCCTCAGACCCACCACCTTTCCCTATACCTCTACATTTCCCATGGCTAATCTACCTAGCCTGTACATCCCTGGGCACAATGGGGCAATTGAGTATGATTAATTCACCTAACCTGCATATCTTCAGACTGTGGGGGGGAACCAAAGCACCTAGAGGAAGCCCACACAGATGTGGGGAGAATATGCAAACTCCAAACAGACAGTTGCCTATGTTAGGAATCAAAACTTGGACCCTGGTGCTGTGAGGCAGCAGCTCTAATCAACTGAAACATGTTGCCTGTTGTCAGCATAACTACAGGTCCTATTGTAGTTCCAGATAATGTTTTCCAAGGGACATCATGTTAACCAAAGTCCACTTCAGATAACGTAAAAGATTTCATGGAAATAATTTCAGGAAGAGCAGTAAAATTCTCCTGAGATCCTCACAGTAAGCTATCCCTCAACAACTATCAGTAAAAGGTAGATTATTTGGGTAAAAACCTCATTGCTGTTTGTGAGACCTTAGTGTGCATAGATTACTGCATTTTGCTACAATGGCGATTAAATTTTAGAAGCGCTTCATTGGTTGTGAAGCATTTTATGACATTGAGAAGATCTGAAAAGTACCACAGCAATTCAAGTTCCTTATCCAGTGTTGTTAGGTAGGGAAATTTCTGAATTCCCAGGCCCAAATGGTCCAAATAAGACAAAAAGACCAAGAAGCAGAAGTAAAAGCATGAATAAAATGGAGGAAGTTAAAGTTACAGTCACACTATGTAAACATTTGCTCTGAAAGGAGCAGGCATTAATTTTAATGTAATTCCTCCAAGGACGTCTATCTCAGTGTTACTGTTCTCACCATGATAATCTTCAAACAAGTTTGAAAAGAACTGAGTTGTGTGTATTTCAAAACTTAGCACTTAGAGGTTGCACATGGATCACATTGGAGTCCCCATCTCTAGGCTATGTCACGAATTAGATAAGAACAGAAGCTGTTCTTGAGTCTGCTGGTATATGTGTTCAAGCCTCTGTATCTTCTGCCTGATGGAAGAGGTACTAGGAGAGCATTACTAGGGTGAGACGGGTCTTTGACATCATTTCCCCAGCAATGAAAAGTGTAAATGGAGTCCATGGATGGGAGGTTGGCTTCCGTGATGGCCTGGGCTGTGCACACAACCTTCTGTCGTCTCTTACGGTCCAGGGCAGAGCAGTTGCCATACCACCCTGCTCTGTACCCAGACAGTATATCTTCAATAGTGCATCTGTAAAAGTTGGCCAGGGTCCTTACAGACATGCCAAGTTTCCTGAGCCACCTTCTTGACCATCTACATTGAAAGTTCAGGACAGGTTGTCAGTTATTGGTACTCCTAGGAATTGATCCTCTCAACCCTGTCAACCTCCGCTTTGTTGATGTAGATTTGGAAGGGAGGCTGCTCTCCGCCTTTCTTTCTGAAGTCAATGATCAATTTTTTTTAACTTTTGCTGACATCGAAACAGAGGCTGTTATCATTGTACCACGTCACTAAGCCCTCTATCGCTTTTCTGTATTCTGATTCAATATTGTTTGATATCTGTCCAACCACGGTGGTGTCATCAGCAAGCTTGCTGATGACATTCATTCAGAATTTGGCTACATAGTTGTGGCGATACAGGAAATACAGTAGGGGACTAAGAATGCACCCTTGGGGGCTCCAGTGTTGAATGTTATCATGGAGGTGGTGCAGTTGTTTACCTTCACTGATAGCAGTCTTCGGGTTAGGGAGCTGAGAATCCAGTTGCAGAGGGCTGAGCTGAGACCTGGGTCTTAGAGTTTTGAGAGAAGGCTGGAGGGGATAATGGCATTGAAGGCAGAGCTGTGGTTGATGATCCAGAATCTGACATAGGTGTCCCACCGTCGTCCAGATGTTCCAGGGATGAATGCAGGTCGAGGGAAATGGCAGCCAGTACATAGTCCTAGTAACTGTGGGGGTCAGTGAGTTTGTAGTGGATATCAATGGCCAGCTTGTCCACAGAAAATGGTGCCAGATTATGAGGAAGGGAGGACTCAGAGGTGAGAGCAGGGCAGAAACTGGAAGTGAAATTGTTGGCCTGTATAGACTTTTGTTTCCCTTTAAATGCCCTAATATTGTTGTTGGTTGGCTTGCCAAGCTGGTTCATTGTTTTTCTATAGATATTTCATTACCTGGCTGGGTAACATCTTCACTGCAGCCGCCGGTGAAGCGCCATTGTGTTTTCCCACCTGTTATTTGAACTCTGGAGTCCACTGAGCTGGATTACCTCACTTCCAGCTTTTCTTCGCAGTGGAGTGTGTGAGGGGTTGAGCTCTATGTGTTTGTTGACTGTTACTCCAAAAAAAAAGCCATCAACGAACCAGCTCAGTGAGCCAACCAACCACAACATCCACAACCCGAGCTACAAATATACTCCAAAGGCTAAAGCCCCAATATTGGTTGTTCCTGCAGACCTCTCCCTCACAGGTTGAGTCACTTGTAGTGTTCACTCTGCATGTGACTACAGCCCTTTGCTTCCCAATACATACTTCTCAATTCCAGCATGAGGGAAAGGAACAGTGATTGCTTCATATCCAATGTTTCTGATCACCTTTTCTCCCGTCTTGGACTGATGTGACTATGCCAAGTATGGTCATACACTGCCCCCACACCAGTGTGCTCTAGAGGGAGAAAACACCCCAGCATAATTGGTTTCTTGTCCATGCTTTAACATATCCAGCTTTGCAGACTCTGTGATCTGTTTGACAATTGTCATCTCACCTTCTTCCCAGCCTGCATCCCCTAACCTGAAAAGTAACTTGCTGAGTCTTCTTTCTTGTAACTAGCCCCGTATTCCCCCCAACCACCAGTCCTTTCCCTTTATTTTCTGTTGATGGACCTGAAGAACTGACGATGACAAACCCTCGAGTTATCTAACCAGATCAAAAGTGCCCAGACCTCTGATTGTACATTCTACATATCCCTAACTTTGTTAGCCCTATCCTTCAGACTGGTCATTATGGAGTGACAGGACTGACGGTGGCCCACTCCCTGGAATGTGGAGATGCAGACCTCCTACCTGAGAACATTTCAAGGAGATGACTGATTGTAGTCAATCCCCTGAACTGGTAACTGAGGCTGCCTTCTGCTTATCGTGCATGACCCCCTAACTGATGGGTGCCTCAATCGACTTTAGTGAGGACTTGCTCCTGAGATTTTGAGACAGCTGTCTGCTAGCTGCACGTGAGACATGTTTGACATTTAAGCTGCTGGCTCATGGGGCAGGTGCGAGATTCATAGCTCGCTGACATAAACAAGATGAGCAATGCTGACCAACAAGGCAAGCTATCTGGTAGTATGACTGCTAAGTGGCACACTAAGAGGAAAGAAGGTATGGATGCTGCAAACATGCAGGTAGGCGTGTTAATAAGTGAGTGCCTGGCAAGCAAGTGAGTAGTCCTAAGACAAAAAACAAAAATTCTGAGAAATCTCAGTAGGTCTGGCAGCATCTGTGGGGAGAGCAGAGTTGACGTTTCAGGTTTCCAGCAATCTCTACTTTTGTTTCTGATTTCCAGAATCCACAGTTCTTTTTTGTCCTGTGATGCAGCCTGTTGCAGTCAGTGGGCTGGCACCCTGTCTCTGTACTCAAAGTGCTCCTGTTACAATCTTCTAATGTTACTTGCACATTTGTTCTTTCAGAGTGCCTTGCCTGTGAACAGGAAAGGTAACATAATAGCTGTGAGGAGTTGGCAAATGTGAGAAGCCCATTTCCATCACCAAGGGTCGCATGCAGCTGGAGTCTACGGACTACGCCCCGAGATGCTATTTGATCCCATGCAATGTCCTTCAAAAGCCAGTAATGGGCTAAATTCGCCAAGTACCTGCTCAATTTTCCGCTTTGGGTCGCCTTGCTGTCTGACTCATTTGATGCAATTCCCTCTTAACATGCAGCAATCTATCAATTTGGCCCATTAACATGACACTTAACAAACAATAATCCCAGTTAATTGAAAAATTGCTTCACAAAAGTAGAGAATTTGAACAACATGTTCCCAACTTTGAGATCAAAATCAATAGACCCCTCATCTGATTCTGCCACATATCACACCATAGCACATATCATGCTGATTCCGATAAGATTTGGCCCAAAACCTGTTTTTGCGTTTTACCTTCTCATTGCACTTGAATTTTAAATCTCCTCAAAGAACAATTATTTTCACCTGCATCTGTAAGATTTCATCATTAAATGCACTTTTTCACTCTCTTCAAAGCATTCTATTCCTTTCTTTAATCATTAGCGCTGTTTGCCTTGTCATGTCTTGATCAAGTTTCTCTTACAATTTTAATTTTGGCAATTTCAACTTGACCATCAATTTTGCATTCAACATTTTCATCTCAGCCTTGTGCTGTAATCTCTCTTAACTGGTGGAGTTTCTGACTCATTGAAAAATTGTTTCCAAAGATGTCTCCAAAGAGACTTGCAGAAGACCTTATGTCTTTGTGACGCAGTGGTAATGTCCCTATCCCTGGAATGGGACTTCCAGGTTCAAGTCCCACCTGCTCCAGAGGTGTGTAATAACATCTGTGAACAGGTTGATTAGAAAAATATAGATTAAATATAAAAAAAGCTCCTCAATGTTGCCTGTAGGTCTTTAGTTTTAACAGCTTCAGCAAGCTTTACCCAAATTATGAAACATGGCAATACTCTATACCCAGCGAAGACATTTGTTCATAAAAAAATGTAGACTTAAAATGCGAAAATTGTTACAAACCCAGACCCACCAAGTTAGTGATACAATCTTGTAAGAACCATTAACTTTTATTTTTAAAGTAGACAAATTTTGAGATATATCATTAAGGGAATAAAGCCACAAGATTTCACGGTTTTAAACAAACTCTAAATATTACCTTACAATACTACAATAGCAATGGAATCTGAAGTTTATCCGCAACTTATTTCTAACACTCAGAATTAACATGTGGTAAATATGGACAGTAGACTGTGAGTGAACACCTCACATCAAATAACAAAGGAACCAAGACAAAGCCCATGGATTTCTCAGAAACTCCCCAAAGATGTTAATGATATGGTAGGTCATGAAATCTTGTTAAGCTTTCCTAAGGATCATCAGAAGTGATCTGGTCTTGAAACTACTTCTTAAGAATCAATCCATTATGGACTACCTCAGTGATGTTCCCGTTCTGGTCAATCACCTCCTTCCCCTATATCTGTGTTCCTGTAAACTCCACAAGTACGCTCCAGCACTCATTCACAGGCATACTCCCGGCTCTTTACTAACATAGTCCTACCCTTCTGTTTTTTCACAAGCACCAATCCTGCTCAATTGCATCAAGCAAACACTGCTTATGAACTTTTCAACCATCCCTCAACCTTTTCAGCTGTATTGAGGATTAATGCAGGCCTTTTCTGAGCCACTCAGCTTTCAACAACAGTGAGAGACCTTTCCATTTCCTCAGCTTCCCAGGATTTCTTCTATGTCTTCACTCTGACACTGAGCTGCCTACAAATTAGTCGACCATTTTTCTGAGTTCTACCAGCAGACCTATCCAGCTGCTGTTGACTCCTCACAGAATTTTCCACACAGTAACTGTGTCTTCTAATTGCTTTCTCCAAACATTATGTGATCTGTCTACCTGTCTCTTTTTCTTTTGCCTACTCATTGCCTGTAATCTTTGAACTTCGCTTCAGCGGCCCCTGAACTGTCCTGAGTGAGTCATCAAAAATCTTTCAATAAACTTGGAACATTTGCTTTATAAGGAGAGGTAGGACAGGCTGGAACTTTTCCTTGGAATGGAGGAGGCAGAGGGGAGACCTTAGAGATTTATAGAATCATGAGGGGCATAGATAAGGTGATTAGAAAAAGCCTTTTTCCCAGGGTAGGGGAGTCCAGAAGTAGAGGTCATGGGTTTAAGGTGAGAGAGGAAAGATTTAAAATGGATCTGAGGGGCAAATTGTTCATACAGAGCATGGTGCGCATATGGAATGAGTTGCCAGAAGAAGTGTTGGAGGAGAGTACAATTACAACATTTAAGGGACATTTGGACAGGCACATGTATAGGAAAGGTTTACGGGCAGTTGGGCAAATGGGACTAGTTTAATTTAGAAATCCTGGTCATCGTGGACAAAAGCAGAAGTTGTTGGAAAAGCTCAGCAGGTCTAGCAGCATCTGTGAAGAAAAATCAGAGATAACGTTTTGGATCTAGTGACCCTTCCTCAGAACTGGACCCAAAACATTAACTCTGATTTATCTCCACAGATGCTGCCAGGCCCGTTCAGTTATTCCAGCAACTTCTGTTTTTGTTCCTGATTTACATCATCCACAGTTCTTTCAGTTCTTATTCATGATGAACAAGTTGGGGTGGCGCAGTGGCTCAGTGGTTAGTGCTGCAGCCTCACAGCGCCAGGGACCCAGGTTCAATTCCAGCCTCAGGTGACTGTCTATGTGGAGTTTGCATGTTCTCCCCATGTCTGCATGGCTTTCCTCCAGGTGCTCCGGTTTCCTCCGACAGCCCAAAGATGTGCAGGCTAGGTGGATTGGCCATACTAAATTGCCCATAGTGTTCTAGGGTGTGTGGGTTATAGGGGGATGGGTCTGGGTGGGATGTTTCAAGGGGCGGTGTAGACTTGTTGGGCCGAAGGGCCTTTTTCCACACTGTAGGGAATCTAATCTAAAAAGAAGGATATAATTAGAGGATTTCATCAAAATAATTAGAACATCACCAAAGTATATTGACGGTAATTAAGTCACATTTTAAATTAGCTCTATACAAAGAAACAGATACACATTTTCCATCAATACCTGCACCTGTGTGTTTTTATTTAGCAAACATTCTGCAGTGAGCCTAATGTCACCTGACAACATCAGTGAATGTGTTGATCTGTGTCTATAAGAATCATAATTCACTAATTTGCAGAACTGGACAAGAATGAATGACATTTTGCCTATGAATAAAAGAAAACTCCACTGCTTTCCATCACCTAACCCTGTCTGGAGGTGAGGGGTGTACTTCCTGTGAGTTGTGAACTCCATTGTTCAGGTCTTTGTCATCATCATCTTTCACAGACTTTAAATTTCAGCCTGCAGGCTTCTTGAACCAACTTACAGGCATTAAGTGCAACAATCTTTAATTTCTTCTAGCATTAGGAGTGCTTTGCAGTACACTCACAAAACCTTCCCTACCAAGCATTTTGTAGAAGCCTCATCCAACTTTTGATGAGAAAATTGGATTTGAGGTCATTTTATCACATTACACACAGTGTAATTACTTCCTCACCAAATTTGGGTACGAAGCGAACATAATTCATCAATCCAAAATTAAAAATTCTTTAAGTAAGCCTCATATTTCCTCATCAGATCAGGTCTACATAGTTGTAACTCATTCTTCATAGCAAGTCATGACAGTCAAATACATGCCCATGATATGCTCCTCCTGCATTATGCAGGAAGTCATTGGCATATCCAGTGTTCCCAGCTGATGATCGCAGCTGAAAGTGCATCTAATTGCAACTACCGATTAATTGCTTTTCAGAGCTGAAGCAAAGGGTGGACTCATTGTGACACGTCCGTAATGCTGAGATTATAATGGAAAACGCATTCAGTGAACTGGTGACGCCACAGATAAAGACTGAGCGGGCAGAATGGTGTAGGTAACCACCGGTGTACAGGAAAACAGGCAGTGCAGGATACCCCTATGGTTATCCCTGTCTCCCAGAGATCATGTTTTGGATATTTTAAGGGGGCCACCTCCTCAGGGAATAGCAGCAGGTCAAGCCCCTGGCACCACAGTAGCTCTGGTAGGTGGCACAGTGGTTAGTGTTCTTGTTTCACAGCACCAGGGATCCAGGTTCAATTTCAGTTTTGCCTGAATTTGTGGCATTTGCATATTCTCCCATATCTACATATGGGTTTCCTCTGGCTCTCCCTCCCCCCACCACAGCCTGAAGATGTGCAGTTTAGATGTATTGGCCACGATAAAATTGCCCTGAAGTGTCCAGGTATGTGCAGGATGGATGGATTAACCATGGTAAAAGCCCAATGCGGAGTTATGGGGATAGGGTGAGATGCTCTTTGGAGTGTCCATGCAGACTCAATGCATCAAATAAGACTCCTAAGTGCAGAATGAGGCTATGATTCTGTAAAGGATGACATGGCTATCCTGTTGGATGATTGAATAATAAGAGGGGCAGACAAGCATTTCTAAGGTACCCTGGAGCTCCAGGATATGTGTTACCTTTCCCAGGGCAGAAATGGCTAGCACGAGGGGTCATAGTTTTAAGCTGGTTGGTGGAAAGTATAGAGGGGATGTCAGAGGCAGGTTCTTTACGCAGAGAGTTGTGAGAGCATGGAATGCGTTGCCAGCAGCAGTTGTGGAAGCAAGGTCATTGGGGTCATTTAAGAGACTGCTGGACATGTATATGGTCACAGAAATTTAAGGGTGCATACATGAGGATCAATGGTCGGCACAACATTGTGGGCTGAAGGGCCTGTTCTGTGCTGTACTGTTCTATGTTCTATGTTCTATGTTCTAAGTGCTGAGGTTAAGGATGTCTCAGAGTGCCTGCAGGTTATTCTGAAGGGAGAGGGTGAACAGCCTACCGAAACACAGGTTAAAAAAAAGAGAAATCAGCCCTACAAACAGAATATTGGGAGTTAAGATGTAAAGTAAGAAGATCTACTTCAAGGCAGTAATCTCAGGATTAGTACAATACCACATGGCACCACATGTAAATATACCGAACGTCAGGATTGGCACGAGCAGGGCAGTTGCATCTCAGCAAGATAGATCTCAATGACCACAGGGGACCGTTTGCAAGTGCTGAAGGCCAATTGCAGTCAGAGCCCAGACTAAAAGGCTCTAACAGACACAGCAACTCTCGGGAGGAGTACTGTGTTTAAAAAGATAGCAGAAGTTGCTAGAAGATGGCTCCAGTAAGTTGAAAGAAGTCCCTCTGTTCAAGTAGATGATGGTGTTGAATGGTGACAGAGGCCTGAAGGGGAGTTGATCTGTGTCACGGCAGAACCAGAATTAAAAGTTATTTTATTTAAATATGTTTTCTGAGAAATGGCTCTAGATTGCTGCTCAGGCAGCATGAAGATTTGAAGCAGAAGTTGTTGGAAAATGTCAGCAGATCTGGTAGCATCTGTGGAGAGGAATCAATGTTAAATGTTTCAGGTCCAGCAACCCTTCACCTGACCTCTGGCATCTCAAACAAAATAAGCTTGCTTTGTCTGTTCATTTCTTTTTAACCCAAGCTGTCCCAAAGCCCATCAGTCATTTACAGCTCATAATTCAAAAATAATAATAGGATTAATGAATACGATCAGTAAACTTTCTAACAAACATCACTCATGTACAATCAACCCCTTCAGTAAGGTTCCCCAATCTTATATTGTCAGTGTGTACGTCATAGCCTCATAGTTCCCTTTTTTTATAAGATTCAAGAACATAGCTTCAGATTCGATTACTTTATTCTCCATGTTAAATGAAGAATTCCATCACATTCTAATCACCCATCCCCAACGGACCCCGCACAAGAAGAGTGTTATTTCATCATTTCTCATTGCACAGTATTCAATCTGGAGTCTTTCTGATTGGTTCCTCAACGCATTAATTTAAAATAAACAAGCTACACAACAGAAAATGCACCTCCATAACATCATTGCTGTTTTGATTTGTCCAATCTAAATGTCAATGAAATATTGCCCATCATTATAGTTGTACACTTATTACATGTGTCTCTAATTTCTTATGTAATACCTCCCCTTTCAATTCCAATGCTGTGGCAGGGCCTTTAGACATTATCCAATAGAATTTACTGCCCCTTGGTGCTTATCTCCACCCATACAGATTTCTCATTATGATTTTCTAAGCTAATATCTTTCCTCATTATTCTATTGCTTTACCCCTTTACTAACGACAATATCCCACCTCATTTTCCTTTTTTTTCTGTCATTACCCCTGAATATTCAGTTAACATCCTTCAGCCAGGTCTCCATAATCCCAACTCTGTCATAACTATTTAAATCTATTTGCATTGCTAATTTATCTATCTTTTTAAACATGTTAATCATCTTAGCTCTATTTTACACCATGTCTCCATTTGTTTCTTTCCCCCTTCCACTTTTCCTTCTTACCTTTTTGACTTTTGTCTCTATCCTTGTATTCCCCACCTCCATCTCTCTGCCCATCCCCTGCTTATTCCAGTTTACGCCCTTCCCAACAGCACCTGCAAACAGTACCCCGTGGATATTGATCTCAATCCTGCAACAGCTTACTTGTACAGTCTCACCTTCCCCTGAACGAGGCCATGGGCACCTAAATCGCTCCATCTTACACAATTTTTCCATCCATTTATTCATTTGATATATCTCATTATTTCTACACTTGCTAGCATGTGGCATTGTAGTAACCCTGAGATTAGAAAAATTCTTTCGGTTTTTACGAAGATTTGAAAGTTCTCTGCCTAATCTGATACATCAGCTTCCGGAAACCCAAAGAGAGGAAATCTGATTTAGCTGTATTTCTGCTTTTGACTGGGTAAACTGAGAAGGTGATCCAGATCGATGTTTCAGAGAACCAGCCAAGGAATCCACATTTATACGTACGTAACACACCATGAAAGCCATTTAAATAATCTGGCCAGTATTCTTATTTTACTTATTTCTTTACTTTGTTTGTTTTCATTCTGTCTTTTGTGTAAGTGGGGTTGGAAGTAATTGTGTTGGGTTAATCAGTTTGCAGTGTTAAATTTTCTCTCACTGATGTTAGTTTATATTTAATCAATTATTAAGCCTTTGGTTTAAGTTACAAAATAGTGTGTCTGGAGATTAATCATGAAGTCTGGGGGATTGTTTATTTAAAACTCTGGCTCGGAGCCATAGGAATGACTACTTGGGGCCTTCAATGGTTTAATTTTACTGAGATAGAAAGGCTGCTTTGGTTCAGTCGTCTGTAACATGATTCTTATTTAAAGAATGCATACATGAGTTACAACAATTATTAATGTTCTCCTGATACAAAAACAAGATCGAAAAGGGACTCAACCATGGTTTATAAAAGGAAACTAAGGATAGTTGTTAAATTCAAAGAGAGGAAATTTACAAATTGCTAACAAAAAGGCAAGCCTGAGGATTGGAAGCATTTTAGAATTTGACAAATTAGGACTAAAAGTTTGATCAAGTGGGGCAAAATAGAGTATGAGAGCAAATTTGCAGAAACCATAAACACTGACTACAAAGGCTGCTATAAATCAATGAAGAGGAAAAGATCAGTAAAGACAAAGTTAGGTTTCTTAAAGTCAGGAGATAGGAATATTGCACTAGGGAATAAAGAAATGGCAGAAAAATTGAAAACATACAATCATTCCTTCATATCCACAAAGATTACGTTTCTGACCACCAACCGTCAATGATGAAATTTGCAAGCGTGGAGCCGATTAAAAATAGGCTAAAGGTTGCAGATACACAAGTTTTGCTGTGGATGTTGAATTTAGTAGCTACTTACTCTTTGGCACTAACAGGCAAACTTGCCAGTTGTACACGTGCAGATACCAAGGATTTACTTTGATTCTGTCTTCACAAAAGACAGCACAAATAATCTCCCAGAAATGTTAGCGAACAAGTGGTCTAGTGAGAGGGAGGAATTCTATAAATTAGTATTACTAAGAAAATAGTGCTGAGAAAATCAATCAAGTTAAAGGCCGATAAATCACCAAGGCCTGATAATCTATCTCCCAGACAGCTAAACAAGTGGGCCTCAAAGTATTGGATGCATTGTTGATCTTTTTCCAAAATTCTATACACTCTAGTGCAGTTTCTACAGATTGGAGAGTGACAACTCTAACCCCACTATTTAAAAGTGGAAGGGAGGAAGGAAAAAGAAGAGTTACAGACTCATCAGTTTAAAATCTGTAACAGAAAAAATGCTAGAGACTATTATAAAAAAAAAACTGAAAACAGAACACTTGGAAAGCATTCAGAGATAATGGGAACTGCAGATGCTGGAGAATCCAAGATAACAAAGTGTGAAGCTGGATGAACACAGCAGGCCAAGCAGCATCTCAGGACCACAAAAGCTGACGTTTCGGGCCTCGACCCTTCATCAGGGAGCTCTGATGAAGGGTCTAGTCCCAAAACATCAGCTTTTGTGCTCCTGAGATGCTGCTTGGCCTGATGTGTTCATCCAGCTTCACACTTTGTTAATTTGGAAAGCATTAATAGGATGAGAACAAAGCCAGCATGGGTTTATGTGAGTCAGATCATGCCTAATAAATCTACTGGAGTTTTTGAGTTTTGTAGTTAGTAGAATAGATGAGAGAATACCAGTGGATATGGTGTATTTGGATTTTCAGAAGGTTTCGATAAGGTCCCACACAAGGGGTTAGTAGGAAAAATTAAAACATATGGGATAAGGGTAATATACCGGTGCAGATCAAAAATTCGTTGGCATATAGGAAATGGAGTGGAATGAAATGGATATTTCTCTAAGTGGCAGGCAGTGACTAGAAGGGTAGCACAAGGTCAGTGCTTAGGCTCCAACTATTCATAATCTATATAAAAGGATTGAATGAGGAAACCAAATGCAATATTTCCGGCTTTTCTGATGACACAAAACTGGACAGGATTGTAAATTGTGAGAAGGATGCAAGGAGGCTGTGAGGTGATTTAGACAAGTTGAATGAGTAGGCAAACACATAGCATCTGCAGTGCAATGTGGCTAAATTTAAAATTACACACACATTCTGAAGTGAGAAAACCGAAGAGTATTTTATAAATCGTGATATATTGGAAAACATATTAAGGGATTTGGGTGTCGTTGTATAAAAGTCAATGAAAGTAGACTGGCAGGTTCAACAAGCAATTACGAAGACAAATAGTATATTGGCCTACATTGGAAGAAGAATTGAGTTCAAATGTATTGCTGTCTTAACACAATTATACAGGGCCTTGGTAAGACCACACCTGAAGCATTACATGTAATTTTGGTGTGCCTAAGAAAGGATATAATTAACATAGAGGGAGTGCAGTGGAGGTCCACTAAGCTGATTGCAGGGTTCATACATTTTTCCTACGAGAAGAAATTGGTTAAAATGGGCTAAAATTCACTAGAGTTTAGAAGGATGAAAAGGGATCTGAAGGAAACAAAATTCTAGCATGGCTAGTCAAAATGGATGCAAAGAAGATGTTTTCTCTCGTTTAGAAATTGAGAGCCAGGGAACATAGTCTCACGATGCAGGGCAGACCATTTAGAATGGAGATGAGGCAAAATTCCTTCACTCAAAATGAATAAACCAGTGGAATTTTCTACCACAGAACGCTATGGAGACCCAAGTCACTAAACATATTCAAAAAAGAGGCAGATATATTTTTTGATATTAAAAGCATCAAGGGGTATGAGTAGAAAGTAATGTGGCTGTCAGAACGAGGATCAACCAAGATCACATTAAATGGTGGTCCAGTTTCAAGACCAAACAGCTTACTCCTGCTTCAGGTTTCTATGATTCTTTGCTTCTATTTTGAGCTATCTCAACTTGATGTCAATTTCCTCTCTTTATAATTTCTGTTTTTCTAAGTCAATGTGTGTTGGGTTTTTGTCCTTTTCATTCTGACTAGTTGTTACTCAATCACTAATACAACTTTCTTTTCTTTGAGCCTCAGGTGCTAACCAATTCTTCAGAATTCTAGCACTCAGCTCTTGAGCTTTAATTAACCTCTATATGCTCCATTAGGTCAATATTTCTTAACTGTTGCAATACACAGTCAGATAATTTTTCTCTTTCCACAAATGCCTGAGTTTTGAATGTAGTCATGTTGACTTTTCATTGATCTGGAAAATGTAAATGGGAAATTTTGTTGGTTTAAAACTGGAAAATTCTAGTGAACCTGGGAACTGTGCATCAATATAACCAAATTTACTAACCAACCCTTAATTAACAAAATAAAATTGGACAATATCTCACTTCTTGCAAACAAATCAAAGTAAGCATAAATGGATACATTAACAATAAAATCACAATGTGAATTATAATTTATACATGGAATAACAGAAACAACAGAGACTACCCCATTGTGTTGTTAAGCAGTCCACACAACCTGCATAATCCTAATTTCAATTTCAAACTGATTCTACCCATTAGTATCCACATTAAACAGACACAGTTTTGCACATGTATTCTTCCCAATTTGCCAAAATTCTGCTCCCTTTTCTTTCTGTAGATGTGTTTTCCCTTATTCTTTGGGCACATGGCTTCTACATAATAGGAATTTTCCTGTTGGTAATGGTTCCAGGTCAGGAAACACAGCAAGTCATATGACGAATATTTCTAATTGCCCATTTACTCTAATTAATTCTAAAAGTAGAAATTCTTGAAGTGAATTTCATACATTATTAAAATAATTAAAAATTCCCAAAGGTGTCAAAGTAATTATTGCTTTTATTTACCATTACTGCTTCCAGGTCAAAGTTAAGGACATTTCAATAGCCTTCTGCGTGAGTTTATTTCCAATGATACCATGATCAAACTGGTATACTTTAGACCTGAGATGTTAATCTGGAATTGTGTGTTTAACCTTGAGTTAAAGATACAGCTCAAAACATTGCCAACTTATAAAGTTCATTGTTGACAACTTCTCCTAATTCAACTGCTGTAGCAAAGTTTGTGTATCCGTGTGGGGACAGGGTGCACATGAGTCATGTAATAGTGCTTTCTCTTAGTGTGTACCATTCCTTGAGGGCTCCACATCCACACTGCATTACCAACAATGTAGTTTCAATTCTTATACCAGCTAAGGACACCATGAAGGCTCCTAGATTCTCATCATTGATCCTCATGGTGACCCACAAGTTAATTCCACAACTAGCTGTCTTTCTTAAATGAAAGGGTAGCCTTTGGTCCTCTTGGATGATGGCAACTTTCACTTTCACTTCATCACAGTCTGTGAGTTAAACAGGCACAAGTAAGCTTACTACTACATTGATTGTGTTCCTAGTTTACTGTCATTCCTTCTACTGCAAATATATAATTTGAAATAAGATTCTATCCGTAATTTTGTTGTTGGGTCAAGTTATTCAGTGATAGTAAGAAAAGTCAAGGAAAGTAAATGAAAGAGAGGGGAAAAGAGGAAAGGAAAAGTGTTTATATATTGTATTTGATGCCTTCAAGATGTCCCAAAGAATTATGCAGCCAACAGGAACATAAAAACAAGAAATAGAAGAAAAGTAACTATTTTGGCCCTTTGAGCCTAGTGTGCAATTCAATAAGACCATTGATAATTATATTTCCGGAGATTCATACAAAGCTGACATCGGGCAATTAAATTGAATGACATATATCTTCTTTCATCTTATTCTTTTCAACAGAACTACCTGCAGCGATTGAGATCTACAATCATGAAGTTTGGATTGTGCTCTTTAGAGCAGAGATAGTTAAAGGGAAATTTAATGGACAGATTCAAAATCCTGACAGGTTGTTAGAGGGTAGATAAAGCAAAACCATTTTCGCTGACAGGTTGGTTGGTAACCAGAAGGCAGAGAAATACGAAAAATACAACAGATTTTTATGATCTGAAGTAAACTTCCTGAAATGACAGTGGAAATAAATTCACTAGTAACATTGAAAAGAAAATTAGACAAACACAAAAAGCGTGAAGGTTTACTAGGTAATGAGGAGTATACTTTTCACGTGATTAACCAAAAACTATATTGCTAGATTCCACGATTTGCAAGAGAATGCAACAAATAACTAACTGCCTCAGAGATAGTAGGAACTGCAGATTCTGGAAAATCTGCGATAACAAGGTGTAGAGCTGAATGAACACAGCAGGCCAAGCAGCAGAGGAGCAGGAAAGCTGACGTTTCAGGTCTAGACCATTCTTCAGAAAAGGGTCTAGACCTGAAACATCAGCTTTCCTGCTCCTCTGATGCTGCTTGGCCTGCTGTGTTCATCCAGCTCTACACCTTGTTATCTCAAATAACTAACTATAGTTCCTATAGTCAGGAAGAATCCACTTATTCAAAGACCTTACTCTGGATAAAAGGTAAAAACTGAAAGAACTGTGGATGCTGCAAATAAGAAATGAAAAAGAAATTGTTGGAAAAGCTCATCAAATTTGCCAAATTCTCCATCTGTGGAGACAAATCAGAGTTTACTCTCAAAAGGTAGAACTCTGATTTCTGTCTACAGCTGCTGCCAGATTGCTGAGCTTTACCAGCAATTTCTGGTTTTGTTCCTGGGAAAAAAAATTCTGAGTATCTGTCTCTATTTTTACAATTACCAGATAGCATCATTATAGATGTTTGGCCGAGTTCCATGGCTTATTAATAGATACGTTCAGCAGAGTCTACTTATACAGGTGAGAAGGAAGTATTTTCTAATTATTCTCTTGATATTTATTTTCAAATCTGTATATCTTTATTTGGGCAAGGTTATGGGCAAACTTTTTAGCTAAATGCTGAGTTGTTTGGAGGGATTTTTAATCATACGGCCGAGCAAGTTTTCTCACTATATCTTGCCCAATACACCTCATTAACTATTACTAACAGCTATCCCATAGTGGTCCTCTCATCTAATTCTGCCCACATCTTACCACACAACAGTTCTGGAACAACTTGCCATTCAACAGATATCCACTAAAAGATTGGCGTCTCTCGCGCCATTGTCATCTTTAAAAGGCTGCTGTATATCTGGATCAGCATCAGCAATCTGGTATTGTCCTTCAGCCACAAAACCATAAGCAGCATGGATAATACTGCCTTGTGTATAGAACCCCACTGTCACACCCTACTTGCTGTTTAACCTCTAGGCCACATAGTTTACCTTTCCTTAGCTACATCCCATCTAAACAACCTCTCCAATAACCTCACTGCTACTCTGCTCTAATGCCTACCGAAGCCCTATAGCTTGTCATTGTCCAGCAGGGCAACATCACACACAGGCAAGCAAGCTGACAATTTCAAACATGAGATTTTATTTATATCCAGCAAAGCCAAACATAAATAAAGTGAGTAGAGAGGCTACAGTTTTCACCCGTAATGCAAACCAAGTGCTGATGACATGACCAACAACTATCTTACATTTTATTATAGCCTGCTGCACCCAGCTGTCACCTGCTGGAAGTAGGTGTCAGTCAGCTCCTGGAGTGCCCAAAGCAGCAGAACCACATCTCCACCACGACCCTGATCACAGCATATACACCAACTTGGTGAAATTAGCCTGCTGAGCCACTAGCACATTACATCAAATAGATGTGCATGCTGCATACCACCCTATCCTACCTTAAACCTGTTTTACTTCTTAAAATATTCATTGCATTAATGAGTCCTTAGTCATAATGATAGGACATGTGCTGAAGGGATGTTTCCCTCCTCCCACAATACTCTTAGAAGTTTCTCCAGTAATGGGATATTTTTGGCCAGTAAGCTCTTCTTTTTAAAGCATTGCTGTTAAATTCTGCATCACTGAGATGGCTGTATTAGTTTGCAAGCATCAATGGTATGGTGCAAACTGCCCTTGATCAGCATTTGAAGTCTAACCACTTTCACTCCCCACGCATTGCAAATGGGAAAAAAAGTAATGAAATGTAGATGGAGTTTTTAAATGTATGTTTCAGTTTTTTTTTGCCCCTAAGGTCCAGCAGACAAAATTGTGCACCTCCAGCCATCAAGCTGACACTTTGCACCATTCACCCTGGACACTGTCTAAGACATTTTTCTAGCATTTCACATGTGGAGAAAAGAAAACAATGGCAGAGAATATAGCTCTCAAATAATGTAAGCATTGGAATCCACGTGGTCAATTCCCAGAGCTTTGATATCCTAGTTTACACTACATCGACAACATATTTCCATTCTCCCATATGGAGGCCTACAACATTGAACATTATCATCAACTGTCCTCCCTGCCACTGAGTACTAACATTATACTTTATTGATTCCAATTCCCACCCCAACCCTGTGGACACTACATTGGTAGTTATTGCCGATAGCCCCAAATTCTGGAGAGTACCACGGCCTCTGATGTTGTTCCTCCTACCTTTCCATGCACCTTGAGTTTCCCTCTTGTCACTGCCTCTGTCCCCACATCTACAAATACTTCTGCTCTCCCCCACAATCTTGACTTCCTCTCTCCTTTTGGCACACATCCCTGACTGCCCCTGCAGGGCCATTGCATTCTCTGCAACGATCAACACACCAATAACCGGAAATGCATTTGCCCTAGACTGACAGTCATCCAACTGACTTTGACAAACAGCCCTTAAATATGACTGACTAGATCTCTGACTAATGTGTTTGCAGCTTCCCAGTTCAGAATTTGCAGTTCCCCTGAAAGCTTATGATGGCCCTATAGGAATAATCATTGCCCACTCCAATCTTATAGTGGGACATATCCCACTGCAATCATCATACGTGCTGTAGGTATTAGATTGATGTTTTGGTGTGCTATACAGCAAAGCCTTTTCTCCCTCCCCTACCCAGATAAGTTCCTACTGACAAGCAACTGTATCTGTATCTGTGTAATAGAATACTTCCAGGTATGGCAGTAATGATAGATTTTGTTCCGGGTAAAGCACTGATACCCTAAAAGGCATAAAATGGTAAGGCAAAGTATCATGTAGTGACCCTTCAACTAGGCACCACATGAGCAGTAGCCAGTAAGTTGGGTGCCTGCCCCTGCACACGAACTGTCCTTTCACTTCTGGTGCATCCTGCAATTTAAGTCTGTGCTTCCTAAGGTCCTGCAAGTGAATTGGAGAAATGGTCTGGGAATTATGAGGCATTGACATGGCTGACAGCAACGTTCATGTAGCTAGTGCCATGGGTAATGCTCAGAGATACTGTTTGGGTCTGAACTACATGGGCGCTGCTTGCAGCCATCAGTTAGCTGCATTCACCACATACCCATGTTGACTTCTGTGTTTAGAATTCTCAATGTCTAGTTTGTTTGGTGCATTAAGAAAAGAAACTGAATATTAATGAGGCAAATTATTGTTTTGCCAAGGCTTTTTACAAGCTACAATCCCCCTTAATTGACAGTCACAGTAACCTAGTGAGAATTTTGCCTTGCTGCTTGACAAATGCATAATAGTTGAAGCAAGATTTTAGTGATTGTAACAAAGTCAGACAGGTGGATTCCATAGAATATGAATTCCCTGATTGGGGCTGTTAATCCAATCAGATGGGCCGCATGATGGCTCAATGGTTAGCCCTGCAGTCTCACAGTGCCAGGGACCCAAATTCAATTGCACCCTCAGGCCACTGTTTATTTGGAGCTTGTACATTCTCTCTGCGTCTGTGTACATTTCCTCTATGGTCCAGAAATGTGCAGGTCAGGTGGATTGGCCATGCTAAATTGCTCATTGTGTCCAAGAATGTGCAGGCTTGGTGGATTAGCCATAAGAAACACAGGATTACAGGGAGAGGGTAGGAGGAGGTCTGGTTTGGATGTCGTTTGGAAGGTTAATGTGGACTAGATGGGCTGAATGGCCTGCTTCCACACTTTAGGGAATTCTGAATTCAGTCAGGCTGGCTGACAGATATAAACAGGATTGTCAGAGGTTCTATTTACTTTGAGCACTGACTCCCAGGAAGCTGGATCAGTGCCAAGGACTCTCCACATGTAAATAAAGGGTGACTTAGTGATGGGTATCAGCATCTGTGGAATTATTTCAGTGGCAACAAGGGAAAAGCACGCTCCAGAAGAAATTTGCCCACAACATTCTTTGAGTTGGCATAAATATTTCTGACACAATATTGTTATTTGGGAAGCTTGGCTCACTCGATTCTACAATCAAAAACTGAGCCCAATGTGTGGAAAGAATATATTATTTTTTCCAGGAAAATGGCACTGGGGCAATTGAAAAGCAACAAGTAAGTCTCCTGACAGCTCGTGGATCCATAGGTTTTCCAGTCATTAGGAGCCTAACTTTCCGTGAGATGCAGTCAAGAAATATAAAAATAAAGCCTCCTATAATACTGAGACACCATCAGTTTACTCAGCAATTTGAGAAGCAGGGGAATTCAAATCATGATTTTTGACTAGGTTAGGATGACTGACAGAGGCATGTGACATTGACTTATCTCTTTCTGTGATGCTGAGAAACTGTTTGGTATGCGAGATCAATGATATAACCATGCCAAAGCATTAACTATTTGAAGCCCAACTGGATTTCAACAGGATCTATAGCTGCAAAATGCAGCAGGTGAAGCATATGGAGTTGCACTTCTCATGGAAGTAGACACCCTCAACAGTCTGACTGAGCTTGGGGAACACAGCTTGACTGAATGCAATTGCATAGCCTTACTCAGGATATATCCTAAACAGAGGGACTTTAGGTCAGTCCACAGCAAAACCCGAAAACAAAGCCAAGCCTCAGCCAAACAGTAAAAACTTTCTTCAGGATCTCGGGTGACAAACCAATGTAATTGCTGTTGGTATTTTAAAGCTGCTATCAACTTCAAGACTAACATCACTGGACTTTGCATGCAATTCTGCCACAAATCTCACCATAGCTAATGTCATTCAGATCCCTATAAGATTCTGCTCAATATTTAAATAACCAAAAAATGAAATAGTACCACAGTGAATTTACAGATTACCTACAGTCTTGATTACACAACAAGCTAATAAGTTTAATTTGTAGAAGCTAATCAAATGCTAATCAAATACATACATCTGATTTGTAACACATTAATCAGAGCTTCTCACTATCAGTATTTTCCAAGAACCAGTCATTAACTCTCTTTAGTTTATTTATCTTTTCTCCCCAGATTTCCCCTCAGTTTGTGGATTGTAATTAATGCCAGGGAACAATCATGCATTTGACTGCAGTCCTGAAATACAACTGCAAAGGGATAAGCTGTTCAATAATGTAGAGGGAATTATCAATCCTCCATTAACTCACGAATTAGCCCAAACCAAATCTGTCCCATTTGCCCTCTTGGGTGAATTAAAAGATTTCATGGCATAATTTTCCAGAAGAGTTAGGGCAATGCCCAAATGTTCCAACCAATATTTTTCCTCAGCCAACATAACTAAAACACATTTTATAGCCACTATCAACACCCATGTTTGTGGGTCCTACTTCTGCACAAAATGGTTGCTATGTTTCTCATGCCATAACTGATAATGCTTTAAAAGTATTACATTGATAATAGAGTAGCTCAAGATGTCCTGATCTCATAAAAGGTGCTGCATAAATGCAAATCTCTTTCATCTATGCTGATATTCCCACTGTATATTTTGTGTAATATCTTAGTGTTATTTTTAGCACATCCCTCCATGCTTGAGAAAATTACAGTGTTTTACTGTTGCCTTGTGTGATATCAATTAGCCAAGCACAAACAAAGCTCCCGATTTTGCTCTTCCTGATCTGCGTTTTACAGTACCCACAGACTTTGGTTCATTCACCCTCCGAATTATCAGGCCCTCTATGCATTTTGCTAATTGTGACACAGCACATTGATTTATATAAAGACAAGACAAAGAGTCTGGAATAATTAGGTGTCCCAATTACTCAGTTCAAATCAAAGCTACTGACAAAAAAGCCAGCATTAGTGGTTTGTTATGAATGGAGTAACCACTTTCTGGTAACCATCACTTTGAACTGCCACTACGAATAAATCTAACTGAAGTACCCAAATATCAAAGAATAGCTATTAACATCTGAAGAACTGGCATCCAGCTATCATGCACTCTCTGCCATGAGGTCTAAAACATTATAAGTCTGAAGCATTTTGAGTTGCTCAGTTGAATTTGTAATAGGGAGCCATTTGGAAATCAAAATAGCTGGGGAACTGAAAGCTGCCTCTTGCAAATTCTGCTAATAAGATGAACAGAGTCCCATTAGCTGACGTGTAAAAGAGATTTACAACTGATCATCAGGATCAGATTATTTCAGGGACAGAGAGTACTGTGTTCTTGAGTTGTCATTTTCATTACCCTGTTGTAATTGTGAGCTTGGTATTGATTTATCCCAAATTGGCCTTCTTGAGTTTGACAAGGGCAATTTTGAAGGGTGAAGGTTGCTTTGTCCATCCATCCTGAAATCCATTCAACCATCAGAGATTCAGCTATTACTTGTTTTGGAAGTCGGTCGGTTACAGCCACTCTGATTCTGTTCACAGAGACCTGCGGCTATAATTATTCTCCCCTTCACCAAATACTTCGGAATTTTCTGTTGAAATAATATCACCAGGTCTAAAACTACCAAGAAACAGATGCTTTGTTTCTGAAAGTGAAGGATCCGGCAAAAGTAAATGCATTTATTAAGCATGCATTTGCAAATTGAATTGATACTTTTTATCATTTTTGCAACTCACCAAATTGATGGAAATGAAGGTAAGTTGATTGTGATATTGGATTTGCTAATTTTATTGTGCAAAATGTTGAAATAGGTGATGACTTAACAAAGAAGCAGTATTCTATTAATAGCATAACTTGAAGGTGTTAAGAAGCATTGTATTGGTATAAGAAGCCAATGTTCTCTTCTTTTGTCTAGAGTCTCCAGGAGTTATTGTATGCAAAGTCCTTCCTAATATCCTTTTAGTCTTTATTTAACTTGCTCAAAGAGAGGTATATTAGATATTAACTTTTGACGAAGAGCAACTGTTTTACTTCATGAAATTTAGATCTGGAAAACAAAAGCTTGTATTCAAATGAGATAAAGTCTAAACTAATATTTAGAAACAATGAGCTAGGATGTAATGGAAAATTGTTGGTACAAGAGCAATGCACACTGTTATTAACGTGTGAATTCTCCACGAGTTGGTAAGGAGAAATTCAGTGAATTATAAGCCAACACAAGGTACTGGAAGATTTGCTTTGTTCCATGATTAGCTTTGCAAACACATTATCCTGTGCTTAATCCCAATATATGTTGCATGAATTTGTGGCAGTATTGCAATACTTTGCCTTAGAAAATGAAATTTAATAATTAATAGTATAAGCATGTTTTAATGTGATAATTATTATTGATTGCCTACCAATCTCTGCTTGTCAGAAAGTGAATAATTAAAGGTGTGGAGTCTCACTACTTTGGCTGCCTCTGCCTTGTTATTATCAGCTTAAACGCACAACAATTTACACACTAAAATCAATTGGATCTGAATGGTGCAGTAAAACATCCAGTGGTGCACAACATGAGGCACTCTGCTCCAGTAAATATTTCAAAGAACAATGTTTCCTCAGAAGATGATGGAATCCATACTGATTCATCCTAAGGAAGTTAGATAGTTACCTTCAGAAAATACCATAGGAATGGGAGATATTAGAAGAAACAGGTAACTTGGAGCTACAGTTTCTGAAACTTATCAGACATAGAGTCATTGACTAATACAGCATGGGAACAGGACCTTTAGCCCAAACTTGTCCATGCCGATCATGATGCCCATTCAGCTAGTTCCAATTGTCCACATTTGATCCACATTCCTCTATACCCTTCCCATCGTGTACCTATCAAATATTTTTAAAGCAATCTGGGAGTGTTGATCCAGGATTCTCTAAAGGTTAACTTGCAGGTAAAGTCCATGATTATGAAAACGATTGTAATGTTGTCGTTTATCTCAAGAGGGTTGAAATATAAAAGCAGTGATGTGCTTCTGAGACTTTATAAAGCTCTAGTTAAGCCCCATTTAGAATACTGTGTCCAATTTTGGGCCCCACACCTCAGGAAGGATATACTGGTGCTAGATTGTGTCCAGCGGAGATTCATACGGATGATCCCTGGAATGTAGGTTTAACGTACGATGAACGGCTAAGGATCCTGGGATTGTATTCATTGGAGTTTAGGAGGTTGAGGGGAGACGCTGGAAAGTTGTTTCTGTTAGGCAGGGAGACTAGGACCCGTGGGCACAGTCTTAGAATTAGAAGGGGTAAATTTAAAACAAAAATGAGGAGACATTTCTTCAGCCAGAGAGTGGTGGGCCTGTGGAATTCATTGCCATGGAGTGCAGTGGAGGCCGGGACGTTAAATGCCTTCAAGTTCGATAAATTCTTGATCTCACAAGGAATCAAGGGCTATGGGGAGAGTGCAGGGAAGTGGAGTTGAAATGCCCATCAGCCATGATTTAAATGGGGAGTGGACTCAATGGGGCGAATGGGCTTACTTCCACTCCTGTGTCTTATGGTCTTATGATCTTAAATGCTGCTATTGTACCTACCTCAACCATTTTCTCTGGCTGCCCTTTCCATATACGCACAATCATTGTGTGAAGAAGTTGCCCCTCAGGTCCTTCTTAAATTTTTACCCTCTCACCTTAAACCTATGCCCTCTAGTTTTCAATTCCCCATCCCTGGGAAAAAGACTTCATGCATCATCCTATCTGCGCACCTCATGATTTTATACACCTCAATAAGGTCAGCCCTCATTCTCCTAAATTCCAAGGAATAATGTCTTATCCTGGCCAACCTCTCCTTACAACTCGGGCCTACTAGTTCTGGTAACATCCTTGTAAATCTTCTTTGTATACTTTCCAGTTTAACAACTTTTTTTTTTAAAATGGCAGGGTGACCAAACTGTACACATACTCCAAATGTGGTCTCACCAACAACTTATTCAACTGTAATTCAATGTCACAACTCCTACACTCAGTGCCTCAGCTGATGAAAGCAAGCATACTAAATGCTTTCTTCACCACCCTGTCTACAGGTGCTGCCACTTTCAACAAACTTTATATACTTGTACTCCTAGGTCCCTCTGTTCCACAACATTCCTCAGCACCTTTCCATTTACTATATAAGTCCTACCATTACTGCTGCCAGTTGTCAGTGATGTCAATGCATTTCTATGCAGTAATTATTTCTCTTTTTTTAACTAATTCATAGGATGCAGGTGTCATTTTCTCAACCAGCATTTATTTCCCATACTTAACTGTCCTTTGAAAAGTTGTGTTGCTTCGCCTTCTTTTACCAATGCATTGCATGCAAGGTATATATAGTTGCAGCGCTATTAGGAAGGATGTTCCAAGATTTTGACCCAATGACAGTGAAGGAACTCAATACAGTTCCAAGCCAGGAAGGTATATGACTTGAAGGGAAACTTGGAGATTGTGGTTATGTTCCCTTACATCTGCCGTCCTTGCCATTCTAAATGGTAGAGGTCGCAGGCTTGGAAGGTGTTGTTTATGCAGCTTTGGTGCATTGCTACCGTGCAGCTTGTAAATGGTGCACATTGCTTACACTTTGCATTGTTGAAGGCGATGTTTGGGGAGCTAATCAAGGTTTTGCTTTGTCCTGGATGTGTTGAGCTTCTTGATTGATGTTGAAGCTGCACCTGTCTCGGCATATGGAGAATATTTCATCCTGACTTGTGTGTTGCAGTTGGTGGATAGACAGTGGGGAGTCAGGGGGTGAGTTACTCATCATAGAAACCCTAGCTGACTGCCTGGTCTTGGAGCCACATTATTTTTATGGTTGGTCCAGTTAAGTTTCTGCTCGAAGTTCATGCAATGGATGTTAATCGTGGAAGATTCAGTGATGATAATGCAATTAATTATCAAGGGTAGATTGATAGATACCCTCTTGCTAAAATGGTCATTGACTGGTATTTGAGTGCCTCAATATTATTTGTCACAGATTAGTCCAAGCCTGGATGTTGTCCATGTCTTGTTCCTTTTGGAAACAGATTGTATCAATATCTGAAGAGCCACAAATGCTGCTTAAAACTGTACAACCGTCAGTGAACAACACCACTTCTGACTTTGTGATGGATGGTAGGATATTGATAAAGATGTTTGGGCCTGGGACACTACCCAGAGGAGCTCTTACAGTGGTGTCCCAGAAGGAAGATGAATGAAATCCATTAATCACAGTCATCTTCTTTTCACTATGTATGACTCTAGCAGATGGGGAACTTTAATCTTGATTCTCATTGACTTCATTTTTGATAAGATTTTTTGATGCCACACTCCGTCAAATGCCACCATGATATCAAGGCAATCACTCTGACCTCACATCTTGAGCTCAACTTCTTTTTAACCCCTGTTTGGACCAAGTCTATAATAAGATGAGGGGTTACCTTGGCAGAACCCAAAATGCGTGCCAGTGGATATGTTATTATTGGTTCAGTATCTTGATAGAGTATTTTGTCAAATGTTGTCTTAATTTCAAGGTAAGTCACAAACCAGAATAGGTGAGTGGTAACATGTTATGCAGCAGCTGGGGAAAAAGAAACAACATTATTGAGCAGAATATTCTATGCCCCAATGTGGTGATCTCTAAGTTTGAAAGGCACTTAATTTGGCAGATTTACTCAAAATCTTCCACCTCCTTGGCTCTGTTTATTTGGCTCCTCTCTTTGTCAATTATGACAAATATCTTTATTTCTTTTAATAGGTGGGTATCACATTTCCATTAAAGACATAGTTAACAAAATCAAAATGATTTTATTGCATTTTATTATTTGATTTGGCTTTATTATTCCCACATGTACTGTGAAAAGTATTGTTTTGCAAGTTATCGGGCAAATCATATGAGTTATCTTGAGGGAAAGGAAGAGAAATTTTGTTATCTACCAATACAGAAACAGTACAAAAATCATAACATCAAACACATGATAACATATTAAAAAACAGGGAGTGGCTGGTACAGACTGGAAGAGTAAAGCCCATACATTTTAAAAGTATTGACAGTCTTTAAGGTCTTTAAGATTTTTAACTGAGATCACTGTTTAATTGTTGATTGGTATATTTAGCTAGTTCCAGAATTCCTACACATTTTTCTCAGCGTACATAACTGATCTGTCAGTGAGTGGTTGTCTTTCCAATTTGCTTCATCATCAGGCACTGTTTTGAGACCCTGAGATAATTTATTACAGTGGATAGAGTGAAACCATTTCCGTCGGTGGGAAGGAGTCCAGAACAAGAGGTCATAAGCTTAATATTGGGGCTATACTGTTCAGGGTTGATGGCAACAAAATTTCATACAGAGGTGCATAGACTTCTCGAATACTTTTGCCCAAAATATAGAGTCCAGGTCAATTAAAAATTTCAAGACTGGCTGAAAGGTCTTTTATTTGAAAAAGATTTGAGGAATATTTCACCAAGATAGGTGTATTGACTAGAGATTCATATCAGCCATAAACAGCAAAATAGCCTGGAGAGATTGAACAGCGTTCACCAGTTCCTGTATTGCAAGTGAAGTACAGATGACGAGATTGCCTGCTAAGATGGTCTCACAACATAAAACAAAATAAAGAAACACACTACAAAGTAAATTTTTAATGTTACAAGCACTTTCAATTTGTGTTGATTCCAATTTTGCACTATAACTAACCCATTATATTCTATTGGAGCTAATTCTTGCTTGCTAACTAAATAATTTTGCACCACTTAATTTTGTTTTAGTTAAATATGATTTACTCTGCCAACTTGTGAATGTTGCTTACTTCATTGTGGATAAAACAATGGCTTTCTGTTGGACTTGGTAAATGATATTAATTTATTCTGACTAATTGCTTTGAGAATATAGTTGATGTGATGCATGTTGACAAAATAGAGGCTTACTCCATTAGTTTCACTAATGGTTTTATCAAGATTTGATTATACATAAATGGTCATGGTTCTGAAGGCAGGACAGCTACTGTCTCCACGAAACGGGAAAGATTCTTGTTTACAATTAAACGTCTGATAATTTGTTGTTCATAATTGATAATTTTGACAACAAGAAAATTCTAATTATCCTCCCTTTCAATATAAGAAAATAGAATGAACAAAGCTTTTTTTGTATTTTTGTAAAAAAAATCCTGACAGCTGCTGTAAGATTTTGAAATGTCTGGAATCCAAAAGGTAGGAATTGACACATGATTTAGCTTTTTTTTTGTTACTTGGTGTTCTGACATGTTCAAAATGTTCTAACAAAATTATTAGGCCGTGACATCTCGACTGTTGTTCATCTGTAGTTCCTCAACCCTGGGAAACAGACAATTTCTTACATTCCAACATAATGATGGCTGAATTTTAAGGCTCTGATGGAAGTAGGCATAAAAGTGGGAAGATATGTAAATTCAAACTGCTGACTGGCTTACCACTTTTCAGTAATAACCTGTCCAAAGGCGATAGTGAGGGGGTGCAAAACAGCTACCAGACAACATGCAGCAGGTAGCCAACTCATTTTGTTAAAGCCCTTTTAAAGCCAAAGATTGGAATTTCCAGTGGTCCTCAAGGTTACCCAGAGGAGTCGGGGAATAATATAGCTGCTGAATGGAGCCTCCGTGAATGCATTTGGGGTGGTAGATGGGGTGAAGGAGTGGGAGGTTAGGGGGAGCAGTACTACAGGAGGGCTTTGGGAACCTTCGTCTCTAGAAAGTATGCCCAGCAGTTAAGGGCATTAATTTTAAATTTTAAAAAGTTTGAGTGTGCTCCTCTAAATTGGGTATGTACCGACTTTCCTGCAAAGGTGTCCCATTGCTCTCACTGAGTTGGAGGACCTTTTATTGCTCCTCATTTCGTAAGCCCAATTTCTGGCCATTAATTTCTCAATTTTTGAAGAAAACTCAGAAATTCACAATGCAGACTTCTGATCTCCATTTGAGTCTGACAGATGGATCCTGAAGCAGGCAGCATGGAAAATCCTATCCTAAACTATGCAATGTAATGCATTTTGAGATGTTCTGAGGTTGTAAAGCCAATCTATATTCAAGGCAGGATTTAATGCTCTTCACCAATGTGAGTTTGTGGCAGGAGAGAAGTATTTAATCCTGGGTGGAAACTCTATCATCTTCCTGCCTCTGGCCAAGTTAGGTCTAGGGAAGGAAAGTTCAAGGACTGCTTTCCCATTCTGATGCCAAATGAGGCCCTTAATGGGCATTCAACGCTTACACAAGGGTCACATCCAGACACCAATCATATTCAATCAGCAGCAGGGAGGGAGTTGCAACACTGGAAACTTGAGAAACAAACTCTGTCAAATTTACCTTCAGGTTCTTGGGGTGG